>NC_133896.1:3125479-3446729 GCF_964199755.1 Larus michahellis | reverse complement strand
ACAGCTCCAACATGCAGAGATGGATGTGCCGTAAAACCCCACATTGGTGCCTCCTGGGACACTGGCATCATTCACAGCCTTGAACTCAGCCTGAGCCCTCCAGCCCTCCTCAGGACGTTTAAAACAGGGTGAGACAAAGGACAAGCTACAAAACGGGCCATGGGGAGCAATCCTGCGTTGGCTCAGGTGCTTCATTTCCATAGCGGGAGGGAAGAGCCGTGTTCCTGGTGCAGGGCTCGCCTCCACAGGCGATGCCAGTCTGGGTGATGGAGACCAGAGCCCGACCAGCTGCCCCAGGAGCCAGAAGCCGACCTCCTCCTGCACCCTTCTGGGCCCAGCTGCAATCATCGGAGCAGACTGGCGCTTCTCATCACAGCCATAATGGTTCCCACTGGACTACTATTTCTGTCCGGGAGTGACAGAGGAAGGCACTGTGAAGCCTTTATTTTTGGGACTCCAGGCTATCTTTGCAGGCTTTGTGGTTTAAAGGGACATGCCTGCTCCCTTTATGACAATCGGCTGCTTCTTCTCTCATCTTCAAAGGCTAAAGCTAAAACTTATTAGACTGCCAATTTTGTCCTGGGCCAACAACTCCCCCCTACCCCTTTGTGTCGGGAAGCAAAGCAGAGATGATCATGCCTCTCCTTTTTCATATTTTTTTTTCTTTCTCTGCTTTTGTTATGCTCTTTTGGAGGAGGACTAGATGGTTGCTTATAAAAGGGAAAAACTTGTGTTTGTACACAGACTTGTACACAGATCTCTTGGCAGCTGGGAAAGAAAATACGTGTTATTCTGCATGGAAGCTTCTTTGCAGTTGGTGGCAAACAAACTACGAGAGGAGGGACATGGAGTAGGAAGGAGAAAGAGTTAAAGAAGTTCTTTTTGGTGAGGAGGTGGCCATGTCCTCTATCTTTGTTTGCAGTTGCCTTCCCCGACCCGTCCCCCAAACTGGGAGCTCTTCAAAGCTTCTTGCCCTTGGCCCATGGCCTTGGGAGCAGAGCAGACAGTCACAAGCAGGCTGCCAGCCAGCCAGCTGCCACCTTTGTCCCTGCGGTAGCACTAAAAAGCACAACTGGGAAGCGTCTGGGGGATTTGTTTCCTTCTTTTTTTTTTTTTTTTTTAACTTCCGAGAACAGTCGCTTTTTTTCTTTTTTCTGGAAACACAGTTTTCAAACCCAAATTCACCCAACCCTTCTGTGAAAGGCATTGCATTTCTTCCCGACAGCCACAGGGTGTCAGCAGCTATATGGACTGGGTCCCCTAAAGGAATCCCAACTCCTTGAGACGTCCCAGCACTGGAGTAATCCTTTGGGATGGGTCTCATCCTGCCCAGTCCCCCCCATCAGAGTTTCCAATGACCAAAGGAGAGTCTCGCAGGCTGCTGCCCAGGGTTTACTCCAAGCCCCCAGCACACTGGCACAGGGATTTGGGGATTTTAGGGCATGGAATGTCAGTTCTTCCCCGGTGGAGAAATGATCCAAAATGATCCATGAGCTGGTGGCGTGTCCTGGCACAGGAGGGCTTTGAGGGGCAGCTGGGGCTCTGGGAGAGGAAAAAAACCCCAGAGGTGACAGGCGTAACAACTGTTTCCAAATCTCTGTGTCTCCGAGGGTCTGAAGCAAACTTTTAGGAAATATTAGTAAGGGGACTTCAATAGGATTGAGGACAACCAATTCAGACCCCAAAGACCACCTTTGCAGCCTCATTAGTGCATTAGTTGTGTGTTCCTGACCAGCAACAAAGAGCTTTGCCATGTCTCACCTGTGAGTTAAAAACTGCCCTTCACCTTTCCAGCTTCACCGGGGAGGGAAGCCGCAGTGAAAAGCCCCAGGTCCATGTGCAAAGCCAGCCATAATCCCCGGTGTCTGAGACAAGCATCAGGACACAGAGGGCATCAAGTCCTGTGCCAGTTCCCCTGTCATTCATCCCATTTTGTGTCCCATCTGTAAAGTGGGAACAGTGAAATCTGCCTGCCTTGCAAAGTCTGAGCAGCGCAGAGAAGGAGCTGTGCTGAGGATGGAGGAACATGGGAGAAATGTGGCTGCCCCATCCCTGGAGGTGTCCAAGGCCAGGTTGGATGGGGCTTGGAGCAACCTGGGCTGGTGGGAGGTGTCCCTGCCCAGGGCAGGGGGGTTGGAACTAGATGACCTTTAAGGTCCCTTCCAACCCGAACCATTCTGTGATTCTATGAAACCCTTCAGATCCCACATTTCCCCCAACAGTGTTCCCATCTATTCCCTGGACCATGACAAAACGAGGTGCCACTTCTAGTAACCCAGATCAAAGCAGGATATTTCGGATGCAAAGGCTGGGGAGGGAGGGGCAAACTAAACTAAACTGAAAACAAATGGAAGAGGACTGAGCAGCCCCGCTCTGTCTGGCTCCAGAGACGTCTTGCTGTCACCAGTTACCTGCCTGCCTTCCAGGCATGCACTAAACGCGGGATTCATCTTGTTTAACATGGTCTTCCCGAAAATTAGACATCTCGCCTAATGAGTCAGGCAGGCTTCCCCTCTAGTCAATGGAAAGAGACAGGTTTCACCACAGGGCGATTCGTGCCATCCTAAATAGGTGTCTCGGGCAGATGGAGTGAATTGCTTTCTGGAGATGCCAGTCTCTCTCCATTACCTATAAAAGGCAACTCATTTCAATTCAATGCTGATGACCGGCATTAGGTGAGACAAATTTCAGCCTGAGTGATTGTCTGGCATCTCCTACAAATGGGCCATCTACCCTTTCCTTGCTGTCCATGTGGGAAAAGACGTGTGGACGGTTTATTACAGAAATGCTTAATTTTGAGGGCAGTGTTTGTTTGCTCAATATGTCGTATGACAAGAAGAGGGCTGGAGAACTGTACTTTGATCTCTGTCTATCTTGGGATGCTATGCTGTTACACAATTATGAACCAACTCCTGCAGAGCTAGAAGAGCTGCAGACATAGAGTTGTCTCTTCTTTTAGATGAGCAGAAAACGGGCCACGGGACAGCTTGCAGGTAAGAGCTCTCTGAGCTTGCCATCAGCGCAGAGCTGCAGTAGGAAACAAAGGATTTCCACCCACCATCCTTGTTACATGCCTATAGGCTTGTCTGAGCTGGAGCTTCCCATTAATTCATGGGTTTCCCAGTTACATCACACTGCTGCAGTATAGCAAGGTGTCCAGTTCACACCAAGAACAAAAAGAGTCCGTTAATCAATTGGAAGTGATGAGTGCTCATAAACTGCTCAGACAAAACTATATTGAGTGTATGTCTTTAACTAGAGAAGTTGTGTCATACGCTCTGGACTCTCTAAAATCACCTCCGCCTTGTTTGTGTTAAGCTTTAACCATGAGCAGCTTGTGGCCAGTAATGAGGCACCTTATGGAATCATAGAATCATAGAATCATTTAGGTTGGAAAAGACCCTTGGGATCATCGAGTCCAACCATCAACCCCCCTCTACAAAGTTCTCCCCTATGCCATATGCCCCAACACCACATCTAAACGAGTCTTAAACACATTCAAGGATAGTGACTCCACCACCTCCCTATGGATGGTGGCCTATGGGCAGCCTATTCCAGTGTCTGACCACTCTTTCTGGGAAGAATTTTTTCCTAATGTCCAGCCTAAACCTCCCCTGCTGCAGCTTGAAGCCATTCCCTCTTGTTCTATCGCTAATTACCTGTGAGAAGAGACCAGCACCAGCCTCTCTACAATGTCCTCTCAAATAGTTGTAGAGAGTGATGAGGTCTCCCCTCAGCCTCCTGTGATGAAGGAGTGTTGGAATTTGGTCCGTGAAACCATGTGGGCCCATCTGTAGCTCATGAGTCTTTGAATCCCAATGGGGTCAGTTTTAACACACTTAAACCCATTTTCAGGCTCTCATGACCCTGGTTCCTGCACTTTATGGTTGGAAATAAGATGCCACATGCAACCGAAAGCATAGCTTTAGGTGCAAAAGCACATTAATCAGCTATGAAGGTACCTGGAAGAACCTGGTTCTGGCCAAGCTCCTTGCTGCCCCATTCAATTCCAAGTGCTGCACGGTGCTTGGTTAAAGGAGAGCTTTGGCAGCACCTCTTAAAAAGGTTTGGGCCTGTCCATCATTTCCCACGAGTCTCTGCTTCGTCAACATGTAAATGCCTTACTCAGGGGAGCTCTGGCTGGTCCCCCTTGGGGATCTCTCTCCCCACACTATATAACCCTTGTCAATGCTTTTCTCTTCATCAGCATGTACTCAACAAAAGTTTGGATCTCCAATGCAACACTTAGCAATGGGTAAGGGACACCTTTCTGCACCTGACCATCTCTGAGCTTCCCTGTCTCCCTGCAGCAGTCCAAAAAGTCCAAGCAAAGCATCATCTGCCTCACGTTGTCCCCCTGAGTTCCTCCTGATGGGGAACATTTCCAACATCACTGGCAAAAGCGGCGCGTACCAGGCAGTGGGTCGCCTCCCAACATCTGCCGTGCACATTTCCCATCCCCTGCAAGGGGCTTTCAAAGCAACCCTCTGCTGGGATGTTTGTACAAACACGTGTATTTACTGTGTCAACACACATTAGAGAGCAAACACATTAAAAGGAAAAGGAAACAGACTACGCGCTGAGGCCTCTCCAAACCTCGCTCCACCACAGCTCTTTCCTGGGATCTCAGGTTGGTGGTGAAAGCCTTCATTCCCAAAATCTCACCCCTCCTCTCCCCAGCTTGTGCCTGCCCAGCCAGCCACAGGGATCGAGTTTCTCTGACCAGAAGACATCTCTATGCTGCACACGTGCCTGAAGATGGAAAATTGAAGTGTCTTTGTGATAGAAGGCTCCTTGGACATTTTTTGTTCAAAAATCAGGAAATACAGCTGGGATAAGGGAGGCAGTGCGAGGGATACAGGGATGGTGGTAAGGGATGGTGGTAAGCAGATGGTTGCTGCAAAAACCACCTTTCTGGTTCAACCCCTGGTCCCTGCCGTCTCCAGCGCTGCTCTGCCGTGAAGATTAACTGGAAGGCATCCTCCTCCTATGAGTACCATCAGCCTCCTCATATGATACCATCAGTATCATAGGGAACTCTGCCATGACACACGAGCCCCAGGCAGGAGGCAAGTTCATGCAGGCAGAACCGATACGTAGCAAACCTCCATTTTTTCAAAATAGGCTGAGTATTTCCAGAGGTTATTCATTCTTGTGATGCTGCAGCCGGGAAGAGCAACACTGAGATGTACATAAAAAGATGCTGAAAGAAAAACAATTCCTCCTGACTTGTCGCATACTGGATCCAGCTGTTGCTTGCATTCACTGCTTCCTCTTCGGCTTGGCACACAACTGCACGTGTGTGTGTGCATGAACACACAGACAAGACAGACAGAGGTAATTATAAAGCTGAAGGCACCTAGCACTTCCCAGCTGTCAGTCACAGAAAAAAAAAACATCGTGATTTAAATGCAGAGACATCTACTGCTTAAGTAAGAGTAGAATCCCTGTTCAAGATGTGAAGACAACAGTTTAAATATATTTCAGAGAGGACAGTGATATAAATGCGTGCTGGTAAGTCCAGCAAAACCTTAGACACAAAAAGAACAATTATTGAAAATAATATCATCCAAGGACATGGGGAAAATCTCATCGTTATGCCACGCGGAAGCTTTGCTCAGGCCATCGCACAAATTTGGTGGGAAAATCACCTGCTGCCAAGAAATGCCCCCAAGACCACGCACACAATCCTGTGCCATGTACGGGAACATGCTTATATGGGGAGCCGTGATGACCCCATTTGCAGGAGCCCGAGTCCAACGCAGGTGTCTGCAACGCTGTGCATTGCACAGCATCCGAATTCCCAGGCAAGACTGCCTGTCAGCGGAAAGCCTGGCTCTTGGGAGGGGAGCAGCCAGGAGACCTTAAAGGAAAAATCAATGCCAAATGATGTGATTGACACTTCAAAGGGTGTTTGGCACCTCACCGCGGAAAACTCTCCATCGCTTTGTAGGACCAAACGTAAGGGGAGAATTCTCTGACCCAGATCCACTTTCCTGCTTCAAAACCATCCTGCCATGCTTGTTCACACTGCCTGGCAGATCCTGGTCGAGGGGGATTTGCTCTGCTAAGGACCAAGTCCAGGGTGCCACAAGACACCGTAGGATGCTGTAGGATGCCATAGGGTGCCATAGGATGCTGGCAGTGACAGAGGGAGTCCTTCCCATAATGAGATGCAGGGGGGAGCATATATACGTGAGATGTCTCCAAGATATATCGCCCACCTGCTACCGCTGGGAACTCAATGCCAAATTTCCAGAGAACTAGGTCCAGAGTTACTCCAGAGTGACCCACGGCAGCTGAGCTTTTCTAGGGTGCATCAACCTACTGGGAGCTGGGAGAGGACATGTGCAAGCCCTTTGGCTGGTGTTAGTTGATATGGGGTGGTGAGGCACTGGAAGAGGTTGCCCAGAGAAGCTGTGGCTGCCCCATCCCTGGAGGTGTTCAAGGCCAGGCTGGACGGGGCTTTGAGCAACCTGATCTAGTGGGAGGTGTCCCTGCCCAGGGCAGGGGGGTGGAACAAGATGATCTTTAAGGTCCCTTCCAACCCAGACCATTCTATGATTCTATCATTCTGTGATTCTATGATATTTTCCTGAATGGTCAGGGTAAAGAAAGAAGCTTGTTATATCAGGAAAGGCTGTGAGCATGCTGGAAAGCAGAGCTTGGAACGCAAAATGATCTGGATGAACTGAAGAAATGGTTCAGAAAAAGACAGAAGACTGAACTCAGGGAGGGCAAATACTCTCAGGTGACAATAGTTGAGCACACAGAGGCAGACAAGGGGAGCACGGGCCCAGTGGCATTGCAGACTGAGGCAAGGGGGGGCTAGCATACACCATGGGCTTAAGTCAACAGTGTTGGGCTGCTGGAGGAGATCCAGCCTCCCTGCTGCCAGGGACAACACGCACGTGCGCATGTGAGCATGTGGCACAGTCCAGCTGCCCTGATGGTACTGCTGAGCCCATGAGTGGGGCACTTCAGGAGGTCAGCTGAAGAGGACAAGGCTCATGGGGGGACCTGGGGAGCCTGAACTTACATGGCAAGGCAGGAGAAACTGGGGCTGCTCAGAAAAGATGGAGTGGAAGTAGGATAATCATCTTCAAATGTGGAGGAGAAAAAAGGGAGAGAATAATCCTTTCTCCGTATCTGGTGTGGGTATTCTGTGGATAACAGTAGGAGGGCTGGCTTTAGATGTTGGAAAAAGGGTAAAGGAGCCATGCAACAGCTTGGCTGGACAGTCTGGCAGTTTGATGGACAGGCTGGAGAACCCTCTGTCAAGGGGGATACAGGCAGAGTTGATTCTGCCTTCAGGGGGCTGGGCTAGACAAGCTCTCAGGTTTCTCCCATCCTTATTTTTCACCGTTTACTGTGAGCACCCCCATGCACAGGGGAGGTTTTGGCTGGGACTGGCTCTGCAGCTGCTGCTTTGGAGGAGAGGAGCTGCTCCCAGCCCCGCCGAGCTGGCAGGGACCCAAAGCTGCCTCCTAGAAATGACAAATCCCTGTTCCTCACCCCTGCTGGCTCCACTCAAATAGTGGATACTGTTCAAATTAGCAGCCACCTGCACTACCAGGGAGACACAGCACTCATGAATGCCTTTACCCACGTGCTGCACTCGCTGACACATGGTGCTACATCCCGTTGCTCCAGGCGTGTGCCCTGTTTTCCTTAGTGCCACAGCAAAATGAAGCATGCTCTGCTTCTTTCCTCAGACACCATGGGACATGGCGGTTGTGCTTTCCTGAGAACACGGGGGAGAAACATGGCAAGGTTTTGGAGGCATAATGTGGTGTCGTGTTGTCAGAGGTTTGGGCTTGGTATCACAAATTTCTGCTTCAGCCTACCTGGCATCATTACATAGCACCAGCACACCAAAGGATCCTTGTGTGTGACAGCATGTGTGAATCAGGTGGAGGACACGAGGCAATAGAGACCAGGTCTTAGAGTCCATCACAAATAACCATCACCAGGCCCTTTTCCCAGCAAGGACCAGGACAGCATAATCCATACACAAGGTAATATCACCTACAAAAACACCCTTCTTGAGATGTCACCCCATGCTTCTTTTACAGGGACTGCGCACCACCACCCTGCAAACAGTTCAACATCTGCTCCCCAAACAACACATGGCAGCCACATAAAAGTCCTTCTAGGTCAGACTGAAGACAGGGTGAATCTATCTGGGTAAAATTTTACTTCAGATGTTTGATCTAAGGATGACTACCCTGGTTAGCTGTACAAGAACCTCAACACACCTCCATCCTGACACAAGGATGGAGAACTGCTGGTATCCCTCGCCACTCCGTACCTCCCAAACCTCTCTGGTGATGGATTACTCTAAGTCGGGTTCATTGTTAATAACTGTACAATTTACCTAACAAATTCAGAGCTTGTAGTACAGCTTCATTAATATGTTTAATTTATTGTTACATTTCCTTCAGGTTAATGGTTTGAGAGTCCGTCAGAGTTTAATCTCTGCAGTTATTATAAAGTGCTTGTTTCTTGTTAAAATGCAAAATGGAGTCAACCAAGGAGATTTACGGATGATAAACCAGTCAGAATAAATCCCTCTCCCAGGTGAGCTGAGTGGAAGGGGTGATGAAAACCACCCATTTTAAATACTACAGACACAGCTGATACTTGTCAGAAATAAGCAGACCTTCTCAGACTATCCCTTTTGGATAGACAGAAAACCGGAAACAAGACCAGCTTACCCTGAATTCCCATCCTGGAGGGAACAGGCCCGAGGCCCAAGATTTCAAACAAGTGAAGATCATGCTCCAAAGCATGCCATGGAGGTCACCTTGCTGTGCCACAAGTCCATACCAGAGCATGTCCTACCTCTCAGGCACTGGCCACAAGCCCTGCAAGGACTTGGAGGCACCTCCACATGCCATGTGGCCACCAAACACCTCAACGTCAACCCAAGGGGGACACCAGAGAAAGAAGGAATGGAAGTGTGTCCTGATCCTCAGAGTATCTTCATGCACAGGCCCTTTTCCCTCAGCTGGGAGAAGGAAGGAAAGTTTTGCATTCTGTCAGCAGCTTCTTTGCCAACCTGAAGGAATCTCAGCACCTTCTGTAGATGGAAGAAACAAGGAGCAACACAGGGAAGATGGGTTTTGATCCTCGATGTCTGGGTGCAGGACCCAGCTGGCCTGACTCTAGGTGGGTATAAGTAATAGCTGGCGTATAACAAAGCACCGTGGGTTTGTTCAAAACAAGCAACAAATCAGGTGTTCTTCCTGGGATACAAGTCATGCTGAATGGCCAATCTTGTACCTGCCTCCAACCCCCTGAACAGATCAGTCCTGCAATACACCATTCCTGCGTCATTTGCACTGGTTGTCTTTGATAGTTATTTTCCTCCTCGTGGATATTTCCTTCTGTTGTTGTACAAGTGCCCGTCCCTGTGCAGATTCTCTCCCTCAGCACACGAAGGAGAACATGTTTAGATAAGTGAGCCGTGCACCTGAGTATGTACAAAATTAATGTATTTAGTGCATCACGAGTCTCAGGTGACATGTACTCTCTTTCTAGAAAACAAAGACATCACATGCAAAATAAATAACTTCAGTAAGTGCAAATAGATGCATCCAGGACACGCTGGAGTTTCAACTGGTTTCACTGGCTCGGGAAGACACAAATTCCTGCAGCTGGATGAGTGATGCGAGTGAGGATATCTCTGTGCTTGCTCTGTTCATACATTCTATCCACATCTGCTGATGGCCACTTCCAGAGCCGGGACACAAGCATAGATGAGGGACCTTTTGTTTAACCACTATGGCCATTCCTGAGTTCCCCTCTGCAAGGGGGTTTGTATGTAGGGCAGTGGGAAATGGTTTCCTTCTGCAGGCTGGCAACAGGACTGCTGTTCTGCATGTTCCTGGCATCGGCAAGGAAAAAGCAATGAGGGCATGATAGGAAATTAGGACCAATCTTCCTTGGTCTTTGGCAATCCTGACTGAGAAATGGAGAAGACGACATTGGTAACCTTGAACATTAACAGCATGAACGTGGACACAGTCTGATCCTGCCAGCAGCCGAAGGCACACGGCACTTTGCAAGAGATGCTTGAGCATTTAATAGGCTCTTGCCCAGGCTGCGGCAGCATCAGGAGCAAAACAGTCCCTGAATATTAAACCCATTATTCCCCGCAAAACCCGCCCCACAAGCTATCTCATATCAATGACTTGCCTTTGCAGCAGTAGCATCTCCGTGCTCCCCTGTTTCCTCCAAGCCCTGTACAGCCAGACGTCAAGGGGTCAGCCCCAGCCATCACTCCGACACAGAGCTGGAGGACACGCACCTTGCACGGAGGCAGTGAGTTACACTACAGCTGCTCTGCCCAGGGCCATCCAGAGGAGGAAAAACAATGCTGTATTTCACAGCGCCGAGTATCTATCTGCAGATGCAGCATGAGTTGCAGTTAAATTGCAGCCCGGAGGCACAAGGCCAGTGCATTCCTCTGAAAGGCAAGTGGAGGGTGAAGGAGAGCACAGGGGCGGGGATACTTAATTCATGATAAATTGGCAGGAGACTGTAGCTACCCAGAGGTGGAACAAGAGCCAAGAGGCATTTGCAGCAATACCTGCCACCCTCCTAGGGTGAGATCTGAGCACGCACATGTATAGACACACATTGTAAAAGCTCTTTCCCCAACTCTTTCCTCGAAGTGCCCTGTTTTACGGGAAGCTTGAGAGGGAATTTGAGTGAGGATGATTCAGGCAAGACAGTCACTAGACTAGAAGTCAGGGAGGCTGAATAGGTAGGGCAAGGCAGCCTAAGAGTTATGCTGCTCTCTAGGTCCAAATCCCAGGTTGGATCACAGGATGGAGAACAGCAGCGATCTTATTTAACCCCGGGTAAATTTAATCCAAAGCAGAAAGTTGGCTGCAGCATAGCATGAGCTTAGAGTGGTGGGGTAATAACAGATGTGTGTGGAATCTCCAAATTAGGGCCCCAAATAGGCGAAAGGCTGGAACAGCATGTTTGAGTTAAGCATGCACACATGTCCCGTTGCAATGAGTCATGTTCGGTCATGTGTTCCACCACTTTGCCAAAGAGAAGCACCCAGCAGCAAGGCTGGAACAGGTCAGCAGAGCTGGGGCAAGTTTGGCTTCGCTGGGAGCACAAGAGAGGTGAGCCAGACGGCGCAGACGGAGGGCATCTTTGGGTCTGGGGCAGCCGTGGGGTAGGGAAGGAGAAGGTGCACTGACAGAGTCATGTAGAGGGTAGATGCCACATCTCAGAGCAGAGAAAGATGAGGTGCTTCATCATGTCTCTGTACCAGAAGTATTTTTCACAAATGCAGCCAGCCACCA
Organism: Larus michahellis; assembly: GCF_964199755.1. NCBI lineage: Eukaryota > Metazoa > Chordata > Aves > Charadriiformes > Laridae > Larus > Larus michahellis. The sequence goes on along the minus strand of NC_133896.1, from coordinate 3,435,402 downwards.
ATGCAAGCCACCTCAGCCCTGATCTGTCAAAGGTTTCTCTGGCTGAAGCGTTCGATTTTAAGGACACAAACGTGCAGTATTGGAGCATTATCCCCCTGGGAGGTGGGTCAAGGAAGCTGCTGTAATGCTCTGTGCACAGCAAAGTCAGGATTCTTGCTATCTGACATGCTTCATCCCAAAGGCTCCTACAGCAGACACTGAATATTTATGAGTGTAAGACAAGGATCAGCACACCTACAAGACACAGGTTGCAACTTGGCAAAAGAAAAGGGGAAAAAAAATAAAAATGGTTGGGGGTGGGGCGGACTATCAGTCCTGGATTTGCCAGCCTGCAGAGAGCAGGAGATGATCAGAGCCAGGGAGCTGCAAGGCCGTTTATCTGCTGGCTGTTCCCGAAAAGGCATGCAGTTAGTGGTACACGTATGAGCCATAAACTGCTCCTGCTACCGCAGCTGTGTGTGTTAGGAGGGGCCCCGGGCTGGCGACCCTCCAAAGGATGTCTCCTCAACTCAGACCCAAGGGAGATGTGCTGGCGTTCAACTTCACACGTCTCAAAATTAGTGGTAACAAAGCCCCTTCTCTAGGCTCCCATACGGTGCGACGGAGATAGGCAGCTCTTGAAGGTGTTTTCGCCCATCAGCTCTGCGCACCTACTTTTGAACAGGATGAACTACCCGCTGACTAAAAAGGGAGTCCAGCCAACCAACTCATCGTCAACCTAGAGCTTGTCATCACCACTGGTGTTTGCTGTGGGAGGGACAAAAAGGACTGGATTTGAAGCACCCTGGTAGAGATGACTGGATGGGAGATGTCTTGGTGTGACCTGTTGGGTTAGAAAACTTCCCCATAGAGCACCTTGGAGAAGTGTTGCATCCTCCTAGGAAACCAACTGGGACACACATTGATTTGCAGGTGAGTAGGGACATCCCCTGGCGCAGCGCAGGGCTTCAAATTCTACCTCCAACTTGTTTGGGGAGGGATGTGGCTTGCACAGCTATGATGAGCTCACTCCTTTGCCCAGCCTCTCCCAGGAACACCAGCAGAGGTACAGCCCATGCTGCCTTCAGGTGATTCCTAGCATGTGGAAGCACGAAGTCTCCCAGCTGCACAGTCACAGAACCCACTGTGAGGTGGCCACTTTCCCTGTTTGAACATCCACTTCATCCACCCCTGTAGCCTCCAACCTTGGCATCTGCAGGAACTTGTCTGGGCCAGCCAAGCGCCGCGGAGTTGGTGCCTTTGCCATCTCAGGCGATGTCGTGGGATGCCACAGGAGGAGGGGGAATGTGGGAAGTGGGGCTTGGCTCCAGCATGAACCCAGCCACCAGCTGGGGAGGGGCTGACCCCTGTTCCTCCCTCAGGATGCTGCTTTGATTTTGTTCCCTTCTCCCAGCTGACTGGAAATCTCCCGCTAAACGGGAAGGTTTGCTGTATCCAAGGGGCACCGGATCCCTCTTTCCCTCTGGGATTTTGAGCTGGGGAAGAGGCAGAGTACTGACAGGCAAGAGTTCAGCCTCCCTCGGAAAGTTGTCAATGTGGCAGGCGGAGCCGTCTCCCCACCGCTCCCCCCCTCCCTCCGCCTTGCAAGAGCTATTTTAAGTCCCACTTGTGGTTGCCTTTGTGATTTCCCTGGCAAAGCTGCCTCCCTGACATCAGAGCAGAACAACAGGCTGCTGGAAATCCTGAGAGCAGGGAGGCACTGTTCCCCTTCCCGGTACCCCCATGCAGGGGATGGAGCACAGTGACTGTCCCCTACCTGTTCCCAGAAGATGATCCCTGCTGCAGGATAAAAAACCCCTACAAAGACCCAAGAGTGTGTCACCAAGGGGTTAGGAGAATAGGCTGGATTGAAACGGGTCTCTCTTTGGTGCAGATAACTGCTAGAAATGGTGGTCTCCCATATAGATCACCTGGCTGATACATGGCTTAAACCTATGTCTAGCATCCCAGTGACCCAGACAGTCTGGGATGCTTTCACAGAATCATAGAATCTGTTGGGTTGGAAGGGACCTCTCAAAGTCATCTAGTCCAACCCCCCTGCACTAAGCCATCTTCAACTAGATCATGTTGCTCAGAGCCTCATCAAGCCTGGCCTTGAATGTCTCCAGGGATGGGGCCTCCCCCACCTCTCTGGGCAACCCGGGCCAGTGTCTCACCACCCTCATTGTAAAGAACTTCTTCCTAATGTCTGATCTAAACCTGCCCTGCTCTAGTTGAAAACCATTGCCCCTCGTCCTATCGCTACATGCCCTTGCAAACAGCCCCTCCCCAGCTTTCTTATAGGCCCCCTTCAGGTACTGGACGGCTGCTATATGGTCTCCCTGGAGCCTTCTCTTCCCTAGGCTGAACAACCCCAACTCTCTCAGCCTGTCCTCACAGCAGCCCTTGGATCATCTTCATGGCCCTCCACCGGACCCTCTCCAACATGTCCATGTCCTTGTTGTGCTGAGGGCTCCAGAGCTGGACACAGTACTCCAGGTGGGGTCTCACGAGAGCAGAGTAGAGGGGTAGAATCACCTCTCTGGATCTGCTGGCCACGGTTCTTTTGATGCAGCCCAGGATGCGATTGGCCTTCTGGGCTGCAGCGCACATTGTTGGCTCAGTATCCAAAGAGCCTCAGCCAGTGACAAGACACCAATTACTGAGATACATTGTGCTTATATCTATAAGTAGCCTAAAAAGCATCTTGACTCACTGCTTGCTCTGTGTAGTTACAGCCTGAGCCTGGAGAATTGCGAGGCCTGAGTGTTAAAGTCCTACAGCCCCAAGGAAGAACATTGCTGGAAGGAGCTTCTGGCTCAGCTGCTCCATGTCTTGTACTGGGCCCAGAGCAGAGGGAGAAGATGGATCCACCCAGTGAAGCAGTGCCAGTGGGACACAGCCCTGGCTACCTCAGTGTGCAAAATTTAAGCTTAGGCTGCTATGCCTCAAGCAAAACACAGTACCACTAATTACATCAGTCTCTCTTAGCTTGCAGCTCCCAGCGACCACCAACCCCTGCCGCTGGCTTGGCTCATGGGAGCATGATGGAGAGCCAAATCCCTTCCTCATGGGGCATACTCCAGAGAAACAGCTCTGCTCATGCCTTTGTCACTGCCTGATGTTAATGTGGTCTGGAAAATGTTTGGGCTGATGTCCATGCCTCTCCCTAAGATCCTCCTCTGAGTGATAACAGGGAAGGAGCAGGAAGGAGCACCGAACTCACCCCAGGGAGATGCTTCCAGTTGGCAGGCTTGGTAGCCCAGGCTTTAGGGGAGCTCTCCTACCAAGGCCTGCCCTGAACCCGCTCTTGAACACACAAGATAAGAGGTTATTTTTTTTTTATATATAAAAGACTACTCTATTTGGAGCTTGCTGGCCAACAGGGAAAGGTCTTACTCTTCTTCGTGATATTTCTAGAATTATTACTGTTCCAAAACTTCCACACCAGTCTCGTGTTTACACACTGGCATGTATCTTGTAGACAAATAAGCCTTCCTCAGGATTTCTGCTACCACAAAAGGAATGGCATTTCCTAAAGACTGTGCAACTAAGAGGGACCCCATGGATTACCGGAGAAAATAACTGTTTTTCTTTCGCATGGATCATCCATGGGACAGTTGCTATGTAACAGCCTCATGGCTGTACCTCCCCACTCAGAAAGGTCCTATGTATAATAAAGGCAATAAAAGGATAGGAAAAAAGGCAAAGGAAGAAAGAGCTGATGTAAGGGCAACCCAAAGATTTGTTGTCACTTGACTTCACATCCCAAATGGTCCTGGAGCCGGTGTTTCAAGGACGTAGTGGCTCACCTTCAAAAACAGAGTTCCCTGCCACTGCAGATACGGAGGGACTTTGGGGCTCTGAGACATGAGGGACCTGCAGTGCACCTGGGCAGACTGCAAAGACCTTGCATCCTCTTGGTCGATGTTCATGCCAACGCACAGGTGTGAGAGCCTACCCTCTTCCTACAGAAAAGGTTGGCACCAATCCCATGAAGGTCTGTCCTGAGGCTCCAGTGCCACAGTCTGACCCAACATCACCCCCAAATCCCACAGCAAATAGCCTTGAATAACCCCTGTTCTCTTCCCAGCCAGACAGCAGCCTAAATCTCACGAGAAACAACACCTAGGAGAGAAGGGGACCGCAGCCAGCATTTTGGCACCTGATACTTCTTTTTCTGGAAGGTACTGAAATGTCTCAAGGACACAGATAGGAACAGTAGAGCACATCCGTGCATGTTTTAGGATCTTCCCCCTTTGTTTTGACTCTGTGCCTTGCGTATAATTGTTCTGAAGCCCAGCCTGAACTCTCCTGCTGGTTAACAGGGAAAGTCAGAACATCTTGGCAGGATCAATTTGGGAAAATCCTATGTTAGGAATGGCTTCTCAAAGCAACAAAAAACACTGGGCTCAAGAGTCAGCACATCAGATGAGTGATCGAATGCTGGGAGCTTGACTGGACACCAGGTCCACAAGAGGCGAATGTAAACATCAGCCAGAGGTTTAGGTCAGAAGCACTTACCCAACATCACTGGTTATCCAGCACCATTGGCAGACAAAATGCACACCAAAGAATTACCAGACCCCGGGGTTCGTTTCTTGGGTCCTATCTTAGGACATTGCTTCCCGTGTGGTTACCAGTTAACATGGGACTTTATCCCTGGGGCCACTCCTTTGTTTGACATCAGCTTCTCCAAGGTGACGACCCTCAGTACCTTTGAATATGTCACTCCTTTCCCAGTGGGATGCAGATGCCCACTGTCAAGTGGTCAGGTCAGAGACTGTCAGCTTGTGAATGCAGGGGCTCCTGCGTTTATGCTCCAGGGTTTCTGGTTTAATACATGAAGGAGGAGGCAATCAGCTCAGGACCACCTGGGCCTCCATCAAGATACATGATACACACTTTTCCATATGTGGAGGACCAACTCTGTGATATAACCCTAAACTGAATGATAGCTTCATTATGGAAATAATAGATGCATTGCACCCCGACTACAATATCTACATGTCTCCCTGTCTCTGATGGGTCAAATATTGCTGCTGGAGGGTTGGATAATTGTACAGATGGTAAGCCCCAGGTCACTTACATCACTATGATTAAAACCTCATGCTTCACAGTATCAAGTATTATTACAGGTGACAGCAAGATTTGCATAAACGTGCAGCATATGACCACCATACCACATCTGGTCTCATTCTGAGACGGTTTTGTTTGTTTCTCCCAAACCTCAAAGACCTTGGTTATGCTCATGACAGAAACTCGGACAGATTTGATGATGGTTTAGAAAAAGAGGTACAGCCTTCACAGACTAGTGGTGACGGCTAGAAAGGCGATGACGACCCTGGGGTAGCTGCCCTCTAAGTTCCTTATCTGTGGGGCATATATGAAATGCAAGCAGTCATATTGACTGAACATTGTAACTCAAAGAACTGAGGTTGTGTGCAACACTGGTGATATAACTTTGTAAGATAAACCCAGCACCAGCTGCAGAAGGGACCCCAGACGTAAAGCTGCTTCTCCCCTCCGGGTACAATTCGTTTCCATTCTGTTTGGCCTCCCCGCACCCTCAGGAGGGCGCAAGGTGCTACTCTGTCCATCAGGCTGACAGGAATGGCAGTGAAATTTCATGCCTGCCATTGTCCTTCCAGCTTGAGGGCAGCAAGACATAAAAGATGTGCTGCCGACGTGTCCCCTCCTGGCCACCAACCAGGCAGCAGACTTTACTCTGCCCGCACGAGCAGGTCTGACTTCCCTTCCCCACTGTTACAAGGCATGAAAGCAGGACTTACAGCCCTCCCTTTTTATGTCAGGCTTGCTCACAGACACCGAGGCCGTCGGAAATCCTGCTGCAGCTCACTTGGAAGGGGGCTGGAAAAGCAGCCCTGCGATGCTGCCTTGAAAAGCCAAGCCTGGCTGAGCATCGCACTGATGGCAGGCAGACTACAGACAGGGAGAAGCTAAAATGTGGCTGGGGCAGCAGGAGTTAGGTGGTGAGAATGAGAAAGACTCCTACAGGGAAAGGAACCACAAGGTAATAAGCAAGAGACCATCACACCTGCCTTTGCCCCCTTGGCTGGAACTACCTGGATGCAGCCTCACCTCCTTTGGGTTTTGTTCATTGATTGCCCTTCCTCTGCCACCAACTATAAAGCAAAGCCAGATGACCACAGCGAATGCAACCCTGCAGCTCCTGGTCTCATGTCCCACCAGGAGCTGGTCCCTCCCAGCTCTGGTTTTGGCTTCTTCTTTGCTAGGGGTTAGTCACTGATTTGTCAGATGGTTCTGATAGCTGCACATCTGAGCAGCATCAAGCTAAAAGACTGGTGATGCCTCTGCTCAGCCCCATGTTGTCTCTGCAATAAGGGAACCAAGCTAGCACACCTCAGCTGCTCAGAGAGTGACAGATGTGGACTTCACACCTTGCTCTCACCTGCTCTGCTCTGTTCCCGTCATATCTATATGCCTTGCTCCCAATTGGCAGGGCTTTCTGTTCTCTCAGTTCTGGGTCTCTCTTCCCACTTACCACCTTCCTCTCCCTTTTTCTGGTTTGTTCCTCCTCCTCACCACCATGGGAAGGATGTATAAGCAGGTCTTCCCCTACTTATGCCAGCCATATGGATGCTATGCCATTTGGCAGGTTGCAAGACGGGTTGACAAAGAGAGAAGAAAGGCTGAGGGATTTGGGTCTCTTCAGTCTGCAAAAAAGACGACTGAGGGGGGATCTTATCAACATTTATAAATACTTAAAGGGTGGGTGTCAGGAGGATGGGGCCAGGCTCTTTTCAGTGGTGCCCGGCAACAGGACAAGAGGTAACGGGCACAAACTTGAGCATAGGAAGTTCCACCTAAACATGAGGAGGAACTTCTTTCCTGTGAGGGTGGCAGAGCCCTGGCACAGGCTGCCCAGAGAGGTGGTGGAGTCTCCGTCTCTGGAGACATTCCAAACCCGCCTGGACGCGTTCCTGTGCCACCTGCTCTGGGTGACCCTGCTCTGGCAGGGGGTTGGACTAGATGATCTCCAGCGGTCCCTTCCAACCCCTGCCAGTCTGTGCTTCTGATTCTGAGATGCCAGCACATTCATTTAGGACAGGAGACCCAACCCACAGCATCTCCATTCCGGAGTGTGGGGGAAAAAGCATCAACCTCCATAACTCACCCCACCATCCCACAGCCATGGGGGATGCCTGAGCCTTGAGGCTTCATTCTGGAGAGACTGGCCAAGCCTTTGCCCAGCTGGCAATGGTGGGAGCTGTGTCCCTTCCCACATGCGGCAGGAGAACGTGCCCTGCAAGCATCCGGCACTCCTCCACGTGTTAATAAGCAGCTTTGTTCTGCATCACCTAACTGTATAATAGCAGCAGGAGTTTATACGGCCACAAATTAATAGCGCAGGAGAGCAATCAACACAGAATGAGATACGTCCTAATGAGCTCGCTGGAAGGGGATGGGAAGACAAATGCTGGGGACACTCTGCTTGCCGTGGCCTCTCAACCCTGCCAGCTGGGCTGTGCTGCCGCCACTAACAAGTTGCTTGCCCCTGCCAAGGATAACAGAGCCGCTGGCACCCTACCCCATTTCAGACGCAGAGGCACTCTGCTCTTGGCTGCCTCAGGAACCCAAGTCAGGAAGGATGGTTTTGCACTTGTCATTTCTCAAGGAGGGAGGAACATCTCTCCCAGCTGCTTCGGTTGAATTCCAGTCTTTATGTAATCAAATGTGACCTCTAGCTGTCTGTGTTTAAGGCACCATCGCTGCGATATCATTCACACGGTCAGGACGAAGTCATCCATCTCCTCAACTATAAATACCTTATAATCATCCCAAAGGACCCGCAGTACTTCATAGATGAAGAAGCCTGGAGAAAAGGGTGGTTCGGCTGTAAGTATCACTTCACTCCCAAAATGCAGCTGCCTCTTATTGTGGAACGTATAGCAGATTTTTAACAGCTTCGGGTAACTTTGACCAGCAGAAAAACCCACAGAAAAGGAGGGAGAGCCACCTCCACCCAATCCGTGGCCAGGATACAGCATCGCATTAAGAGGAGCACTTTTGCAGAAACTATGTCTGGGACATCTCTGCGTGTTCATCCCATATTGCTCCCTGTTTTGCATGGCAGAAGCAGTACAAGAGAGGGGAAAAACCATCCGTGCTATTTCAGACAACACCGGCCTCTCCTGCCAGGCTCTGCCATGGGAGGTGGAAGAGAGATCAGAGCAGACACAAAGCCCTTGAAATAGGAGGTTTCTGCAAGAAACGGAAACTGCTGACTCTTATTTACTCCCGTTACACAGTGTGATGTTAATTCGACAATTAATGCTCAGGCTGATAATGGCTGGTCCCACCTCCTCCGAAGCCGTGCACCTGCTCCCCCTCCCAGCCCTGCACTCCCCGGGAATCCACAATGTGGTGAGACCGCAGCAGCCGCACTGTGCCGCGGCTCCGCTTCCACGGCCCTGCGTATTTGGGACAGAAATCCTCAACTTTAGGTGAGATGATGTGCGTTAATACAAGCGCAGCCGCCGTAATCTGTAGCGTGTGACAGCAGCAGCTTTACCAATTTGGTTCATTCACAGACATCGCTCTCAGGCGCCAGACACCTCTGCTAACTAGGATCTACTGGCACATCTTGCCTTGAAAGTAATTGCCTCCTCCTCCTCCTCCTCCTCCTCCTCCCACAACTGCTGGGGGAGCTTTGGAGGACCCTGCCTGAGGGGAAGCATCTCTCAAGCTGGGAATCTCTGAGCATCCTCCGCCTGCAGAGAGGGAGAGGCACAGCCTGCAAGTCATCGCCCCCAGCCCCCGTCCCGATGGGAGGCTGATTTATTTGTTGGCTGGTTGACTGGTGGTTTGAGGTTGGTTCTTTTTTTTTTTTTTTTTGTCGGAGAGGAGGAGAGATTGCATTGTGGTAAATAAGTCACATCTCCCTTCTCCTCTGCAGACACCAGAGGATCCCAACTATCCTTCGGGCAGAGCAAACCTGGAGGCCAGCTAAAGCGTGGTTCAGCCTTCACGCTTGACAGAAATGCAAGGCATCTCTTCCAACGCACCTTTCAAAGGACGTGGATGGATGGAGGGACTGGGATTTTGGCTCATAATGCTGCTAGTCTGCAAAGATATCTCCACCTTTCCTGTGCCCGAATACACCTTCAACCTCAGACCATAGCATAGCCCAAACCACCTCCACGGGATACAGATCCTATGGCATCCTGGGGCACTAGGGACGTACTGGAGGGGGTGGTGAAGGGAAGATTGGTTCATGACGTCATGTGGTTGAGATTCCAGTAAAATTGGGCTTGGAGACTCCAGCCTTCCCTCACAGGGCTTCAACACCATCCCAGGCTTGGGGAAACCCTGAGTGGGACTGGAGAGTGGCTGTCAGGATGGGACCCAAACAGGACACCGTGTTCTCCCTGGGCTTCCAGATGCAGAGTTAGTGGTGGTGGGAACTGCAAGTTTCTGTCCCACTGGAAGGACGGGTAAGATTTCCCAGCCAGCAGGGCCAGGGCAGGAGAAGATCACCGACAGCAAAAAAAATCTTTGGTCCTGATACTGGACAAAACTTCTTCCACAGAGGAGGAAGAGCCCTGTGCACACCCTCTCCTAAAAGCCCTCTGTCCAACCTGTTGCATCTGTAGTACATCCAGCAGGACCCTGGATGAGCTCTGCTCTCCCCTGCCAGCCCCTTACCAGAAGCCTGTTTAAGGATCAAAGGTTCTGACTAATGAAGGAAACCAGGAAAATCTTGTTCTGGTGAAATCACCTTCTGCTCTCCATGCCTTCCTACCAGTTCAACCTCTGGTTCTTTGCACGCAGCTTAATTAGCTTCATTGGCTCCACAAAGGAGGATGCTAATGGCTTTGTGTTGTTCTGAAATATAGTTATTTGCCTCCCTGGGTGTTTGCAGGTTGGACTATTGCAGCAAGAGCTGCTTCTGGACCTGTTCGAGTTTGCCAAGCCCGAAGCAGCTCTGCCTAGGAGCGCTCCAAGGATTTGCCTCCGGCAGCCTGATCTCTGGTCGAGGAGCAAAGGCAGCAGGTCCCCCAGTCCAAGGACAAGCCAGGAGGGCAGTGAGTTGATCTGCAGCCACAGAAGGTGTTGAAAACTTGCTCACAGCTGTGGTGACTGCCTTGCCCGCTCCTGGGAGACAACCAGGGAAGATACGGCAAGAAAAGCTGCCTCTCCCCCTCCTCTTTTATACTCTAATAAGAGCTCACAGCAGTCCCAACACTGCATTGCTGGGTAATATGCAATGGAAAAGCTGCAGCAGCATGGTTGCGGGCACACGGCATTAGCGTTCCTCTCAGGTCCCTGCGGCTCCACCGGGGTTTTCAGTTAAATGGCAAAATAAGGAAAAGACACAAGAGACTGCACAAGGAGAATAAAGCTTATTCCCAGCCTGGACCAAGACACTCGCTGCTGTGTGCAGTCAGGGCACGGGACAGCTTGTGCCGACTCCTGCGCACAAACGCACAAGACTGAACACAGCCCTCTGCAAACTCAAGGGTACGGATTTACACCTCCTGTCCACGCACGCTCACACGTTGAAAATGGCACATCCTAATTGCAACCTCTTCCATTACGGGTGCGCACCAGTGCCAAAGAGCCTTTCGCACCTGGGTTCTTTTCCAGCCATCCTCATCTGATCCAGGTATGCCATATGATGGGGTTCAGAACACAAATAAAGCAAGTCAGTGAGTGCTCATTAACTGGAAGTCACCATCCAGATCCTGCATGTTATTTGGGTAAAGATCCCCCCATACCACAGAATCGGAGTAGTTGAGGTTGGAGGATCATCTAGTCCAACCCCCTGCCCACAGCAGGGTCAACTAGAGCAGGTTGCTCAGGACATTGTGCAGTCGGGTTTGAATATCTCAAAGCATGGAGACTCCGCAAGCACTCTGGGCAACCTGTTCCAGTGTTCAATCACCCTTACAGTAAAAGAGTTTTACAGTAAGAAAGTTTTTTTCACTGCTAGTGAGGCCAGGACACGGGTCAGATGGGGTAAGCCAAGGTGATGATTGATGTACGGATCTAATCGAGAGGAGCCAGACCAATTAACGAAATGTAAATGCACTGATAAGTTCCCAAATGATACGACACTGACTGAAATGACAATTAAACCAAAAAGCAGCGACAGTTGGGGAATTATAAATGTTACAACTACATATTCCATATAAGTTTATAGCAAACGTTAAACCGCTCCCATGTTTTCCAGCATGACAAGACTTGAAAACGCCCAGAGCAGCAAGGGGGATGGCCCAGCCACACAGAGTGCACAGACCTTGGCAAGACAGGAGAAATAAGTGCTTTTTGTTTGGATGTTTTCTTTTATTCCGCGCAGTTAACATGATGAAACACCTTTTAGCACCTAGTGCAGCTGCAGTTTAACACCTCCAAGGTGGTATTAGCAGGTCACAGTACACCCCAGGAGGCAGCAGTCTGTGTGGGCACAGGAGCGTGTCCACGTGTGCCTCTCTGCAGAGAAAGTGCTGTGAGAGGACTCAGGCAGCAAAAGAAATCTCCATTGAAGAGGAAATTAATGGCATTTATTTCACGCCGCCTTAATCCTTTGTTTCCATGCCATCCTGAGGACTGAAGCTGGGGGCCTGAAGATGTACCTCCACCAACATCCCCCAGTTGTCACCATCAGGTCACGCCACGGCGCACGTGAGCTGAATCCACGTTAGGCAAAACCCAACCAGAAGACGGGAACACACCAAAGAGCCCCCAACCAACAGCAGGCACTAGTCACCCTTCGCTTGGGACCACTAAATATCAGCCGCAGTAAAATTCCTGCAAAATACAGGGTGAACCTATAGGCGGGGGGTGGGGGGAGAAAAGCAACAGTCGGGGGCTGGGGCTCCTCTCCTGCTGCCCGGCCCCTTGCCGAGGGGCACGTCTGTCCCATGATGGTGCATCTGTGCGTGCATCTGTCAGGCGAGCCACGGTCCCTCCTCGCCATGTGGCCCCAGACGTGCGTCTCACACGCCCGCCTTGCCCCAGACTGGAGAAGTCTGCTCCCACGGTCTTTGAAGTTCGATGCTGCGCAGCATTTATCACCGTTAAGGGGACCCTCCGCGGCGAAAGAAATAAGGGCTGGGGCCATGCTCGTGCCTTGCGGGACCGAGCGCTGTGTTGTGGGCCCTCCTGCCTCATAAATCTCCTTCGGTGCGGGGGGGGGCGTTGCTGGTATTCTTGTTCGAGGGAAGATGCTCGGTGGGATCTGTGCTGCGTGGAGGCACGGGAGCACAGGAGCACTGCTACGCTGCCAAGCAATAGGTCAAACTGCAAGTCCTCGCTCCTCTCTTCCCTCTGAACTAGCACATAAAATGAGCCACAGGCAGTCCTGCTGTCCCCTAATGATGTGGCATAGCTTGGTTTTGTGCATATATACACCCTTGGTACCAAACCAGGGTGACTGCCTCAACTCTGCTACCTAAGGACGGTTCTCGGTAGATGTTAACCCTTGAAGCAGGTCTGGGCTTCATCTTGAGACACGATAAACTGGCTCAGGCTAAAACCACACTGGCAAATGTGTTGGAAATTAAACAACGTGGTCACACAAGGACCAGAGATGGTATCCTACCATAGGATATCATATATCCTACCATCCTACCATAGACACAACCTGCAAACTGCCTGCAGCGGCACACAGCATCCTGGCTCCAGCGACAGAGATGGAGGAGACACGGCAGCCAGGGGCAATGCCAAGAAACATACTCCAGACTTCCAGCTCTCTCGTATGGCCGACAGCCCAGAAGATGCTGCAGACCCTCTCTGGAAGCTGGCTGAGGAGTCAGTAAAGCACAGATGAAACTTTGACAGTCTGCCACCTCCCTTCATTATGCACAAAATGCTCCTGCGGGCTGCTGACAGGTCTGGTGATACACAGCAAGAATTCCACGTCGAGCGAGCAGCTCGGCCCCTGTGTCAGCAATCTGGCTGGGATGCTCTGGAGACCTCCTCTGCAGCTACTGAGAGGATCCATGGGGAAAACTCCACTGGCACTGGGACAAGAGATGACGGAAGACTGCACCCAGGGACTGCTGTGTGCTACAATCCATGGATAAATGCACGGGCATGCTGGTATCCGGGTAAGCAATGTCAATCGACTTAGGGCTGTTCATCAGATCCATCATAATTATGCTTTAGGGGCATTATACTCCCCCTTAGGAGCCCCAGGAAAAGCCCGGGCCCCACCATGCTGGGTGCTCTCCCAACTCCAAACCAGAAGGCAGAACCTGTCCCCAGGAGCGTCCCAGTTCAGCCCAACTCCCAGTAGTGCACTGCTGCCCACTCCTGACGTATCTCAGACCAAGGTGAAACCCAATGCATTCATGAATTCCTTGAAGCTTCTCTTGAAGAGAAACCTTGGCTCACCATCCTTCACGGGTGACGCTGCCACTAAACAGATGAGTTTTTGCAATGAGTTAACGCCCCACAGCAGTAGAGGTGGTCCCATGACATTGTCCACCTCTTCTGTCAGGAGGCGCCCACCGCCCCTTTCTCTAACTCCTCCATTTGACTTGTGCGTCACCTACACGATCCATCCAGCCATGTCTGTCTTCAGCAGCGGTTTCTGCACCGTGACTTTGCTGTTTGAGTGCATTCCGCACAATTTTTGGTTCCCATATGTCAGGCCACTGCTTAAAACGTCTGCAAGCATTTAAGAGAGCGGTGTGCAACACTTGGCTTTCAGATCTGAAAGTGGCACTGATCATAAACGCAGGGCTGTCAACGTGATGTGGGCAACATCTGCTAATCCAGCCCTTCACCCAGCCGTTCTCCAAAGCGCTCTTCCAACTGCATAATAAAGCGTGTTGAAGGACGAACAGTATTTTTTGCATTTTTAGCCTGTCTGAACGTACCGATGCTTTGATCCCAGCTGCTGGGTCAAATTAAAAGAAATCCAGAAAGCGGCTGACGTAAAGGTCAGGCTTGACTTCTAACTACTCACAGAACATATTGACATATGGTAAAGAAACTGAAAACATGTATATGCTGGGGGTTTGTGTTTGCATTTTTGCAAATTTTTAGTAATATTGAGGGCATTAAATGTGGCTCGTTGCTGTTATGTCCTGCAGCCATATAACTGTGTTGGTTGGGGTTTTTTTAGTTTACCCACAGGCCTTTGCAACAAGCTCAGAGAACCAACTGTTGCCGAGCGAACTTTTGAACCCCTGCGAAAGCAAAATGTGTTAAATTGCTAGAAAAGGGGAAAACAAATGTATGATGTTTTGTGACATCCACAATCTGGGAAGCTTCACTTCTTTGGACTTCCCAAGGAGAAGAAAGGGATTACTGAGACGCTTTCTGTTTTAAACAATTACGAGCCCGGTAATAGATCAAGGCATTAAGGCTAACCGAAAGCCTGCCATAACTAGTTGTTTGAGAAAGATATAAAACAGAGTCAATTTAACATGACCAACTAAAGAAAGGATGCTAGGGCCACCCTTGCATGGAAGGGGACAGGTCACAAGGGCGGGTAGAGAAAAATCAGAGCATAAAGCTAGAAATCATAGAATAATCGAACCATAGAATGCCCCCAACCCCCCCAGACGGTTGGGTAGTGTCCTGCACCACTAAGTGAAGCTGCGTTGCTTGTCTGTAGCCTGGAGAAGCTTTTGTGCGCTGCTTTCAATAGACTTGAATAACTCCATCGTTTCCCTATTTCACGGGGCAGAGGTAAAAAATTCTTAGGCTAAAAAGAAAAGCCCCGCACAACATCATCCCCGGGTCAGGGTGGGGGGAGAGAAGAGAGGCTGTCTGCTTCCCCACGTGGTCTTCCCAGCCTCCCAGCCCCACGATCCCCCTTTGCAAACAAGCCCACCCCTTCTGACTTCCCAACAGCTGCTCCCAGTCTGCCCAGCTCCCGCATGGCACCGGCCCCTGGCACCCCACCAGCTCCCACCAGTATCGGCATGCCCCCTGCCCCGGTTTGCCCTGTCACTGCTGGGGTCCTGCTTGCTCCAAGAGGGTGAGGAAGGGATAAGCTTCTGCATTGGACTGCTCATGGAATTGTTCTGTTATCACGATGCCCTCCAAGCCGTATTTTGGAAGAAAAAGTTTTGCTTCCCACTCTCCCCCTGGACCGAGAAGGGGAGCGAGCACTGCACCCTTCAAAGCATCCGTGTGCCTCCTACCCAGTTCATAAATACGTGTTTGATCCCGCAAGGTGCTGCTTGCTTTCATCTCCCACCGAATTCAATGCAGGCTTCCCGGCTCGTGAGAAGAGGGGTCCCAGATGGGAAAACAATTTGACAGATGCTTGCAAAGGATTAAGAGTTTCCAGTCGCTCAGAGTGATGCCTGCACTGACGGAGACACGATCAGAGGGAGAAGCTGTATTCAAACTAAAACGAAAAACTACCTCCAGTAAGTGGATTATATGAGCGTTATCATCCAACACGAGCCTCCCTCTGCCATCTCTCCTGGCGGGGAATGGTAGGCAATATTATAATAATCTGTGCACCTGGTGCAGCAGCAGCTCTGCAATGAGATTAATGAACCCTCTGACTGGCAAGGAAAACTTTGGGGAACAATTTGCCCTGCTGCTTCTTTCAATTCCCTCTGCTCTGGCGGGGATGGGGGAGGGAAGAATAGGTCTTAATTCAAGAGGAATTCAGGGCCATGCATGGGTATTTCATTTCCCATGCAAAACAGGCAAAGCTGGAAACCTGCTCAGAAGCACTGAATTCCAGTATTTAACTTCCCTCCCTTGACGGAGCGTGATGAGGAGTGTGTCTGCGCACACGTATGTACGTGAACGCCATGGTCGTTCCCAGGCTCAACCGTCCTGGTTGCCAGCCAAGCAAAACGTCCCTTGTTGCTCTTAATTTCAGCCGGGGTTAATCCACACCACTTGTTTCCTCTACTTTTCTTACTGAAATGAAAGATTTGTGAAGGCAAACGGGTCAGGTAAAACAAAATTATTTGCTTGACCTGAAACAAAACATATTTTTTTTCCCTCCTTTGCATTGGTCTTTTATTATTATCATCAAAACCAATGTCACTACCATGCCAATATTATTCAATAGTATTAGAGTTGGTTGCTTTATTTCAGTGAATTTTGAAGATAAGCTTGGTTTCAAGAGAAATAATTCAGAAGTTTAATTTCAAAGCCCTAAACCCAAAACATTTTCCAAATTCCTACCTATGTCTTGCTTGCAGATTGCTTTCGTTGAAAAAAAAAAAAAAGCCTTGAATTAGATACAAGTTTTTCAGTTAGGATCATCCTGCATTTTTTGGTGACATAAACATGGACCTATAAAATGGACTAAAAATGAATCTTTTGGAGTGGGTCCAGAGGAGGCCACAGGGATGCTGGGAGGGCTGGAGTCCCTCTGCTGTGGGGACAGGCTGAGAGAGCTGGGGGGGTTCAGCCTGGAGAAGAGAAGGCTGCGGGGAGACCTTCCAGCCCCTTTCAGTCCCTAAAGGGGCTCCAGGAAAGATGGGGAGGGACTCTGGATCAGGGACAGGAGTGATAGAACAAGGGGTAATGGTTTTAAACTGAAAGAGGGGAGATTTAGATTAGATCTCAGGAAGAAATTCTTTCCTGTGAGGGTGGTGAGCCCCTGGCCCAGGTTGCCCAGAGAAGCTGTGGCTGCCCCATCCCTGGAGGGGTTCAAGGCCAGGTTGGACGGGGCTTGGAGCAACCTGGGCTGGTGGGAGGTGTCCCTGCCCAGGGCAGGGGGTTGGAACTAGATGATCTTTAAGGTCCCTTCCAACTCTAACCATTCTATGATTCCATGATGAAATAACAAGGCAAAAGAGCTTGCAGCAGAGCTTCCACGCTCTGTGAAATGAAGTGGGAAGTTCCGACCCGCTCCACAGGGGTTGTGCAGAGCCCAGCCCTTCCCAGAGAAGTTGGCTTTACAGTGCATTGCTGCCCCGCTGAACTGTACGTGTGCCTGGGAGGTGCCCAAGGTTTCTGGGTGGATGGCAGCCAGACCAAAGACGCAGTGCAGTCGTTCTGCTCACTCCCGAAGGAGAGAAACCCACAGCAGATTTATATGGAGGGGGAAAAAAAAGGAAACCACATATGAAAACCCCAAACCTCAAATACCGCCCGGACAATGTTTCCAGGTAGGAAAATGAAAATATATGCCCAGAAACCCAGATGCGTCATAAGCCTAACCTGAAGGCATCTCTCTTAATTCATGACAGCAGATTCATGTGTGCAGCAATTGTGACAGCTCGTGCTGTTACCCACCGGCTGGCACACGGCGAGAGGAGAGCTGGCGTTTCGGAAGGTGGCACTGTTTGCACTGAGCCATCACCATCTGGGCTGTTGGAAACACTTTTTTGGATCTGTTGTGCTTACCCATGTAGTATCTGAGCCCTGACCAGGTAAGTCACTCAGATGCAAAGAGCAAGGTCTCCGAGTGGGCATTCTCCTTCCTGAGTTTTGTTTTGGGCATTGCTATCTGCTTGGGGTGGGGTGAGCTATGAAGGGCAAATCATGTTTAGTTTGGAGAATGAATGACACCAGGACACTGCTACGTAATTAGAAGCATCTTGAGCAGATGCAAGGGAAGCTAATCAAGCACCGCTTCGTAAGTGTTATCATCAGCCTCATAATTATTATTATTCGATTCCCAGGCGGCAGAGACAACGGGGCTCCTCCTTCACATGAGGTGTCATACAAAGGCAAATCAAAAATCATAGTCCCTGTTCAAAACTGCTTACGGCTCCGGTAGTCTGCTTCGTGTCACGTAGTGTCACCACCACCTCCCACGCACCACCCCAGCCGTGGCCACGCTGCCGTCTCGAGCCAGCTCATCCCCGTCTAGAGCGTGCAAGATAATCGCTCGCAGCGGGAAAGCGCCTGGGAATCCTTTCAAATAGCAGGGCGGCATCAAGGCAAGGTGTTAATAAAGTGTCACCGGCTCCTTCGCCCGCAGCCCCGTGTGGCGTTGCGGCGAAGCCGGTTGTGATGTCAAAAGCAGATGGCTATGTCGTCAGGGGGGAGGTAAGCTGCACAGCAGATGGGCACTTCAGATACAAAGATCCCTTTCATGCAAATTGCCCCCGATGATAATTTAAAAAAAAAAAAAAATTACAGAGAGAGAGAACTGGAGAAAACATCTGATGTGTGAGCAGTACCGTCTCTAAATAGAATATTTTCCCATTTTCCCATGAAGCATCAGGAGGTTCTTAAGCTCCAAAGTATTCATTTAACTCCTTGAGGCTCCAGTCTTACATTTCCTTTGCGCCACGCTGCCCTAATATACAACACACTCAAAACTGCTATCTCTCCGAGTTTATTTCTAGAAAGCCCATTGCTTTGCACCTGTTTACACACAAAACTTAATATAGCACAGATTATTTTTTTTTAAGTAACTTTCATCCCAAGTGCCTCCAGTGGATTTACAGCCAACGTACATACAACCCTAGAAATCAACCAGTATGCACCAGTATGCCAGGTTTATACTTCAGATGGGTACATTGTAATTTTAAACAACAAAATCAGGCTGGCTTCTTTTTGTTGGAGCACTGTATAGAGACAGGTAGGCAGGAAAGTTCTTTGGATACAGCGACAATTCCCTTGCATACCAACTTCACCCCCAATTTATAGCAGTGCTAAGTGAGGGGAGAACCAAACACATATATGAGAATATCAAGATTACTATAAACTAGAAATTATAGAACGTCACTTAATAAGCTGAAGAAATGCACCTAATTCTGGGGTAAGACGTGACAGCAACTGAAAGTTTATTCAGCGTCTGAAATTCTCACAGGTGTTCCCAGGGTGCCTAAATGAGCAATGAACACAGGGAAAGTAAGTATGCAAACAAAGCTACGTCTTCATATTGAGCCTACTACAACTACAGAAACACCGTCAAAGACATGCCCGGGTTGAGAAGAACAGGTGTATTTAAACATGCATCAAGTAAATAACATGTGTTAAACACATTCCCGCACGCCCAGGGAAGGGAAGATCTAAATAATGGATGCGAGATCCCTTTCTCCTGAACTCGAGCAGGTCCCAAACGCTTGGTCCTTTTCCAGATTGGGGATGCAAACCGGCAAGACTCAGGAGAGGGTGCTTTTAGGGACCGCAGAGGCACGCACCTGAAGCTGATAAACCAGGGGAGCTGCTATTCGATAAGCACTGGAGCACGGCCCTCCCCCCGGGACTCAGGTAGCCCTGCTTTCTCTCGAGGTGGTGGTAATTGAAAAGCAGGGACGGGACAGCCTCCACCTCTCAAAAGAACCCAGCCGGGCAATAAATCGTCCCAGCGATGATAAATATAGGCATTTACTTTGGGCAAGGAATTCCAACCTTCACCGGCACATTTGCTGTGAAAACTGGGGCAATTTGCTTTCCCAGCCCCACCGTCGCTGATGCTTTCGGCTCCTTCATCCACGTTCACGCCTGGCCCCCGACCCTTCGCTCTCCCTCTCTGCTGCCTGCGATGCGCAGTCAGGGATGCTGCCATCCACCTCCTGCCCAGGGCATCGTGTCATCTGCTGTGCTAAACTGGCTTCCCCCGGGACCTGGAAACTACCATCTGAATGGGGTCTGGAGATAATGAACCCTCGGCAACGAGTAAATAAATAGCGTCCTGCCCATATGCCCAGCTGCACCCAGGACCCTGGTGACAGCTCGCTGACAAGGGCGACAATGTTTTTTGATCCTTTGCCTGCAAGGTATGGTACCTTCCGGCTCAAAACAGTGGGGAGTCGAAGCTACAAGCGCCAGGGATTCAGAGATCCCTTTAATTCCCCTGGACATGAAATTGTTGCCCGCATGGCAGTCTGCACACCCGCTTCTGCCATCACCAAGGAGGACGAAAGGACAGGAGACTGGGGAGATGTAGGAAGTGAGATAGATAAAAAAGTGTCCGTCGGGTGATGCTGAGATTTTGGATGAAGAAGATCAGCCCTGGGTAAATCCCCACTGGCAAAGCGCCTGGACAATACCAAATGCTACTGGCCCAAATCACCGCTCATTTCTTTCCCTGCTGGTTCTTTCGCTGCCTTTTCCCACTGCCATCTCTCTGCCAACGCAGCCAAATCGATAACACACAAAGCTATGGCCAGCAGTAGCGCAGGTGCATCCTACACAGATGTTATCTACGACCACTGGTCAAGGGTTTAATGTAAGTTCAGTTAAGCTTGTCGCCCCAGAAGAATTAACACATGAGTGTATAAACACACACAGAGGCCGGCCAATTGATTTAGGATATCGCACCAGCCTCCTCAACGGGAAGGATGAAATCCCCTCCCCACCCCCACAGAGCACTTGGTCTCTGCCACCACCGCCCTTGCCTTGGGCCCATGGTGGCATGGATGGCCACGTGATGAGAACAAAACCATCACCACTATGTGGCTTCCAATTTGTAGCAGGCTGATGTCCAGTTGGCCTGGAGCATGAGCAGAGCGAGACGAAAGGTGTCAGCAAAAGATGGCAAAGATGCAACCTTCATCTAAATGGAGCAGGTCAAGGCAATGGGTGACCCAGCCTGGGTTGGACCTCCAGGGCACAGACCCTGTGGTGTCCCTGCTAGCCACCAGCCCAGACAGATGTCTCTGCTGCTGTCCCCCTTCACTGTAGCTAAATTCAACTTTCCATGGCAACAATCACACCTTCAAATATGAATATGCCTGAAGCCATCTCAAGGGCTGGCTACTCAAAAGAAAATAATAATGGTAGGGACTAAATCTGGGAAGTTCAAATCACAGACACCAACTGATTGGTGGCAGTTTGTATGATGGACTTGGATGCAAGATATCGTCTCTGCAGTGGCTAGACAAATAGTCTAGTTCATGGTTGAAAGCTCCTCGAAACAGAAGGACTGGAGATTTTGGGGGCTCTTGTTTGAATCCATCATTAATATCTAAACCAACACAGACCTTTGGTTTAAACACAAGCTGGTTATTATAGGAGACCCCAAAAGACTGTATAAATTATTAACTTTTACTTTTCTACACTCCACTTTTTTCTCTTTCTGAGATTTCACCAGTCCTTTAACAAGAAATGATCCTAACATAGAAAAACAAAGTCGCATTTTTATCTTGGGGGAAAAAAACAGAGTTGTTATTGGTTTGCTTTCACCCCACTGAGTTTCAGACAGTTAGTGAGGTGTTGAGTTGGGAATTAAGTCATCTTAGTCTTAATCTAGTCAACAGAAAAAAGACAGGCGCTTTCACAGAGCAATTCAGATCTGAATTACCTTCTGGAGGTTGTGACCACTGAATAACTGGTGCATTGGCTTAACTGGTTATTTTTAAAGCATTTCCAGCAGCTGGCCAAAGGTGAATAATTTCACCTTCATGGGACCCAGCTGTACAGCTTCTTGTTCATACTAAAGTGAGAAACTGTTTGTGGGCAGCTGTTCGATGCTGCTTTCGAATGGGTCATGTTGTAAGTAGACTCAGAGAGGTCACCTGTGCAACCTTCCCCAGTACCCCAGTATCACCAGTTACATAGCGGCAGCCCTGCGCTAGCCACCTTTGAAAGAGCTGCTGCGACATTTTACCTAGAATATTAACAATAGCGTCACATTTAAAACAAAAATCCGCTGAAATGCCCACTCAGCAGTCTCATGGCAAGGAGCGCACTGAGAGAGTGCCAAGGCAGGGAAGATAGAGCTGTTCTTCGCACCCTTCAAATATCTCATTCTCCAAAATTAACCGTACAAGCATGGAGCTAAAAATCACCTACAAACGATGTATTTTTCCTTCCTCTTCAACATGATTTAACAACATTGATAGTGTTTGGGCTTTCTCTGCGCTCATGCCCATCTCATATCTGGCGTCAGCTACCAGATCTTATTAACAAGAATTTATTTTCACTTATTTTAAGGATGCATCAGAGATGATTCACACAAAGCAAACTTTACCTGCATGTATGCAAAAAGCCACCCCAATAGAAATGTGATCCTGAGAGTTGCCTTTATCCAGTTGTTAATGGATGTTTAGCACGTGAGAATTCGTATCTCCTGAATTTTGAACATAATGAGCTTTCTGCGAGCTTTTCATGTAAGAGATATCGACTGGAAGTAATTCAGAGAAGTTATTCAGCAATTGCTTGGAACAACAAAAGAGCTTGAAACAGATTTACTGCCGGCTGACAGTCTGCATGCCGCTCTGGTACAGTTCCCCACTTCTCCAGGAGAAACCCTGATGTGCTGGCTGAGCTGGGCTAGCTTAAACCACTGAGATATCTCCAGAGAGTTAAAATAACTGTATTTACAATGGAGAAAACTAACGCAGCTGAACCATCAAACCCAACTATCACCTTTGGAATCAAGAGCCTGGTTTATTTATTAATCATAGAATCATAGAATTGCCTAGGTTGGAAGGGACCTTTCAGATCATCTAGTCCAACCATCAACCTAACTCTGACAAAAACCACAACTAAACCATATCTCTAAGCACTATGTCTACCTGTCTTTTAAATACCTCCAGGGATGGTGCCTCAACCACTTCCCTGGGCAGCCTCTTCCAATGATTAATAACCCTTTCAGTGTAAAAATTTTTCCTAATATCCAATCTAAACCTCCCCTGGTGCAACTTGGGGGTGTTTCCTCTCGTCCTATCGCCTGTTCCTTGGGAGAAGAGACCAACCCCCCCGGCTACTCCCTGCTTTCAGGGGGTTGTAGAGAGCGAGAAGGTCTCCCCTCATCTAGGGCCTTGTGTCTCTGTAGGCTGCAGCCATCAAAAGGTGACATTCACGCAGTGAAGATGGTCTCAAAATCCAGCCAGGGAAGGCAGCAACACTCCTAAAGGTTCAAACACACTGCGAGATAATTTATTTATTCCCCCATCATCTGTCATTGGGATATACACGTATTATCCTTCAGGCTTGCTCCCCACATCACCCAGCACCCCAGCCACCTCAGTGCAAGATTTAGCTAGTTTTATGCCCTGTAAGGAGTATCTTGTTCCACTATCTCATTCCCTGGCAGCTTTGAAGTGCCACAGTGCGCTGGCTACCGTCGTTTTGAGCAGGTGCAGCTTCACTATTGCTTTACAAGGATGCATTTCTTGCCTCTTCGCCCCGTGACTCGGCGCTTCAAATCTGAAGTGTTTGCGGGCTTCTTGCCAGCGCGTTGCTTTCAGACTGGATCCTATTTTTATGTCCCTTGCTTTCCTGCCTCCTGCCAGCAAGTGCCATTTTTTTTCTTTTGAAAGTCTTTACTCCAGCAGGTGAAAGAGGGCATAGACTCGGCAAACTATGCATGGGAAAAGGCAGGGGGGGGAGAAAAAAAGTAACAGAGGATGCTTCCAGTCTCAGCACCTACTTTTTGTGTGAGTTAGAGATCAGAGGAAATAAACCCAACGGAGTGGTTTCATTATCACAGGGGTAGAAGGTAAGGATGAGGAAGATGAGAGCTGGGAGACCCCCTTCCCTCACCGCCTGCAGGGCATCTCCTCCTCAGCCCCTCATCTGATCTGGAAAACCCTCCCGGTTTAGAGCAGAAGAAAAAGATTTTGTAATGACGGTGTGGCGGACCAAAGGACCTGTATCAAGAGTCGGAAGGAAGGACAGAAAAAAAAGAAACAGCATCAAAGAGAGGAGGGAAGAATAAAAGCACTCCTTTGCTGATCCACAGCTGAGCTGGGCAAAGCTTATACAAGATAAATAACGCTGACATTACAAAGCTATGGTTAATTCATTTTTCTACTTGTCACCACTTCGGATAATTGGCCTACACAACAAACGTGGGGGAAGCAGGCTGGCTTTTTTGTCTTTTTTTTTTTCCCCTTCCTGAGAGGTACATCTAGGATTAGACGGTGTGTTACACCACTGATAAAAATAAAGAGAATGATCCAAAACCCTCCAACTTTAATCCGGAGGGGTCGCCAGTAACAGTGCGAGTGCTGGAGGATGCAGTGAGACCTGGTTGTCTCTATGGTAACTAACCAGCACTAGAGATTGACCTAGAGCCTTTACGCAAGTTTGGCTTTGTCCGAGGCACTGCATGGCATGCACTATCATCTGTCCGCTCTCTTGATTTCAGGGCGATTTTCACAGGGGTTTAGAGTTCATTCAGAAATCTCCAGCTTCTGGATTCAAGTGATTAACTTGGAATCCCAGTGTTCACTTATTTGTGTAAAAGGAAGTTCTGAATCACAGAATCATAGAATGTGTTGGGTTGGAAGGGACCTCCAAAGGCCATCTAGTCCAACCCCCCTGCAGCGAGCAGGGACATCTTCAACTCGATCAGGTTGCTCAGAGCCTCATCCAGCCTGGCCTTGAATGTCTCCAGGGATGGGGCCTCCACCTCTTCTCTGGGCAACCTGGGCCAGTGTCTCACCACCCTCATTGGAAAGAACTTCTTCCTAATGTCTAATCTAACCCTGCCCTGCTCTAGTTTAAAGCCATTGCCCCTCGTCCTATCGCTACCTGCCCTTGCAAACAGCCCCTCCCCAGCTTCCCTGGAGGCCCCCTTCAGGTACTGGAAGGCTGCTATAAGGTCTCCCCGGAGCTTTCTCTTCTCCAGGCTGAACAACCCCAGCTCTCTCAGCCTGTCCTCACAGCACAGGGGCTCCAGCCCTTGGATAATCTTCATGGCCCTCCACCGGATCTGCTCCAACAGGTCCATGTCCTTCTTGTGCTGAGCGTTCCAGAGCTGGACACAGTACTCCAGGTGGGGTCTCACCAGAGCAGAGCAGAGGGGTAGAATCAGCTCTCTGGATCTGCTGAATCCTTGGGTGGGTGATGGAAAGCCTAAAGATATGACCTCAAATATTTCAAAATGAGGATGGCCAGTCTTGAAACAGCCACACGTTTTCTATATGCTACCAAACATAGAAAACTCTGGCTCAGAAGTTTCAGAATACAAGGAGAAACCAGGATAAAGGAGAAAGGCTGGAAATCAGGCACAAACATAGGGAAACCATAAGACAATCAAAGAGGTCCAAATTCATAACATTTTTTTACATCTGATGATTTTTGATGCGTGATTCGTGGTTTCAGAACCTGAGGGGTTT
The DNA here is from genome assembly GCF_964199755.1 of Larus michahellis. Classification (NCBI taxonomy): domain Eukaryota; kingdom Metazoa; phylum Chordata; class Aves; order Charadriiformes; family Laridae; genus Larus; species Larus michahellis. The sequence continues at coordinate 3,410,476 of NC_133896.1, read as the reverse complement.
CACGGCAGATGACCCCAGGCCCACTGCCTTTCAGTGCTGCTTTATCATTCCATAAAACGTTTATAGAGGTTACTGTCGCTTTGTATACCTTCCCTCCTATCAGCCAGAAAAGTGCCTCTAAGTGACCAAGAAAAAAAAAATATTCTTTTCTCTCTGATCATGACAAAAGCATCTTTTCTTTCAAAGAAATCACCTTCCACCTGTGACCATTTGCTAAGTACCTAATTCCCCTCTTTTCATAAATGCCACAGGTCAGTTAAACACAAAGTCCATGGGGAAACCCATCTTTATCAGACAGAGCGTTACGCTCAAAATCTCGTTGGGGTTAAAGGGGCACACCATACATATGAAGTTAGGAGTTTGTTATTCACCTAATTAAATCCAAATCCCAATTAGATCCAACCCCTCCCCTCCTCCCAAATGCGTGAGTATTTTTACGTTTAATTATGATTAAAATATTCACAGCCCCAAATGGCAAAAATGCACAAAACCAGGTGGTGCAGGCAGTGTTTCCAGGCTGCTTAAAGGTGATCAGGTCCCTACCAAGTCTCAGCCTTATCCCCAGATCTGTTCTGTCAGCCAGTATCTGTTATAAAACACCCCAGGAGGAGGAAAGGATGGAGCAGTGTTTGGTTTTAAATGCAGTTTTCAGAGGCCAATGAGTAACACCTCAGGGGTATGCTGGCCATGGGCTCTGCCTGGGATGCCTTCCTGACAAGCTTCCCTTGGTTTAGGAAGGGTTGTCCTGGCTCCGCAGGAGAGCAAACAACAGAGGGAAAATGTTTTCCACTTCAAAACTCTCTGAGGGAAGGACTGGCTTTAAATGAGAGCAGTGGTATGCAATGAGTGCTGTAGGAACAGAGGTATTCGGTGAGAGGTCAGAGGCTGGTGAGGGGTCTGGAGACCAGGTCACATGAGGAGAGGCTGAGGGAGCTGGGCATGTTGAGCTTGGAGAAGAGGAGGCTGAGGGGAGACCTCATTGCCCTCTACAACTCCCTGAAAGGAGGGTGGAGAGAGGTGGGGGTTGGCCTCTTCTCCCAGGGGAATAATGACAGGACCAGAGGAAATGGTCTGAAGCTGCGGCAGGGGAGGTTTAGATTAGATATTAGGAAGAATTACTTTACTGACAGAGTGGTCAGGCACTGGAACAGCCTGCCCAGGGAGGGGGCTGAGTCACCATCCCTCAAGGTGTTTAAGAAACGTCTAGATGTGGCACTTCAGGGCATGCTCTAGTGGCAGAGATTGTAGGTTGTTTGTTTGTGGTGGGGTTTTTTTGTGTTTTTTTTGGTGTGTGTATGGTTGGACTCGATGATCTCAAAGGTCCTTTCCAACCATGAAGATTCTATGATTCTATGATTCTATGATTTGTAGGGAAGTCGATGCTGCCACACACCAGTTGAGACAATGCTCAGAGAGCAGCCAAACAGGGTGGTTTCAACTTGAACACCCATTTCTGGAAAGCATTGCTATCCACAGGCAGAAAATGAGGTGTTTCCTCCTGAGATTAGTCTCCCCAGACGGGAAGACCATGACCCTTCACTGGTATAAATCAATGAATTGACTTTAATGTGACTTTTTTTAATGACTTTTGCTGCTGGGCTTCATTCACCAGCCTTGGGGGAAGACAGGTAAATGAGGGATGGAGGAGATACCCAGCATCGGAACTGGGGAAAGCAGGGTAAACTGGAAGGGAAAGGCCCCAGATCATGCCCCAGTGCATATCACCTTTCCTCAAGAAAGAGCACCCCAAAGCCCGTCACTGAAACACAGCATTGAAGGGAAAGTACACACACACACACACGTACGTGAGTTGTGGTGCTACACAAAGCTTTAACAACATGAGGAGGAGAATGCACTTTCCTAACACATAAGGCTCTCAGCACACTCCTTTGGAAATAAAGCCATTTCCCCCCCTCTCTTCTCCCATACCTCTATAAGCCAGAGCCACTTAAGAAACTTTAGAAACCTTTCAGGAAGTTTGTAAAGCAATTTACTGGGACTAGACTACTTGTCCTCTGTGAAACCAGATGACTGAATCACCCTGGGCTTAAATGTGCACAGCACAGAAGGAGCCATAAAAACCTTGAAAAGAACGCTGAACAGCTTCACTATGCATTAAAAAAAAAAAAAAAAAAAAAAAAATCACATTTTTATATCTAGCATTTAGGTGCGTCCAGGATTAGAAATAAATATGACATGTCCCAATGCAGACCCAGTCCCTCGGATAGGAGAACTTCCACTTCCCCATCTTCTCGTGTACCTGTATCTAAAGAGATTTTTAGGCCCAAGAAAATTCGGAAAACCTGTATGGGAAGGATTAGCGTGAGAATTGAAACTGCAAACTCGGGGGCAGAGAGGGGAAGTAAACTTGTCCATATTAATTTCTTTTTTCCATGTACTTGGCCGCTGAGGATGCACAAGAGTTTGGGGTGTCAGAATGAATTCAGGGGGACAGATGAGTAAGAAAGGGTCGGTTGAGCATTCAACGGTCATAAACAGTGATACAATTAAATACCGTGCACTCCTTGAGACCTAGGTTGGCGTTACCGTCAACAGGGACGAGTATTTGGTTTGGGGGTGAAGAAGACGCCAACTGCGTGCCCTTCACCAGCTCAATGCTGCTCTTGCATGACCCCAGCCATTTCTTTCCTTGCTGACTGCCAGCTCCCCCTTCCCCCCAGTCCCAAATGCCCAAGTCTCAGGCATCCATCCCCCATCCCTTCGCCTTCTGCCCCCCGTCCCCGAAGGATGGATGAGCTTGCCAGAGCAATCTGGCCCTCGCTGGAGAAGCCGCTCAAAGCCGGCAGCCGGAGCGAGCACGGCAATCGATTGGACACGGGACATTACGGATCCGCGAGCGCGGCCGGGGCGAGAAAGTGGCAGCTTTGTGAGGCTGAGCACACGTGAGGATTACGGCATTAACAAAGCTCCCTTAACCGATCAGCCTGCCCCTAGGTAGAGAGAGGAGCGGGCTGGGGTGGGAAGCGAAGGGGATAAAGAAGTGGCAGCATGAAGTCGCCTTCCCCCCCACCACCTTACAAAAAAGCATCACGAATAAGAAGTCCCGGAGACACAAACTGCCACCTGGGACCGTAGAGCCGCAGCGTTGTTCAACAGGGCTCTGGGCCAAATTTCCTGCCAGCGTAAAACCATTTGATGCCAAGAGAGTAACCCAAGGATGAATTGGACCTGGTGGGGAGGGTTTATTGCCTTCAGTTCAGGCAAGAGAGCAGAGCTGCGCCAGCTGGGGTGTCAGACTGCGCGACTCAAAAGGCACCTAAATCTATTAGGTCCTCCAAAAAAATGCGCGCTCTCTGATTTTAAGGTCGAATCAGTCTTTTGTTTTTTGAAGGCAGCTTTGAGGACCTCTGTTTACTATTGTTCTTAATCAAAAAATAATGGTAACAACTTGCAAGTACAGAGGGCCTTTTATGTTTCTGCCGAGGCTTTTATCTCAACGCATTTTAGTAAGTGCGATAATCAAAATCCCTCCGCCCACCACCGAAATTCAGTCATCTCTGGACGGCAGAGCAGCGGCTGTTTAACAGTGTGCAATAAAGCTGAGCAGCAGTTCAGGATGGCGGGCGGAGGAGAGCAGTCTACGCAGCTAAAGCTGACACCCCCCCTTCAAATCAGGACGCAGACGGGTTGAGCAAATAGTTGAGCAGCAAGAAGCATGCCCAAGCATTTACCATCTTGGAAAAATGTTCCTGTGGCTACAAGTTGAGTCCGTGCTCTTCTCCTGGGCTTCGAGGGGATGCCCCGTCTCAGCTCGTCATCGGGAGCCTGGCTGCTGCCCAGCACAAGCTTTGCCCTTGGGCACAGGCAGCAGGACATCCTTCCCACATGGCCATGGGCTGTCTGCACAGCTCAGGTCTTGGAGAAGATCAGATCCCTGCCCAAACAAGCCCCTCCAAAGCATCCTCAAGCTGACCATTGCCTAAGCATTGAGGTCTTTATATCCTGACAGCTCCATGCAAGGAAAGGAACTCTCACCAGGCCTCTCAGAGTTCAAGAAGTGTCTGAACGATGCTCTTAGTCATATGGTTTAGTTTTAGGTAGTCCTGCAAAGAGAAGGGAGTTGGACTCGATAATCCTTATGGTCCCTTCCAACTTGAGATATTCAATGATTCTATGAGGTGTTAATGCTGGAGGAGTAGGAGGTTGTGGTCTAGCAAGCCTAAAGAACTTAGGGTTTTATATAGTTATCACAGAATCACAGAATCACAGGGTTGGAAGAGACCTCTGGAGATCACCTAGTCCAACCCCCCTGCCAGAGCAGGGTCACCCAGAGCAGGTGGCACAGGAACGCGTCCAGGCGGGTTTGGAATGTCTCCAGAGACGGAGACTCCACCACCTCTCTGGGCAGCCTGTGCCAGGGCTCTGCCACCCTCAAAGGAAAGAAGTCCCTCCTCATGCTTAGGTGGAACTTCCTATGCTCAAGTTTGTGCCCATTACCTCTTGTCCTGTTGCCGGGCACCACTGAAAAGAGCCTGGCCCCATCCTCCTGACACCCACCCTTTAAGAATTTATAAGTGTTGGTAAGATATCCCAGTAGAGGAAGTTCAGAGAACAATTTGGGGGACAATAATGCAGTTGTTTGAGAGATATTTTTGTAAATATCCTAAATTTATGGAAAAGCATGGATATCTTCCAAGCGAGCAATGGAAAAGGGCACCATGTGCTGCTCGCTGACATTACAATGATGGAATAGCAGGAGGGCACAGTGAGGTTCAGCGATGGAAACCCTGAAAGACGATGGGACCAGGGGAAACACAAAGCTAGGGCTGTGGACAGAGAGAGGTGACAGCCATGGGGCAGCCGTGCGTGAGCAAAACGGGGCTGCGGCTTTCAGGGACCATGAAGAGGGTGGTCGAGTAATTGAGAAACAGGGAGTAAGAACAGAGAAATCAAGTTTTAGGGGTGTGGATAGATAGGAAGGGCTGCATCTCTGAAAGTGTCAGCAGACGGCATCTACAAAAAGCTGGCTTGTATCCGCAAGCATAGGAGAAGGTCGTATCCTGCGCTGGGACTGAGTCATAGTCAAGGCGATGCTCTTGTCCACAGCGACTACGGAAGGTCAGGCACAGAAAACCTGAAAGAGAAACCAGACCCTTTGCAGGCTGGTGTTCACTGCTTTGCATTACAGATTCCAACCGGGGATGTCTTTAGAGAGGCTTCCCACGGCCAACAAATGAAGCAACTGGAAAAGAGGGAACCTGCTGAGGTGAGCCGTCTCCTGTCCGTGCTTTGGAGAAAACTGTTTCGTTCCTAAAAAGGGAGCAAGCATGTGGAGCCCCGTTAGAAAATAAAAAGGGGCCAATTCCCTCATATTAAGCCTGTTATTAGGCTCAGAATCAAATTAAACCACAGGGCTTTTCACTACCAAAGTGCTATTTTAAGGCTTATTAGACTATATTAGGATTGGCATAAATTTCCACTGACATAATATAGGCCTTTAATTGGATTTAAGGGCGAGGAGGCTGCATTAAACTAAAATCAGTCCTCGCAGGGGGAAATTGGGTATTCTCCTCACAACTCCTCTGCTTTCCCTTGGCATGAATCCCAAGCAGCCGAGCAGGCTGGGTAACCCATTCAAATCCAGATGCAATTGCTTACAGCCTCCTCTATCAATCTGATAAGCAAGCTGGCTGCCAAAACATAACACACTCACCACTGCTCGTTAGCCAAAGCCTTGCTGCCATGGCCAGAGCTCTGGTTCACTTGCAGCTTGGGCAAAAAATGGCATTTTCTTGGACACAGGCTGCCTGCTAGACTTCATAAGAAGTATTTGCCCGTGAAAGGTTATAATAACAAAATCTCAAAGCCGAGACCTTGACTTAACCTCCAAAGAGCTGAGAGCATCAGAGCCACAAGCAATAATGAAAACATAACCCCGCTGGTCCTCCCGTGCTGGAAATGTGAGTCAGGAGGCACTCCTACGACCTGGGTATTTTCACGTGTCCCCTGATTAGACACGGGGGGCTCTCAGGAGCTTGGAGGTCAGGGGCTCTCTCAGCTCTCTCTGTGACATGACCATGTGCAATCCTTCCTTTCCCTGTCAAAATGAGACCAGCCCTGAGATGTTCACAGACAGGTCTTGCACTCGTGTCATGAGAGGCTGGGAAACACAGTGGTTTTTACACTCATCGGTCCCGAAGTCACTCTCCACTGAAGAATCAGAGCTATTACAAGAACTGGTAATTTTTCCTTTGTATGCGTGTGTTTCTCCAATACAGCCCACACCATGTGAGATACAGAAGCTTGAGAAGGAGAAAATAAAACCCACTTAAATATTGAGTGGGACACACTGCACCTCGGGTTTAATAAAGGCAGAGACTGAGTGACCATTCATCCTGCACCTTAAGCGATGTTCCTTATTTGGCACCTAATGGGCCATGACTGGCTTCCAGTAATAAGGCTCTAACAAAAGGCATCTGAGCTCTTCTGAAGCCCCAGAGACACAGAGAAATCTTCCACCATTCAAAAGACTGTTTTATACATTGGTACTTGATGTTATGAGCTTGCCCACACCCTGTAATATCTTGAAAAAACTTTGTCATACAAATGCAACCCTCTCCTTACAACATCAACCACTTCACGTCTGGCTGTGTCAGCGATGGGGATCTCATAATCTAAATCCTGCAAGTGGAAAGCAGTTTAAACCTTAGTTGAGCCAAGCTTATGGTTTTCTTGAGAAGATGCTTCAAGGTCCATTCTTCCACGGTCACAGAGCTCCTAGATAAGCTTCATAGTCTTTTCTCTCCTAACCCACAGCTTCTTAAGTTTTGGGGGATGCTATAAAACCCTCCCTTCTGAACTTGCCCCGTCCCGTAGTCAACAGACACACATGGTCATCATCAGTGAAATGTTAAGAAAAGGAAGGAGTTTGGTGATACTTTTCAAAGAAATTTCAAAGGATGCTCCCAGGTGGGGATTAACATTTTCGAAAAGTAGATTTTAGCAGAAATTTTTGGACGGTACTTTCCACATGTGGGTTCATGTGTCCATGCCTGGGGTGTGTGCATTATCTGCGTGTGTGTATGTGTTTGGTGAGAACTGATATGTCACAGCTAGCAGCTGCGTCCCATTAGCCCAGACATTGAGCTGCCCAAGATGGTGATACTTTTCATCCAATGAAACAAACTTTATTCTTTTCCTGATAGTTTGGGGATTACTTCAAGATGTATCTAGGAAGCTCAAACAGGCCAAACGGGGTTGATGGATTCAGGGTGGCAACACACCCCAGCAATGCTCCATGGCCTCCAAACGACCACAAACCTTCTGCTCTGCTGCCGCATCCCTCGCAAGTGACCTCAATGGGCATGGAGTATCCATGCAATCCTGGCTCTCTGACACTCACTCAGCCCCATTTGAAGTGATGGCATGCAGTGATGACTCAGTGGCCAGCAAAAGCTACAAGAGAGTAGCTGAAACTGGGCAAATAACTTGTATTTTCCTGAGATCTCAATCTTCATGACAGACTTTAACCATATCCATTAGAAAAGCTCAGAAGACTTCATTGTGCAGCCCCCGAGGGAGCATAGCCAGGGGAAAGGAAAACAAAACTGGGAACTCCAAAGTGCTGCTGAGTGTCAGGAGCAAAGCTGGCTTTGCTGGCTGCGAGTCAGAATTGTGAGCTGAGACCTAAAGGTCTCTCTGAGCAAGTCTCCCATCTTCATTTACCTTGCCTGCAACCAACAAAACAATCTTTGTAATATACATATCATGGAAACCGTGAACTTGCTTGGAGGAGTTGTTTCTCAGAGGTTGTAGTAATCTCTTTTTCCTTCAATTAGGATGGAGAAAGGCTTGTTTGGGACGTTTAGGAGTTTTCGGTGACAAGTGCAGCTCTGCAGATGAGCCATCGATTGGTCCTGAAATAATTTAAGGTAGTTTCTACAATAACTGCACTCCTACACAGGCCCTTTTGGAAACACACTGTCATGAAAGGGCTGCTCTGCCTCTGGTCTCAGCTCCAGATAGTCCCACAGCCATTCAACCGAGTGAGAAACAGGTGATGGAAATAGGAAGAGAGAGCACTAAACTTGAAGCAAACAGGAGCTGGCTCCTCGGGGCATTCCCATTTTAAACGCTCCACGTGATTCTGCACTTTCTGGCTCCAGATGGGACCCAAATACCAACGGATCAGGGAAAATGCTGTCCTCATGATATTTTTGAAGTAGCCAAAGTCAGGGAAATTCTAGACAGAAGATGGATTTTCCAGCTGTAGAGAAACTAGGTCAAACATTTGAACTTTTGGATGCTTAGCTGCACTAAACTTCCTCCAGTGCTCTGTTGCTGCGTACGGCTAGTTATTGCCAGCTGTGCCAGGACTGGTCCAATCCTGCCAGAAAGCTAAACCAAGAGGGAGAAAATTATTTTCCAGCCCTGCTGAGCTAACAGACGGCTTTAGAGATGCCTTACAAATGTGTTTCTCTCCTTCTCTTCCCTGGGATATCGATAGTCATATCGACTGCAAGAGCCTCCTCAAGACTGTTTTGCAGCACTTCTGCCTTAGCAGGGAGATACAGGCTGAATACGAAGACACATTTCTGTTAGTCTGTGGGCAGGTCTCTCCCGGGACACAGGAGAAGTCCCATTGCTTGAGGCATTTAGAGTTAGACTGGCCAAAGCTCCTGGGAGTCTCTATGGGGAGACAATCTCGCCCCCGTCTCTGGAGAATGGAATAGACCTAATAAGCCTTCTCTGTGTCTGATTTCTCTGATCCTCTGATTAAAGTATGTTCATATCATTTGCATTTGAATTTGCTTTTACCCACCCCCCGACGCCAAAATGTGTAGGCAGGCAATTCAGGAGATGATGTGTTTATGTAACTGTAAACTAGGTTTATAGCAGTTTAATTAGTAATATTAATAACGTCACCTAAGCTTAATGATACCAATTATAACACAGTAAATATTTCTTATTGGATTACAAGTAGCAATATTGAAAGATGAACTTTCATGCTCGGTCAAACTTTCTAAACATATTATTTAAAAAGAGAGATAAGACAGTTTGCTTTTCACACGTGGATAGCTCTTTTTATCTCAAAAAGGGATAATTATTGCATATAAATATTTGCAGATGGGAAACACTGTCCCATTTGACGTATCAGCACCTCTCCTGTCCCTGCTTTTGCTTCTACGCATTGAGATGGTGGAGTGGGTTGCCCAACTGCACCAAGTGAAAACCACCTTTTTGATGGCCAATACAGGTGATTACAAGCTGCTGTGATGCACAGAAGAATGGGAAGGGTCAAACATCTACAAGAGAAGAAGGGCGAGGTTGCATTAATATGCTTCTGATGTGCTGTATGTTTTGAGGAACTGCGGATGCAGAGGAGACACAGTTAGGAAAGACCCTTTGGGTCATCTGGGACGGGTCTTACATAAGACTTCCACTTTGGCCCCAAGGCATCTTTTGAAGGTGGCAGATGGAAACGGTTAAGACAACTGAGAGCTGTTTAAAATCCTATCACTAACGCAGCCCCATCTCTCCCTCCACCATATAGGATTATCCTTGGCAGTGTCTTGCTTCTCAGCACTGCACAGGTCCTGCTTGTTTCTTTCTGAGTCTGGTGAGCTTATCACACTTCACATTCCCATGCCTAGTTGACCGGTACCCTCTGGATTTCCTTCATGTAGGTATTGGCAATGATCAAAATCAAAATCTCTGGGATCAGATCCTTATTCTACCAAATGATATAATGGAATCATACAATGGTTAGAGTTGGAAGGGACCTTAAAGATCATCTAATTCCAAACCTCCCTGCCATGGGCAGGGACACCTCCCACTAGACCGGGTTGCTCAAAGTGCCATCCAACCTGGCCTTGAACACCTCCAGGGATGGGGCATCCACAGCTTCTCTGGCCAGCTTGTTCCAGTGTCTCACCACCCTCAGAGTAAAGCAGGTTTGCTGTGTCCTGACGATCTTCCTCAATCCTAAACTTGGATTTACTAGGACTGCCTACAAAAGTGTAAGACAACTTCAGTTTCCAGCATGGAGGAACTCTTCAGACTTGCTCCACAAGCAGTTCAGAATATCATCTTCCTCCTATCACTTTGGCCCTTTTCCCATCATTTCATTCCCCAGGAGCTTTCACATCTACTCTTCTTGCCTTGATCAACACTTCACACGATACCCAGTTAAACACCAGGAGCAGACCTCACTTTCACTTGTCTTATGGAAACTGGGAGTATTTCACCAGTAGTTCAATGAAACCGTCCCCCAGGAGGGGTGAGGAGGGAAGGGGAGTCCTGTGTGAGGTCTGTTGCCAATGTAGTTATTAGAGCACTGGGGAACGAACAGCCTATGGGCCTAGCTGGAAACCATGTCTTCAGGTCACTGTTTAAGATGAGATATCGTACATCACCCTCAGGAAGTGCCATTGATCACAGAGAAAGCTGAGGTGACTGCTGTGCAAAAGATGACAGTTCTTAGAGGTCTAAAATACGGGGATGGGAATCCCAGCCTTAATACCACCACTATCAAAGCCAGCAGGTCCTGCGAAGACACCAAGGGACGAGAAGACCTCCCAGGTCTGACTTCTCATGGCAATGCCTCCACTTCATACCTGACATTTTTCTCTCTCGGATTACTCGATCTTTGATCTTGCCTGCCCAAAGATGTGCAATGAGAGAAGAACAAGAGGAGCAAAAGGGTCTGTGGAGGAGGAGGAAGGGGTAAGGGAGGAGAGGGAGGGAATATATCTCTATCCACAGCCTCACCACGTAATTTACAAGAAGGGGCAACTCATCATAAATAACCCAAAGCTCCTGGGAACAGTGACCTAATCAAGATGTATAATTGCATGCCTTATCTAAATGAAAGCATCATTTCAGAAATGATAATGTGCATCACCGTGGATTCAATTGCTATAGAGTTCAGCACTGAAGGGTAATTATAATGTTTAACAAATATATTCCCTTTGGGGGCCTGCAGTTAAAGATATCATGTCCCGGTTTCCCCTCATGATGCACGTCTACTACCAAATTATGAGGGTTTGCTCTCCCTTATGCAATTTCTCATTGATTTTCCAAAAATGGTCTTCTCTTTCCCTGGGCAGGCTGGCTTTTAGGAAGGCAAGAGGCACAGATTGCAGAAAAAAAAGTTACCTAAGAGATGAACCAAGGTAAAAAGTAGGTCCTAAGAGAGAAGAAGAAATCAACTCACCTTCCTGTTTGCTTGGCGTCATCCCGCACAGCAAGTCCCACAGAGATCTGACAACCTTGGGTTAAAGACTGTGACCAGATTCCTACCACCCCGCGAGGAAGGATATTCTCCCTTCTAACAGACCCTGCTGCCTGGGTATTTGATACGATTCTTCAAAATCCTTTCTGTTAATTTCCTCCTCTTCCTTTTGCTCATATCCATCTGAATAATGCCTGTCCCTTATAGGAGAAAACACACGTCAGATAGCTCCAGGTTGTTACCGTGTTTAATTGATGTGCTACACTCAGCACGAGGGAAGGTCTAGCACAAATAGGTACGTATCCTATATTTATGCAGAAAGCGGGGAGGGGTATAAAATAAGCAGAAGTGCAAAACAGCTTCCAAAAAGGAGATACTAAAAGCACCGGTAGCTTTCAGCCTGCAGAAGAGACAGCCAATGGGGTGTCTATAAAATCACAGCTTGGAGAAGGAAAAGGGCAAATGGCTGTTCCCTTCCCAGCATGTTGGGAGCAAGCAATCGGTCAGGGGCATTAGCAGGCAGTAGGTTGAAGACAAAAGAAGGGAAGTACTTTTTCATGCAGTGTATAATTAAATTAAGAGAACCAGTCAGGGCAGGATGTCAGGCAGGCCAAAAAAATATGAATGAAGTTAAAAAAAAATTGAAAATCAGATGACTTGCAAATAGGATGTGTCCACTAAGGGCTATTAAACACTATGCAGGATATAACCTTCACCTTGGGAAGCCCCTACACCGCTATCTGCTGGAAGATCGGAGGATATTCAGGACAAGGATTACTCAGCAGATGCTGTTGTTTTCCATGGGCATCTCCAGCTCCAGCCAGGATGCTGCTCCAGGGACCGTAGCACGTAGTGAAGTTTATGCACATCAGCTGCTCAACAGCAACATGGTTTGGCCTCTTCAGAACAATGTGCGGATGCTGAGAAAGGCACAGGGCAATAGCACGAGGCTCTCGGGGAGACCACGCTGAGCCGGCTGCCCAAATTTGCTCTGGTTCTCACTCAAGAGGCATAAGCAAGGCTGGTAGCTCTGTGGAAATGTCTTGGAAAATATCCTGCAAAGAGACTGTCCCGTTGAGCCCCTGCTCTGCCCCGGGTGCAGCAGCCAAGCATGAGAGCAACCCCAAAAAGCGTGAGCTATTGCAGCGGTGTCCTGGTTATGCCATGCTGGGAGTGGGTTTGTCACAGCGTGGATGAGGTCAGGTCACCGCTACTGTTGAGAGTGATGAGCTCATGGAAAATAAATATATTTTTATTAATTTATTTTTTTATTTTTATTTATGGGTTTTTTTGCTATGCATGATGGATGAATTCAGCAGGAAAGACAATCTAGTTTAGAGGCAGATCTGTCAGCTGCAAAAGAGCTGATCCCGCTTTGGGTTATTAGCTGGGAAAACAAAATTGAGCCAGCACTTTATTTTGAGAATCTTGTTTAAACCCACATTAATAAAAAGAAGAGAGACAAAAAAACAGACAGAAAGAGAGTGAGAGGGGAACTTGGTTAGATGAATAACTTTTTGTCGCCTCCAACACCCTGATTAAAGATGTGGTGCCTAAATCAAAGATACCAACAACAACCTTAAAAGAAGACTGAAAACAATTTTGTGTGCTGCCATTTTTTCCTTGCCTGTGTTTCATTATATATAAAGTTTTATTTTGTCCTCTTTTGATCTTTGAAAGTAAAGAAGCGAGAGGGAGGTGGGGGGAAAAAAAAATATGAAAGCCACAAAAAAAATTGACACCAATCTTGTTTGTTTCCTTCTCCTCGCCTGCATCGATAACTCAATTGGATCAGAAGTGAAGCGCCAGCAGAAATGAACTGAGCGCAGCTACCAAATGAAAACCAAATGCTGGATTGCAAAAGCAATATTTCCAGCGACACGAAATTAGCAGGCTGACTTTCCTCCCTTCCCCCAGCACATCGCAGCCAGGCAGTTGTGGCGACCAGTGCAAACTTTATCTGCTTACAGAGGGGGTACAGGGATCCTCTGCCTCTAAGCAGCCCTGAAGCTGCATTCACTGGCAAGAGACCAACACGTGCTGTGGGAGACCGAAGTAATATATGCAGAATATAAAACTTTGATTACAGACTGCCTGGTGTGTATGGGAGAAGTACAGGTGCACAAGTCCACTTGCATTCCCAGCTCTGCTACCACACGTGTTGGACAAGTCAGAGCACCTTCCCCCACATACATCTCTACCTGCGAAGCAGGGACTGCGACACTCACTCTCCTTTATTAAACCTTCAGAAAACAATGTGCCTGCTGCATTACCCCATGCATCGCTACAGGCTTGGGGCAGTGTGGCTGGAGAGCTGCCTGGCAGAAAAGGACCTGGGGGTTCTAATTGACAAGGGGCTGAACACGAGCCAGCAGTGTGCCCAGGTGGCCAAGAGGGCCAATGCCATCCTGGCTTGTATTAGAAATAGTGTGGCCAGCAGAAGGAGGGAAGTGACTGTCCCCCTGTACTCAGCACTGGTGAGGCCACACCTTGAGTATTGTGTCCAGTTCTGGGCACCTCAATACAAGAGAGATCTCGAGGTGCTGGAGCGAGTGCAGAGGGGGGCAACGAAGCTGGTGAAGGGCCTGGAGAATAAATCTTATGAAGAGCGATTGAAGGAGCTGGGACTGTTTAGCTTGAGGAAGAGGAGGCTGACGGGAGACCTCATCACTCTCTACAACTACTTGAAAGGACACTGTAGAGAGGTTGGTACTGGTCTCTTCTCACAGGTAATTATCGACAGAACAAGAGGGAATGGGTTCAAGCTGCAACAGGGGAGGTTTAGACTGGACATTAGGAAAAAAATTCTTCCCAGAAAGAGTGGTCAGATACTGGAATAGGCTGCCCAGGGAGGTGGTGGAGTCACCATCCCTGGCTGTGTTTAAGACTCGTTTAGATGTGGTGTTGGGGGATATGGTGTAGGGGAGAACTCTGTAGAGTGGGGTCGATGGTTGGACTCAATGATCCCAAAGGTCTGTTCCAACCTGAATGATTCTATGATTCTATGATTCTGTGATTCTATAACAGTGGGAATTTTGAAAGTGCTTAGCCCTAACCCTGAAAAACAAAACAAAACAAAACAAAACAAAACAAAACAGGACAGACTTCTGCTTTCCAAAGCCCTCTCTTTGTTCCCTGTACTGCCCTGTGACAGGTGGCACAGTAGGTCCCTATGTGAGACTGGCTTCTCAAAACCAAGGTGTCCAACCAATAACACATTAACTCATTGCAACTCATGTGCCATTTGATAAGGGCTCCCTGACCTGGCAGCAAGGCTGTGCTGGGACAAGAGTCACTGTTAGGGACACACAGGACAATGAGGGTGATCCTCCACCTCAAACCCCCCCTCCCATGGTTGCTGTCATCCCTCCTCTCTCCTGCTTCCGAAATATGTAGTAGCTGTCTTCTGTCTCTCAGCCATCCAGCAATCCTAATTCTAGAGATATATGGCCCATAAGTACATCCACCTCTTGTCTAAACTTTGAATGACAAATTGACTGCTAAAATCCAAAGGGGAGGACCTTCTTACACATTCAAGTACCTGCCTACCCAGGGGGTTGTGTGAATATTCACTGTGGGCTAATGCCTTCCTGAGTTTGAGTTTCCTATTTCAAGAAGATGAGCAACCATAAATGCAAAGCTAAACACCATGGTAGCAGAACAAGAGTGTATTTACCCAAATATGCACATTTTCCATCAATGACCGCTGCACTTGCAGGCCAAAGAGTGGACAAAGAGTGACACAGTGCAGAAGACTATTCACAGCCCATTACACCACCTCCCCAGTACCGTATTCTCCAGTGCCACAACCACTTCATGATCCATCAATGCCCTGCAGCAGAACCGCAAGCTTCTGACATGTTTGTCTTCACGTGATCCAACGTCTGAAATAGCATCCACCACTTCCACTTACAAGGCAAGGGGGTGTCCTTGGCTTTTTACTTCTGCTAGTGATTCAGCACATGGATAATCCTACCCAAAACCTAGCTCACAGTGCTTCACAGCAGGCTCACAGCTTGCACATGGCAATACTGTGTGTCACTGGGGCCTGTGTACATGTCAAGCTTGGAACTGGAAAGACTGGAGCTATTAAAATTTGGCTTACGATGCAGCGATTTTTCCCTCCTAGACAGCGCTGGGTTCACGTAGCACTTGGGCAATACGTCTGCGTGTGGGCTGTGAATTGTTTGTACGTGCGTATGTGGAGGGAAGGACGTCAGTGGGAGGAATTCATTAGCATTTTGGTTGTTACATATTTATGCTCCAAAACGAGCACGTGGAACAAAGAGAAGACACATCGGGGAGCCCTGCTCTGCAGAAAGCCCTCTGACATTTGCAACTGTTCAGTATGCTGGTGGCCAAAACCAGCTAAACTCCCATTGCTCGGGACATACGAGGCCAAATCATGAGAAACTCTTCACCTGCCTTTCCACAAGACTTCCTGCCACTCGTCACCCATACGTTGCTGCCACCTCAGGCGTTTTTCCCACTGCTTGAAGTACGCTTTTGCCACAATTTGTTTCTCTGATTTCTCATCCCACCCAAAGTGGGCACAGAGAGTAGCTGACTCCCTTCCTCCACACAGCTCTCATTGATGTGCACAGGGGTGGTCTGCTGTTTCAGCCCTGGACATCTCTGAGCAACCCGGGTTCTTCCACCCTGTCCTCAGGGGGTCACATTCTGAAGAAGACCTAGCAAAGCTCCAAGGGGAAGAGATGCAAGCAAGAAAAGACACCAGAACAGAGCATCCATCTCTAACACCAAGAGTTCATCACTATCCGCTTGTCTTTTCTTGTGAACAGAAGGACCATAAGAGCCCAGAAGAGTGATACAGGACCGGGGCAAGGGAGGTATGCTCAGAATAGCAGAGATTCCCTGAAAGCATGGCAATATATCCTCCCCACCTTTTCACCTCTGGTCAGTTTGGAAGTGTGTTAGAAGGGAAAAGGAAATGACCCTACAACCAAATAAGGTCTTATGGACTGTGCAAGGGAGCACTGAGGTCTCTACAGGAGTTCTAGCATAGGAAGAGGCAACTGTCTCATTAGTTTCAGTTGTATGTTTGTTTTTCTGACCACTGCTGCTCCTTTCAACTCTCATCTTCCCCTCAGGCGAAAATCAGTTGCACAGGCTGTATTAAGCTTTCCAGTAAGCCTCCTCTTTGATTACAATTCCCAGCAAACCACCAGGGTGCAAGAAACATAATTAAATACCTTGCTTACTCTGTAAACAGGCGATCCCCAGAGAAGGCAACCCATGACTCCCCAGATGGGCTACCCAGAAAAAGTCTCCCCAACTTCAAGGTGAGACTAGCGAAGCCCTAACAGTTGCATTTCTGTCCCTGAGACATTATCTCAACAGGCCGTGAAAAATGCCACTAGTGGAGTAACCCAGAGAAGGATAAAAGGAACAGTTTATGTGATAAGTGACTTGGACTGATAAAAAGAAATAACTGTGCAAACTGTATAGCCAACGCACGTTCCCTGCCCTGAATGCATTGCTTTGAACATAAAGCTCATCAAAGGCATTTAGTTTTCATATAATTTCTTCAGAATGACAAATCTAGCATCTGATCTGTCCATGGCAAAGCCTTGGGAACGGTCTAAGAAGCAGCATAGACATAGCTCAGTAATGCTACGAAAATCTTCCTTGCTAGAAGCAATGCTATTTATTAGCAAATCCTCTTGCAGCCTTCACCTGCCTGGAATGCTATCTGGGAATGCCAAGGGTTTCCCTGCCTCTGTCTCCAGAGACCTCCTTGCTAACACGCGGCTCTCAGGAGTATAATTAAAGCAACAGACTCGAGGCAGAGTGACGCATGGATCAGAGCGCCTATGGAAAGTGCTGGAGGGATGTTCTCTGGGGAGGGGTGAGGAGGGTCTCCAAAGACTGGGGTACATGGTTTTCAGTGAGTTTTGGTGACTTCTGTAATTAAATGAGTGAAGGAGATAAAAGTAGAGGGGAAAAAAAATAAAAGACAGAAAAACCCTTAGGCTTCAGGAAGGAAGTTCACCAGGGAAGTTTGTATTATGCTGTTGGGAAGATGAATCATTGAAGTTTTTCACTTCCATCTGCAACTTTCAACAGGGTCAGCGCCACAATGGATTTGTCGCCCTTTTCTGTATGTTCCACCACACTACCAGCTAAAGAAAATCTGCTGGAGTGCAATGAGATCAACTTTTTGAGTAGAGCCAAGGCTGCCGGCGGTCCTTTGACCTCCCAACAACTTCCTGCAAGAAATGTTGTCTCAAGATGTGCGCAGGTGGTTTGGCCAGTGCAGAACAAGACACTCAGCTGTGAACATGAATGTCTGACTGCATGGAGATATAAAAGGGTGGAAATCTAAAGCTCTCACCATGAAGAGTATGGACCCTCCAGCTCCAACAGACTTGCACGATGAGGCTTGCTCAGCGTACCAGCAAGGTATCTGCTGTTCTTTCAGAGCAAACCAGCCAAGGGGTACAGCAAGCCCAGTTGATCCTGAAGCCGAAGTGCCCACTGGCTCCTTCAAAACTTCCAAAAGTCATAGTGAGCAACATCTTCCAAGATAGGAAAATGTGAAAGCAGAAGGAATTCAGGCACAACACACGAGATCAGCCATTCTTCTTGATTAGATATTAGGAAGATATTCTTTACTGTGAGGGTGGTGAGACACTGGAAGCTGTGAATGCCCCATCCTCGGAAGTGTTCAAGACCAGGTCTAGTGGGAGGTGTCCCTGTCCATGGCAGGGGGGTTGGAACTAGACGATCTTTAAGGTCCCTTCCAACCCGAACCATTCTATGATTCTATGATTCTATGATTTTGTGATTCTATGTACGAACTCACTTTGCCCTCCCACATGGCATCTTCTTTCCTCTTGGAAGCTGAATTGCGTGACCCATCAGGCACTTGGGATACCAATGGGAATCTTTGATGCCATTGTGCCAACTTAAAAAGTCTATGGGGCCTTCATTAAACAATAAAATATTTGGGATTATTTTGTTATTGGGTTGCCTTTTTAGCTTTTGCAATAAATAACTAGAGACCCATATGGAATTAAGGGAGGGGGAAGCCACAGTAGCATAAAGGAAAGGAAACCAGGGAAACGTGAAACTTTCATGTGAGATAAGAACCTCATAACACTGTTATTATATCCCTCTGCAGTCAGGCGGTCTCCTGGTTTTAATAAAATCTCATTTTCCTTAAATTTTCCCATGTGGCCAACGTATTATGTGTGGAGTTTAATGTAGCAGGATATGATCTAAACTTAGACTCAGGTGGTCTGGGCCCTATGGAACAGACGGGGTGGATTGTCGAGCCCTGGATGGGGGAATATAAACAGCAATAGAAAACGCTTCCTTTTTTTTTTTCCTCCTTTTCCAAGATCTGAAAAGACCTTACTATAGTCAATTAATGAGCCAGCCAGCCAACCCAAATCAAAGAGACATGCATGCAGCCATGAAGGGGTGGGAAGAGAGGGAGAGAATGTAATCAACACTCACTTTCCTTTGTTGGAAATAACAAAGAAATTAAAATTAAAACCAAAATGTTTCAAGACTTTGCACATGATTGATCTGTGTGTTTTGGTTGGGTGTTTAAAATTATTTTTTATTTTGCAAGGGTATCTGTTTTTGTAAATCACTCCGGCTCTATTCCCTGCAGAACTCCTTAAGGTTTTCATTAGGATAGGGATATCACGTTCATTAGGATCACTGGTCCTGATGAATTCATTTTTGTTGTCACATACAATTCCATAAGTGGACTTCACTTATAGTTCCAAGGGTGATCCTCTGTCACACAGCATCACTCACCACATCTTTAAGAAAGAAATATTCCTGAAATGGGATGCATTTCAGTATAAAGGAACATACTCTACAACAGCTCCACTCAAGAGCATTGGGGCTTTTTATTTTTTGCTTTGCCTTTTTTATATTAATTAAAGAGGTACACCATTAAATTGCATGTTCCTAAGAGCAGCTCATCAAGAGGCATTGCCAGAGCTGATGCAGCACCGAAGCAAATTCTTTGTTCTGGTTGTAAAGCTTAGTCCAGCCAACTTCTTATTTTATATGCAACGTTTCCTGCCCTTTGCTATTTGTCCGTGCATTTCCAGAAGGCAT
Organism: Larus michahellis; assembly: GCF_964199755.1. NCBI lineage: Eukaryota > Metazoa > Chordata > Aves > Charadriiformes > Laridae > Larus > Larus michahellis. The sequence continues at coordinate 3,391,182 of NC_133896.1, read as the reverse complement.
CAGTCAGGTTGCTGCTGCAGAAGGGAGAACATAGGGGGCAGTTAAACAAGACATAATGGATCTGTGGTGCCCTGCTGAGCATCGATTCAGCAATTTCTGCCCGTGGCTGCAGGCTTCCAAATATAGGATCTCACTGTCAGAGATGACCAGGATTAACTGGCAGGACTTCCTGGATCCGTATTGACCGGTCATCCCAGTCAATGTCAAAACAGCCCCCTTCGCTGCTTACAGACCAGGACAGATTGCTACGTGGCAAAGGAGCCCCCCCAGAGCCCGGGCTGTGTGGCGGGGGAGGTTAGTGTGCAATCACTCAGGTCGGGTTGATGAATATGGGCAAGAAGGAAATGCCCAAGCTGGTTGGTTTAGGCCGCAAAGGAAGGCGAGAAATCCTGAGCACCCAGCTGTGCCCCATCTACTCTGGCCGCAAAGCATTTGACAAATTTGAGGGAACTTCAGCCTCATCTATAAAGCCAAGGTGGGGAAGTTGAGGCAGAGAAGGGTTAAGTGTCAGGGTCTTTGGCAGAGGACTCAGAAGGTCTTGCTTTCCTGCTTTCAGTGTTCCTTTGCAATAAGGTATGGAGGCTTGTGGAGGGAGCAGGTGTCCACTGGAAAAACAAGATGTGTTTTACCCGGTGCCTTCTTCAGTAACAAGGCCAACTTGAAAGCTCCTGATCTCCAGTTGCTTGCTCCTGAGCCTCCCTCCTGTCCCAGGGAAAAGCACCACCTCCATCAGTGTTGCCGCTCCATGCAACTGCAAGAAGGGAAGCCCAGATGGTGCAGAAGACAACAGCCTTAAACACTCTTCTTCGGTAATTCCCAAAAGTAATTCCCGTATATCTCTTCGTGTTTTGAAGATACCGAGTGGGCAAAGGTACAAAGAGGGAAGGACTATCTCGTGTCACAGATAGGGGACAACGGTGTCGAGATTGAAAGCCCAATGCACTCATCCTGCCCCTCGCAGAGCTGCAATAATTATTGCAAAACAGCAGCCCTCTGGTTGGAGCTTGTTTACACCCACTTTGCTTCTGTAAACAGTCCTGGTCAGCAACGGATGGGACCTTGGGGATGTACCAAAAGCTATGGGTATTTTACATCAGAGCTGGGAATTGCACCTTGATCTGCTAAATTGCAGCCCAAAGCACAAACCAGGGGCTCATCCTCTTATAATAAAACAGTGGAAACATTGCTTCCCTAAGGACTTGTCTTCTGGAAAAACTCACTCCCTTTAAATTCACAATCTGTTATACTCCAGGAGAACTTTCATGTCAACAGCTAAGAAAAATGATTAAAGATAACTCCTTTCTATTCCCCTGATTTAAAAATAAATAAATAAATAAATAAATAAATAAATAAATCTTCTCAGACAAAGACAACCTTAAAATCCCTTTTTCCATTTCCTAGATCAATAGACACAATGGGGTATCCCAAGCCCACGGCGTCACCCATCAACCTGCTGAAACAACTCATTCAGACTTCGCTCTGGTTTCAAAATACATCTGGAAGGAAGAAAATCTTTTTGAATGAGTACCTTTCAAGCCGTGTCAAGTGAACACAGGCTTTGTAACCAAAGGGGTGTTGAGCAAGATGCAACTCATCAAAACTCAGAATTGCCTTGGTTAGATGTGAGGCCCGGGAGGCAGTTGCCTTCCAGATACAATGCTCCAAGGGTTTTGATCAATCTCAGATAACGCTGAACCCCAAGAGGGAAAATTAGTAAAAACTGGTCAACTGATCTCCCAGTCTGGCAACGGCGTAAAAGCTAATCTCCCTTAATCTAATTCAATGGACTCTACTTAACACCCCCTGCCCTTTCATTCTTCAGACGGGAATAGCAAAGGATGAAATCAACTCCTTTCCGCTCTCTGATTCTGCAGCGGGTCGTGCAGACCTCACATCACCCCCCCTCCTCTCCCACCCACAAAGCAAAGTGCCACCCCAAGACACTATTCTTCCACTGCCATCTAAGATTTCCCCCCGAAGCCTAACGCTGCCCATCTGGTAAACACGAATCTCACCTCTCGTGCGGCTGCTATTGCACCCCACGCTTTGAAGTTTCCAGGAGCTAATTATATCACTTAATTTGCGCAGGAAGAGCGGAATAGAGCCTAGAGCGGTGTTTGCTTACGGAGTAACTCGTCCTGCCTGCATGCTTGCTCTTCATCAAACATGAATGTCAACAAAACCTCACTTTCCTCTTTCATGAATTTTGAAAGAGCACTTTCTGGTTTCTATTTTTTTTTCTTTTTTTTTTTTCTTTCTTCATTTCTTCCTCTCCTTCCCCTGGGATTCTCAGAAGGGAAATGGTGGAGTTTTATTACAGAGGTCACTACATAAGGCCTGTGAGTTTGATGGTCTGCAGCCTTCCTTGTTGCCATTTGACCTCGTATAAAATTATTATAAAAGCCTTCCATGTGAGACCAATCATATAGCAACGCCCCCACGACAGAATATGGGCAGAGGCTGCATACAAACCTCAAATGCAGCAAAGAAAATGAGATATACCAGTTCCTGGGAAGAAGGAAAAGGCACATTTCACTTCCAGAGACTAGGAACACACGGCTCATGTTAAACCCCTGGATGGGGACATCGCCTGGACAAGGCACTCTCTGAATCACGCTTTAATGAGCCATAAATGACGAGAATGTTGCAAACAAGCTGGCTGTGAAATTGCAAGCTTTGCATCTGAATTTACCCTATCTGCAATGCAGGAATTGAGTTACTTTCTGCACTTTGTCCTGCAGGGACGGTAGGATGAGGCTGGCCGATACCAGCTGGCTGCAGGGCCTTATTCTGATAGATCTGAGCTGTACTATTGTGAGAGTTTTCCAGACCTGCAAAGGAACATTTTAATTCCAAATAAGAAAAAAAAAAAAAAAAAAAAAAAGGTGGGGAAGACTTGGAAGACTTTATAAAATCATGACTTTTCTTTAAATCATGCCAAACTTAGTAGGTTTTTACCTTCAAGATATCTGACAGCACTAGGATAATATTTTCACTGCACACAAAGCCCTCATTAGGAGAACTTTTAAGCTTAAGAATTAGGCTCTTGCTTATTACTGTTTCTTAATGTTTCGTTACTAAAAAAGATCTCATTTTTATTCTTCATTTATTACGTTCTTTCATGACAAATATCAGTGTAGTGGCTCCCCCTACACACACACTTCTCCCATCACCCCTCTGTTTATTGATTACAGAAAGAGTCAATCTATTTTTTCTTTTTTTTTCTTTTTTTTTTTTTTTAATGGATATATATCGCTGAGCGTTAAAGCCACAAAGAACAGGCATTTTGAAACTGGCCTGAGCTCCACATGCTGAGTGGGCCAACAAGGATTTAATTCGAAGGCTCCTAGAATCAATACTAGCCTTTGACTCGTCCTTATTTTATCCTTGTTGATGGTTGATGTCTGTTGTCAAAACTCCTGGAAGGCGTCTGCTGTGATTTGCTAGACTGGCTATGGAGACTTTAATGAGCAAAGTCGCTCTTATATTTGAGATCACCTTCAAAATCCATTACCTAGTCTCACTAGAGAGATCTTGGAAATCTTCCACATGGAGAAGCAGCCAAACACCTCCTGTTGCACTGTTTTCTCTTTTACCGTCGGACTCATCCTTCCTCGGATTGGCCACTTTGCAGCCCACAGCCCTCATGACCTGTCTTACCAGCCCAGGGCTCACTCCCCACAGCAGCAGCAGCTGTGCACAGGGTTTGGGGACCTCCAGCCCCCTGCATCCCTCAAGTTCCCAAGACAAGCTGGTTGGCCACAGCTGCCTTAATGCTCCCCATTTGTCTAGTAGTTTTTACAGGAGTATTTCAAAGAGCATCCCAAGCTGACAGGGAGCCATTATCCTCATCGCTCTACCCAGGAGAGGAATCAAAGGGAAAGATTTGCCCCAGGAAACATCCATCAGTGAGTCACACAAGCCACAAAATCCTATTCCCAGCTCCTGGTCTAGCAGCCACATCACGCTCCACATGAGCTCATGTGAAGCAAGAGGACTTACAGCCTCCTCTAAAGAGACCACTAAACCCATTCCCAATTCTTCCTTTATTCGGACTGAACAGCTTGACCTCTGATAAATGCCCAAGATGAGACAGGGTCTTTATCACTCTATTTTGGCCTGTAGCTCTGAGCAAACTGAGAAACCACATCCTTCCTGGCGGTTGTGGCCCTGTTTCAATGGAGCCATAAAAACTATCACACCAGCCCTGTCCACGAGCCGGCCTGCTTCGCTGAATGGATGCGTTTCATGTAATTTACCTTCTGCTTAATCGTTCTCATGCACACGTTAATTGTTCTCCTACATGAGCAGGATACTAATCGGAGCTCAGATAACCTCTCTATCCTACTTTACATGCCGGTTCACGCTTTCCCTTATTTTAACTGGAGCCGTTTTTAATTCCAGTTAGGAAATTGATTATTCACACTTTTATTTGCCTTCTTTAAGAAGAAAGCACAAGGAGCGCGAGAGGAATTGTAAATGCCTAGGTTAAGACCAGAAGTGGAAATCTTGCATGTCAATGTGTGTTCGTGTACGTGTCGTGCACACGGACAGGCAGGCAGGAAAGTGTCCTCATCGTGTTCCCAATCAATACTTGGGATGCCTTTTGCGGCAAAGGTGCTGAGGCCGGGTCACCGGGGCACAGAGGATATAAGTCTGTTTAGGCTGGCAGAAGGGCCGAATGCAGACCGCAGGCAATCAGAGAAAAAAGTCTCAACCCAGCGCGAAAGCCTTGACAATGTCAGGGTGTGCCCTGTTTCTAGGTGCAAAAGCCTGCGCATGTCTCGGGGGCTCTGAAATTTAGGATAGCAGCTCAGATTGGGGCTGTGGAGCCAGAAGAGGAAATGGAAACGGAGCTGTGCATCGGGTGGGTGTATGGAAACGGTCCCCTGGCCTTGGGTCACCAGCAGGAAAGCGTGAGGCTGGTTCATTCTCAGTTCTTCCCGGTGGTTTGCTTATAAGCAAGTATATATTCTGGTCCCAAAGCCCCCAGTGACCCCATCAGACCTCATAGCTACATCTAGCAACACTAAATGCAGACTCCGCTGTGCACTTCTTCGTCTGAGCTCCCTCAGCTCCCTCAGCAGGCAACAGAGAAATGGGCAATCTCTGGCCACCAGCCACCTGAGCTCTTTTAGGTGCTGACACTGGGATGAGACGGTTTGCTGTTTAGAAATTCCCACTGCTTTCCAAGGACACCAGGGGTGTGGGATGACTGGGCCCCATGGAGCCTTCTCAAGGTTTTCAGAGACAATGTAGACTTCACGGGACCAGTCCCAGGGCATCGCAATTTTTTACAAGGGAGTTACAGAAAGCAGAGGCGAAAGGATTTGCTGAAAAAAACCCAGCAAGAACAGATTTCAGCTACAGCAAGCTGAAAGATGCTAGGAATGCGGTAGGGAGGCAAATGTCCAGAGAAATCCCCCAAACAAAATGTTTCTCTATTACCCAGGCATGTTACTGAGGTGGCTCATTTAAAGCTGCAATTTTAGATATCCTAAGTTTCCATGCCCCTCTGCTACGGTCTCCAGATTAACACCGTCCCTCGTGATACATCACAGTGGGTGGTAGGAAATACTGCATCTTATAATTCTCTGGCAAATGGAGAAAGAGTTTATCAGGGTTGTTGTTCCTGGAGTAAAGGAGGACACACAACCAAACCACAGCAATCACCATTGTCAGCTCTTTTCTTTTTCAATATTCTTTTTTAGTCCTTTCTTTTTTTTTACTTTTTGATAGAAATACCAGAAATCTCTGCATAGAACAGTTCACAGAATCATAGAATACTTTGGGCTGGAAGGGACATTTAAAGGTCATCTAGTCCAACCCCTAGTCCACATAGTCCACATTCTTTTGAAAATAAAAACCATTCAGTAAAAAAGCTGGCGTTGTGCTAAAAACAATAATAACAATAATAAGGAACAAAGCTATTTTGTACAGATAATGCTTGACTGTCTCTTATAAAAACCTAGAGGAAAGACCCAGAGCCTGATTCTGTGCTCACATACATGGACAGTCTCGGCTTTCTCTTGCACACTTGATTCCACTGAGGTCAAATCGAGTAGTCAGGTTGATGATAATGTGACCGAATTTCACCCGTAGGTTAAGAACACACACAAAAAAAGGAACTTTTCTTTCCTTTTGACCCGCTCAAGACTCAGAATCAGACCGACAGCTATAGGAGCTAGAAGCCAGCATAATGCAGCAGCCCAGTATCCAGCTATTTAACCTCTGGCCAGACATGCTCCGATGGAGTAACAACAGCAGCAGAGGCCAGATGCATTCGAGATAGGCTATGTGCCCCTGTGCATAACGCAGCGAACCAACCCACCGAGCCCGGCAGAGGCAGGTAGCATCTTTATTTCAATCTGGTTTCTACTTTTCCAGTCGAACGCATCGGGAAGCTCCATTATCAGTCGTAAAAGGTTTGGTGCCGCCGAACTGGAACTGTGTTTCTAATATGATCGACCATTAAGAACCGGGCTTTGCTTACGATTTCTCCAGCACCTTCAGGTCTCTATTAAGCAAGAGCAGTGTACAACTGGCAAAACTCCTGGAAGCTGGGGGGATTTGACTGCTGGAAACAGAGCTCCTGCAGTGCCGGCACAGCCAGGCGAGAGGAGAGAGTATCTACAGTATACTTTAAGTACCAGTTCTAGCAACTTGATTTTTCAAGCAAACTAGATGAGGACCTGACCAAAAGCTCTTTCCTCAAAGCTCTGAGCAAGCAGCAGTGCCAGGGTTATCACCAGCTTCTCCTGTCCTTCTACTCCCGGGCCGCGCACTGCCAAACCCCAGCAGGATGCAATTGCTGGGATGTGGACTAAAAACTCAGAATCATTAAGAATCAGATCTGTTTTCTCCAAATGGCTGCAGTTTGGAAACACCAAAGCCCAACTGTGTTTTTCTCCCCTCCCCAGACTGCAAGCTGACCAGCAGGTGAGGAGCTGCTCTGATAGAAGAGGAGACAGCAGGACTGGGTCCATAAAAAACAACACCTGCCCTAAAATCTACCTCAAAGTAACAGATATTTTAGATACTCCCTGCTTACAATGGCCCTCTCCAAAGAACATCTGCTCTGGTGAGCATCAGTTATGAATTCTCCTCCTGGAAGCCTCTATAAATAATAACACACTGAGGGCTGGGTGAAACCTCATTAAATTTGGCAAGCCTGAGGACCGCTTTTTGCTCAGGACCCAGGCAGGGGTGGAAAAGAGAAGCAGCAATAGAAGGCAATGCCCAAAACGAAGTCCATGTGCAGATTCAATCAGGACTAGGAGCCCCAGGGGCACAGCCCTGTTGCAAGGCACGTGGATTCAAACGCTGGGGATCTGATGGAGCGCCAGAGACAAACATAAAGAAATCAGGCTGGGGTCCCCATAGGGGGCTGGAAGGGTGGAGGCAAAGTTTTTAGCCAAAGTGCTAACCAGAAAAAGGAACCACAAGCAAATTTACTCCCCTTGTTTGATGGCCAGATATATTCAGGGAACAGAACTTTATGCATCCTTTATACGAGAGTGGGATTTCATCAAAGGGATAACAACTGCATCATCAATTTCTCCTTCGAAATGAAACCCAAACATTGCCTGAATGCAGAAGCTAACGGCAGTAGCAATAACATTGCTGGAAAGAACTCTGTAATTGCAACTCCATAAACCATAATCTTTGTTTTAGAAATAACACCTGCTCTCCAAGTGACTTACTCTCTGTGGTACCCCCTCTAGAAACTCCCTGCAAACAGTGTCAGCCAGCTTAGGAGCTCATATAAAAAGCTCAAGCACACCCGCTTCGTGAAAACATATTAACTAAATGGAGCTGCAGGCTTCATTCCCCTTTGCTGGAAGATGATTCCTGCCTCCAGCTCCACTCCTCATAATTTATTTTCCCTTTTTAAGTGCTGATATGCACTCTCTTACACAAAAAGAAATGCCTTTCTGATGACACTGGCAGAGAGGAGGCTGCTGAGCTGCTTGCTGCTCTGCATGGGAAACTTTAGTTCACTTTTCTCCAAAGCCGATTTCTGGTTTTATCTCCTTTGGGTGTTTTCTTTTTTTTTGGTTGGGTTGTTTTTGTGTTGGGTTTGTTTGGTTTTTTGTTGTTTTTTTTTTTTTTTTTGGAAAGTGCAGTCATACTTAGTATCTTCTCCATCAAGAAACCTCACAGCTACCAGAGTGTGAGAAAAATAATTACCCCAAAACGCAACGGGGACCTATTTAAAGCAAGGAGGCAAGAGGGTTTGTGCAGCTCACTGGGAGAGGGCAGGGGATGGAGCAAGCGACCCATCTGAAGGGGACCAGGTGGAGTTCGTGCCACTCCATGGTTCAGGGCAAAGTGAACGAAGGGCTTGTGAAAGGTACTGGCTTGATGGTCTTGGCTGCAAAGGGAAAGCTGCTTTCCCTACTTGTCATTCATCTACCTGTGTCCATGATGGAAATTTAATTGCCTTTTTTATCAAGAACGGGATAAATCAAGGTCACTGTGAAGGGGCACAACTTTGTTCAATCCCCGGTGACTTTCCATTCCCCTTCCCTTCTTGCCAGAGCTGCCCATGGGAACCACCATCCTCTCCCCATCCAGGTGCTGAACGCTTCATTGGGAAGACTTGGGTGCAAGGGCTGAATTTCTTTCTCACCATTTTCCTCTGTGAGGCCTGCCAACAAATTTCTTATCAACCACAAGGCTTAAAAATTGTGTGTTTGGAAATTTCAGCCTTTAATAGGACTCACATGGCCAATATGAAAGAGGGAGCGAAAGGCACTGCGGGAGAAGGAGGGAGCATTAGGTGGATGCTGGCCTTCACAGGAGGAGGGGATGCTTTCCGGAATTGGAATAAAATTCACCCAATGCTGCTGCAAGAAAATTACTTTGCATATTGCCTGAAGCCTCCCGAAGTAACAGGAGTTTCCCACTGACTTCAAAGGGCTGTAGACAAAGCCCACAAAGAGTTTTTCACTTCCCTGTGCTGACAGAAAACTGAAAATTGCAGGAATGGAAGCAAATCTTTTCTCCGCCTTTTGTGATATGCAGGGATTCCCCAGATGGGCCATTTCTACGTGATACAATTTAGGAGAGGCACCGGGATAATGGCTTTGAAAGGAAACTTGCAGTTTACCCACAGAACACGTAAAGCAAAGTAGAGGTGAGTCTGAGTTTAAAATTTGGCGTAAGTCTGGACCCCCTCCCTCCACTGACTTATTCTGTGCTTGCCTTTGGGTAGCATCAGCAGGAGGACAGAGACAAACTCAACAGCCAAAACTGAGATGTAAAATAGACACAGGAAGCCTTTTTCCCTCCTGAGAATGGAATAGCAGGTTTGGCAAACCTTACATTCACGTACACCCCAGCACCATCCACTAAGGCTAGATACTGATGTGAGCCGTGCTGGGTCCTATGAATCACAGAATAGAATAGTAGAATCATTTAGGTTGGAAAAGACCCTTCAGATCATCGAGTCTAACTGTTAACTTAACACTACCAAACCCACCACTAAACCATGTCATATGAAACGAACACATCCAACTGTCTGGTCCAAGGGCAGAAGGTTTCCTGCCCTGATGTAAAGGATCAAGTCCAATGGTGCAACCTGGTACTCTCACTACCCACAGGGTTAGACCACCAACCCCAAAGGCTTAACTCCAGCTTTCTCCTCCTCCTCCCGCAGAGTTGATAAAACTGGTTTGCCCTTTATTTGCCTCCAGCCCCAGTGCTCTTTTCCCAGCTCTGTCTGTGGGACTTTTGTTCCTTCCAACAAAGGGAGACGCTCTGTTCCCCAGCCAGGGAGCTCCCTTACCCTCTGAGTCCTGATAAAAGGAACGACACTTGAAACCAACCCGGATGGCTCGTGCCCTGTTTCTAATTAGCACATCATCTGCTTGCTTCTAAAAACAGCCGCCTGCATGTGTGCCTGGAAGGAGAGTCGCTTGCAACAGCACCTCGCTTTCCAAGCAGCCTGGAGTCAGGCCGGTGGGGCCACCTGGCCACGCACCAGGGGATGTGCCGCAATTTTACAGGGATGCTGGTACCCCAACCCAACCCAAACAAAGGAATTCAGACCACGGGGCATTCGGCAAAGCAAAGCAGGGTGTTTTTTCCTAGGGTAAGTTAAGGGGAAGCATCTGAGCTGGGAGACTCCTTGTCCCCTCCATGCTGGGAGCTCTTCAGACCATCAGGTCTCCTTGAGCTTCTCTCCATGCTTCAAGACTCACGCTGGGGCACCCAGACTGTGTCTGGATACTCCTAATTAATATCTAAACTGCTTGTCACAGACGGTCCAGATACACAAGTAAGCAAGCTGGAATGGGGTTTTATGGTGTGATTTCGAGCTGGAAATCTAGATACAGGTTCTCTCCCCATTTGGATTCATTCCTTGTCCATACACTGATGTCCTGAACCTTTCTTTCTTTCTTTTTTCTTTTTTCCGTTTTTTTTTCCATTTTTTTCTTTTTTCCATTTTTTCTCTTTTTTTCCCTTTGTTATTTTTTCCATTTTTTACTTCTTGTTTTCTTTTTTTTCTCCTCCTTTTATTTTTTTTTAATTCATTAGGCAGCACAGCAGGAGTTCAGCCACTGAGAAACTTTCTGCAATGCCAAAATCATGTGCAGGCTCAGGGAATAGATACGTGTGGGAGAGAGGTAATTACGGCTCTCCGTATCTGTCTTTAGTCCTGAAATTAATCCATTGAGAGCACTGAATTAACTTAAGACCAGAGAGATCTGAGGATTGTTTCTGGCAGTTTGTCCCAGTGATGCTGGACCTGGTGTGAGTCTTTGGACAACAGCCAATGCTGACTGCAAGCCAAAGACAGGACTGCAGGCATGGCAGGTCCTGCAGAAATAGGTGGCCAATCTCTGCAAGGGATGCACACAAGAAATTAAGGAAGATTTATTGTCCTCATCACCTTCCCAGATCTCAAGGAAGCCAAAGTCAGTGATGCTGCATGTTAAAGGTCTGTCCTTAAATCTCTCATAGTAAGAGAGAAGGGGGCAATTAGAAAAAAAGCAGAAGGGAGGAGAAGAGTCAGATGCAGGTCAGCAAGGAAGCATGTAGGACCAAGAAAAGGATGATATTCCCTCCAGCTTGGCTCCTATTTCAGATGTGAGTCCAGCCTAACCCAGCCACTCCCGAGCTTTAGTTCTGCAACAGCAGTGAAGCGACAGAGATTTTTTTAGTTTTTTTTTTTTTACTGTGAAACAGCCACTGTGCGCAGTGGAATCTCTGTGACTCTGGCTGGAGTGAAGCAGGAAGGGGACCCCAAACTGAAAAAGAAGCAAAGATTCAAACAAAGAATAGAGAGCGGATAGTGAAATTCGGGATTCACAGCCTGTTGTCTCTCCAAAGGGTGGGTCTTCCCTAGATTGAGGCATTAGGGATGGGAAGCATAAACCTCTATTTATATCACATGCTTAGGCACAGCCCTGATTTAACAATGGAGTTAATCCTAGACTTCAGGGCTGCCAGGTAAGTATTAGCTCTGCTCCAGCCTGGATGCAGCTTCCTACAGACAGCAAGGGCAGGCTTTGAGCTTAGGCAAGGCTCTACATTTTGCTTAGGACTTCTCCAAAGTTCATGCATGTGAGTCCGAATCCGAGTTTAGCTCACAACAGAAGACACATAATCCTGATCCATTCCTGGTCCAGGCTTCATACCTCCCACTCAGCAGCATTCAGATTTGTTTGGTCTATCCCTTTTTAAATGTCCCTCCTCCTCTGTCAACGTGAGATGCTCCACATAGTCGGAGAGGTTGGCTGGGCAGATTCAAAGCACGCTAGTCAGCTCTGCCAGCTTGCCCACATGACACAACTGTGGCACTTGCAAAAGGTATCGGGGTTTTGCAAGCTGTGGGATTTCCTTTCTGAGCACAGCTCGCCAAAGACCAAGATGTGATTTCTCTGATGCTTTGCCCAACCAATCTCTAGCTTGCTGCAAACCCCTGGAGGTATTCAGCTAAACGTGGTCCAGATGGCACTGGAAGACACAAGACATCAACAAGTCACATCCAGGCTAAGACAGTGATGTCTTTACAGAGGCTGCCCAAGCCCAGACAATGGCAAGTAAAATCAGAGCTGACCTGAAAAGCAAACTGAGCTTTCCCTCTCCACAACGCTGCCCCTGCTTCGCGAGGCTGTTTCTAAACCGATCCATTACCTTGCTTTTCCTTTCACAGTTTCCTTACAGCTCCATCTCAACCAGAAGTTGAGCCATCTGAGCACATGAGAAAGACTTTTCAGATGTGAAATCTGGCTTGAGGGGAGACCTAAAAATCTCAGAGGCAAACTGGGCACATTCGGTTCACCAGCAAATATCCCGAAGGCTTGTGTGTTGCCAGAGAAGAACTGAGTCTTGAACACGTAATGAACCCTCTGAGATTTGCCCATCATGGCTCAAAGCCACAAGATAACTCCCCTCCCTAAAGCTGTGTTCAAAATCTCTCCCTTATAAACTCATCTTTCAGTTCTCGCTGTTTACAATTCATCTGGCAGCGCCAGCTTGGGAGGATTCAGTCCATACAAAAGGATCTCACGGCACTTTGCAAATGCTCACGAGCACCCTTGAGAAAAAGGCATTCAGTAAACAGAGTCCCTTATATCTCCAGAGAATTAACGCAGAGTAAACTACACTGACTGACCCTCCGCACATACCAAGAGACCATGGCAGCATCTAGCACACAAGCTTCACCTCCCAGGGCCTGACAGAGATGCTAAACAGCTCTGTCTCCATGTGACAGTACAGTAGGCACTGATTGAAAAGCCCCCGGCATGAAATGCCCTCACATTACCTCCGAGCACCGCTGACATCCCTCAGTCTGCTTCATGCTGGAAAGAATCTGCTGTATCAGTTTGCAGCTATTAGTCATCGGGAGAACTGGGAGTCACCTTCGAAATGCCTCCCTCCAAGCAACCCCGTCCCCTGCCCTGAATGTAAACACAATCCGTAGCCGGAGCTTGGTTTCCACAACTGTATCTACTGGGCTATTTATATCCCTGGTCCTCTCTGCATAAACAAAATCAGTAATTTATACCTTGCAGCACCAACTGTGCCTACAATTATCGATCGGAGAGCCCTGGGTGTGAGTTCTCAGCGGCAAAAACAGGGAAATACCATTCAGTATTCACACCTGCGCCCTGCGAGACTTGCACCTCGGTTTTTCCATCTCTAACAAGGGTGATCGCTCACCACCCAGGGATTGCAAACCGGGGGATTTGGAAAGGCTTATGCATGGAAGGGAGATTAACACAGACTTGAGCCGTCTGGCTGGAAAACGTGGGAGGCATGATAGCGGTGTTCACAGCAGCGAACAGTTCAGTCCAGGCAGGGCAGTCGCTGCCTTTCTTCCCACCTTTTACAAGCAGAGCTAAGAAAAGGTTTTACATGCACTTTCTTTAGATTTAATCTTTTGTGGTTTCTTTTTTTTTCTTTTTTTTTTCTTTTTTTTTTTTTTATTCTCAGCTGGACCACAAGTGGATGATGATTTTCACGGAGTAGGTGATCCTGTAGACTGCTGGGCGGAGGATGAGTTTGGTCCGTCCCCAGCTCGGGAGAGACCTGCTCAGAGGGATTACCTGTTCCCTAAGCCAGGTGAAGAGAGGATGCTGTATGCTTGGGGCCCCACGGATCTAGGTTAGTGCCCCCCCGCCTTGTGACAGGCTCCCCCTGTGACCCTGAACATGTTGCTTAGAGGTTCATCTCAGAGCCGATTAGGGGATTTAAAATAATTTTCCTTCAAACTAGCAGGAGGGGTTTGCTTGGATTTTTTTTTCCCTGTTTCTCTTAAATCTGTTAGGTGGGTTTGAATATCTCAACCATAATCTCCCTGGGTTGCAGATGCAACCATCCAGCAGATGCAAGTGATATACACACAGCAATAATTAATGAACACCAAACTCTTTTGACCGAGTGCACGGTCCCCAATTTGTAATTTCTCTGTTTGGCCAGATTAACTGACTTTTCACAGGCCAGTCTCGTGGTAAAAATTAACATGAGCTGTGGTATCTGAAAATAATCCTCAGAAGAGTTATGCGTCCTACAGAATAAACTTTTGTGTTAGTCTCCAAACAGGGCAAATAGAAATGAGGTGGGAACTCCTAAGTGCCATGTCCCATCACATGCATTCACACCAATCATCCTGCTTTGCAGGACCTGGTGCCCTCAGATGACCTGGAAGGGGACAAGACTGACCAGATTTCCTGGGACCTCCCTTGGGACCAGAGCTAAACGAGCTATGAGATCTCTTCTGGGCTCCTCCAAAGGGAGCAATATAAGCACAGGGAAGAATAGAAGCCATGCAATCAGATGGCCAAGAGCTATATTTAATTCTTGTCTCTTAATATTCATGTCTCTTCTGTGCCCAAATTAAACCACAGGATTTTGCGATACTTGGGTGTGAATTCGTCTCTGGTACGGAGATAAACTGAAACAGAGCTGTATGAGATCTCCTAAGATAAAATCCTGTCCTATTCCTGATCACTCCAGCTGTGACATTTTTGCCCTCTAGCTACAGGGACTGGGTGATCACAGACTTTATTTCAGCACTGCAAGAACTCAGTTTAGATCTCCTGTCGCATTGTGGATGCTTGTTTTGCTCTCATGTTAGAGGAACGCTCCAGACAGAAGAATCATCAATGATCTTGAAGAAAAAGGATACCACCTTCCGTGAACCTCACTGTGTGACCTCCCTAGAGAATGCTGTGTTCTCAAGTTCAGATATTGTTAATATCCTCCATCAGCGGGGGAAAACACAGCTGCTGGTCTTGCGAGACTGACTACTGACAAAAATCTCCCAGCTACGGCTTCAGCGTCAAGGAAACAGGGAGAGGGAAATGGTATTAGTCCAAACCACCTCAAGGTTTTGGTGGAGATGGATGTTTCTGCTGTTTTCCCCGTTTCTCCTACGTTCTGCCAAGTCAGGAATGTAAAAGCACTGGGACAGAGATGAGCGAAGCTGGCTCTCAGAATCAATATTTAACATCGGGATGCCTCTGATGCAAGTGTTTGGGGTTTTGAGACAGTTTGAAAACTGTGATTTGTCTTCAAAGACCACTAGAAAAACAGGAAGAAGAAGAGAAACATAGAGGTACGTCTGCACTGTGAGATGAAGCAGGTTTGCGAATGGCATGTCCCGCTGCCCTGGTGTTTTTAGCTCAAGGGCGCTGCATTTATGCATAGGTACACCAGGTACCCCACAACCCCTTGTGACAGCCATCGGGAGCCACCTGCACTGTGGCACTCTGAGATAATATGAAGGGACATCCTTCATCCAGCCACAGGAGAGATCGAGCTTGGGTCCATGTGAAAGTATTAAGTGTGCCCTGCTCAGTCTAACTTCGTTTAGACTGATACTCTTACGTACCATGCAGTGGAGATGAGGAGCAATGCTGGGCTTGACAATGGGCTGGTAATATAGACAGCCCCCCTCTAGAGACAGAATAAGAGGGAATAACCATCTTGAAAAAACACCCAGAAGAACCAACCACCAATTTTGGTGCTTTGACAGCACCCAGGATTTCCTTTATGCTGAATCCAGCGCACCATCCCCATCATCTTCTATAAGACCTCACTAGTGCTCCTAAATTTGGCAGCTGTCATCTACAGGAGTTACGTGATCTGGAGCTAATGCAATTAGCTGTGACTTTGAAGGCACACAGCAGCTTCTCATCATTCTCAAAAGAGCCTTAGACAACTTGGGGACAGCAGCCAAGCTCAAAATGACTGCCAGGAGTGTCATGTGCTGTTCCAGAGCTGAGATAGTGTCTGCAACAGGATTGGAGCCTTGAACAGATTGGGGGAAGGATGTGGGAGGGAGGGAAGACAAGAATGAATGAAGACAAAGAGGGATCAACTTCAGAAAAGGGATGGCCACAGGTTACAGGGTCAGAGCGGGAAGGGAAGTGAAGGAGAGGGGAAGGATGGTGGGGATGGGGGAAGATGGGACACAGTATAAAGTGGGGGAGGACCAAGAAAAAAATAATCAAGTGGATTAAACAGGGGGAGCTTGAAGAAAGCATATACATTGAGAGGGGGAAAGCCAGTGCATTGAGATAGGGAAGTTTGGTTTAGTTTGTAGTAATTATTAGGGCCGGTGCTTAGAGCTTCATCAGTCTCATCTATACGGCATCGGCACCAGTATCTCAAAGGAGACATTTCAGGCCAGGTATTCAGTTCCAGTTACAGGACATGCCCTTGATGGTCTGTTAATGCCCTCCCATCAGTACAACTGAACCCTTGCCAGCGGGTACCACCCAGAACCCCTTTCATCCAGCACATTTGAACATTGCTGTCAGTATCCACAATGCTCGGCACCGAATCACTGGCTGAGGACAAGCTTTTCAAATGCTCTCATTGATGGGTTATGATTAAACATGGCCTGGCAAAAAAGGTGAGAGGATTAAACTGCCATCAAAGGCAGAAAAGAGAGGCTGGCTCACAGGAGATCAAGCAAATAAGTCAAGAAATAGTCTCTACTGGCCCATAAAGCTGCTCTTGTTCATGTGGTTGGGTCTTTTATTAGTCTTGACGTATTGTAAAAAGTTACAATAACTGCTCCCAAAGATCAGATTTTCTGCTAGAGGCTTTTAGAGGGCATGGCCCATTCTATTCTTTCATCTTACTGCCAGAGAGGCACCGTTTGTGAGAAACACCTTTATCAAGGAGACCCCACCGCTCGTGGCTGGGGGAAGAGGGTCCCAGACAGACCATGATGGTGTTTGTGGACTTGCATGTGCTCTCCCCGTGTGCCTGCAGAAGAGAGAGGGAATATTTAGGCAGGACTTGTTCAGGCTAGGTGTAAGGAAGAATTTTTTTACAATGAGGGTGGTGAAACACTGGCCCAGGTTGCCCAGAGAGGTGGTAGACACCCCATCCCTGGAAATATTCAAGGTCAGGTTGGACGGGGCTCTGAGCAACCTGATCTAGTTGAAGATGTCCCTGCTCTTTGCAGGGGCTTGGACTAGATGACCTTTAAAGGTCCCTTCCAACCCAAACTGTTCTATGATTCTGTGGATGGCAAGGGTCAAAAAGGGCTGTGATATTACAGCAAGCCATAGTGGCATTTCTTAGGTTTTCCAGCTCTTATGCCAGCATTAACATATCTTTCAACCCAGTAGGACTTCCAGATTATGACCTCAAGGTGCATATATGTTTTCTAGGCTGATCTGGGTCACTCCTTAGCATCCTGCGTGCTCAATGTGGCTATGAGTTATGCATCCAACCTGCGCACACACACAGATCTGACTTACTGTGTCTGCCATGGGCAGCCACCATGTGCATACGCTGCGGACATCTGGGTTTCTTGGCCATCCAACAGTCCTTGATGGGAAGTCTGTGCTTGCAGACAGTTAGTGTATGGCACCTGCAAAGTAGACACAGTAGGAGCCTTTCATCGTGAAGAAGCCTGCCAGGATCCAGGAGCCACAGATAAATGCAGGACTGCCTCCAGCTCTACGTAGGAAAGAACATGCCTTCGTATGCTCTCTGTGTAAGAAAGTTATGTGCAGATGTCTTGAGATATTTCTGCCCTGAGAAAGAGTTGGTCTTTAGAGGCTGCAGCTCAACAGACCATTGAGCTCTGCACAGAGAAGGTCCCTTGTGTTATTCTGAGCTCCACAATAAGGTATGTTTGGATTCCCATGTGTTTGTTTTCAAGAATACAATGTTCATACAATGTGTGCAAGGACAAAAGCAGCCTGAAAACAGATGATAACCCAACCAGCATAGCCTGTTTTCTGCAGCTTGGAAAGGAGACACGCCTGAGCTGTCCCTGGGCAGTGTCATGGCCCCACTATCTGGACCATATTCCACCTTGAAGCGTCCCTGATTTTACAAAGCAAAAGAAAACCCCAGCCTAGAGGTTCACACCTTCCAGGAAAATGACTGCATTAATATGAGTAGCTCCTTCAAGACTAGAGGGCCTGTGGGACGAGACTGGAGTAATTATAAATCAATCCAGCATCACGCTTAGACCTCATAAGCCTAAACTCCTCCAACAGCCCAGCTTCTCCACCCCTGCCAGTCCACACACTTCAGTGCATGCCATGGTAACCAAGAGCAGATGTCGAGAAGCTATTGCAAACAGATGCCGATCTAATGAATGCGTTGAGGTTGGGGCAACCGGGCATAGAAAGATAAGCAGGTGTCAACATCGCATCACCTATGACACCATCCATCACGCTGTCAGGCTGAGGCAGGCTGCCTCCAGATGGCATCTAATCCAGCAGCGCGGGACGCCAGGCCAACAAAAGGGGTTGCGTCAATGTGCTCCACGGTGGTGCCAGCCATGTGAATCTGAAAAGGACTGATAGGGGTGGAAGGGAAAGGCGTCTTTCTGTGGTTTGCAAGAGGAGTCTGCCTCTCTTCCTGCAGCGGCTCGAGGAGGCAGCCTGGATAAGTACAAAAGGAGAGACAGGCGGCCGCTTGAGATGTTCTGGAGAGACGTGTGGTTCACCAATGGTACAGAACTTCCTCTCCCAGAGCAGCTCAGGTAATAAAAGCTGCACAAACACTGTCTGCAGTGCAAGGGGACTGGGAAGTTAATCATTTGGCGGGGGGAAGCTTAGAAAGAAAAAGAAAGCTTGGGAGTAAACATATTTTTTCCCCAGAGTGGCATCCTGTATCACGCTGGAAGATGACAGCACTGAGCCCAATCCTGTGCTGTATCTGGGGGAGGCTGCAGCTGGGGCACCTCGGTGAGTGTTACCCACCCTGGTATAAATTAGATGGCAAAGGATGGAAAAATTGAGGCTAATATTTCCAGAACAGCCAGGACTTGGAGGTTGTTAACCCCTATTTTCTCATTAAAATTGAGCTTAGGCAAACGTTTGTCACTCATTTAATGGAACCCAGAGAGATGAGTCACTTTTCCTTCCCATCCACAGCTGTCAAGAGCATTGCTGGGCTGTTACCCGACTGCAGGGAGACCAGCTTTTCTCTCCCTGTTGTAGCAATGTATGAGAGACCAGAGCCCTCCCCTGCACCCTTTCCCAGCCTTGGTTGCTCAACCCTGTCCCCATGCCACCTTTTTCCTTGTGTCAGCACAAATCTGTGCCCACAGTGCCATGTAGCAAACAAATATGTGTATTATTTCAGTCCCTGCACTTTTTTCACTACCCGTCAATGACCTGGCTGTACAAGGAGGATGCAACGATGTGAGAACAAGTGCCCAGGACACTAGGGTCAGTTTTCTCTGTAGCGGGTCATGCTTCTTGGACCACACACAAAAGCAGAGCACGGCAGTGCAGGGATGCTGCAGGAATAAACTCAGCAGAGCCAGGGACCACCCCACCACGATCATGAACAGAAAACTCCATCTTAATCATAAATCACAGAATGTGTTGGGTTGGAAGGGACCTTTAAAGGTCATCTAGTCCAACCCCCTGCAGTGAGCAGGGACATCTTCAACTAGACCAGGTTGCTCAGAGCCTCATCCAGCCTGGCCTTGAATGTCTCCAGGGATGGGGCCTCCACCACCTCTCTGGGCAACCTGGGCCAGAGTCTCACCACCCTCATTGGAAAGAACTTCTTCCTAATGTCCAATCTAAACCTCCACTGCTCTAGTTTAAAACCATTGCCCCTCGTCCTATCGCTACATGCTTTTGCAAACAGACCCTCCCCAGCTTTCCTGTAGGCCCCCTTCAGGTACTGGAAGGCTGGTATAAGGTCTCCCTGGAGCCTTCTCTTCTCCAGGCTGAACAACCCCAACTCTCTCAGCCTGTCAATCCTAAAAATGATCAGAAAATATCATGTTGGTCACACCCAGCTCCCTGTCACTACAGGCATCTTTAAGGCCGGGGGTCTGCAGAGCATCTCCCACGCGCACCATGACACACGGTCACTGCAAAGCGTTTCCCAAGATCTCCAGTACAATGCTAAAAGCTGCAAAATGGGATGCGCCACAGGAGAAGGGAGAGAAGGGCATTGCCAACACCGGCTCCTTGCATCAGCCGGTTAATTTGTCATGTAGTAATCCACTACATCTTAAAACACAGGGTGGTTTTAGAGCAATAGGAACTTAGTAGTACTCAATGTACACATTCTGTGGCATGCCAGCAACATGGTACTCTCTAGACAGCCGCAGATTTGTTATGTTAATACCCCCGTCTCCTTCTGAGATTATCAAAAGGCAGGTGCTGTCACCCAGCAAAAAAATTACAGTTGGGGAAGGATGGATGTGACTGGTGTCTATTGCTCATGCACTGCTGGGAAGGCACTCAAAAGAACATTGAAAAAAATAAGAAAAAAAAAGGATTTTACCATTTTCCTTCTCATGCCTTTATGAAATCTCTCCCAGTTGAGACTCTCTGGACCACATTCTTCCTCCAAGAATACGCTGGAGTAACATCATGGATTTCTACAGAGTGCCTCCAGTCGGGATGGAGTAAAGACAGTGGGAATCTGACCTTCCCTCTTTAACTTAGGCTGCCCTCAAAAGCTTCAAGCCCCAGGGAACCGGGCAGTGTGGGAGTGCTTCTGAGCCTGCAGGCAGAGCCTACGGTCCTAGACTGGCGCTCAGGAAGAGCTGCTTTAGTTTTCAAGCTCCTAATTGAACTAATTGAGCTTCTGCAATTTGCTGGAGTTAACCCTCCCCTCGCCCACCGCAGGAGGCCAAAACCTTGCTGCCAATTTGGTGTTGCAGGGCACCCATGCCCGCGTTTTCCACAACAAAGGGGAGACGGAAACTGTTGTTGCTCCCGGACCTCTCAGGGTCTCCCTTTGATTGTTGTATTTCCTACCAGTGTCAGCACTTGTGATATTAATGATCTAGACAACGGGTCATTAAAAACCATTCGGGAGGGGGACTGCAGCCACATAAGGAAGGATTAGAGCCCCGTCGCTATTAAAGAGTGAATATTCACCCTGTCCAATTAAAAGGATCTTTGCCTAATAGCGGGAACACCGGCTCCTCCAACTCCCCTCTGGCAGGAAGGCTGCGGAATAATTTTATCACCCTCACGAATAAAGCCGAGGAGATATCTGACAAAGAAGCTGTTTTTCTGCATCTGAGGTGCCCACTCCAAAACAT
Source organism: Larus michahellis (assembly GCF_964199755.1). Classification (NCBI taxonomy): domain Eukaryota; kingdom Metazoa; phylum Chordata; class Aves; order Charadriiformes; family Laridae; genus Larus; species Larus michahellis. The sequence goes on along the minus strand of NC_133896.1, from coordinate 3,370,172 downwards.
AAAAGTGATGCCGCCCAGGGAATCACGGGCTACAGTCTGACAAGGTTCGTAGAGATATTTCAGCCAAGGGGGACTGGTGGCTACGGCAAGGGGGGACCTCCAATTTCAGTGTCCTTTCATTTTCTTTTAATGTTAATTGGATTAAAATTTCAATGGGTTGGAGGTGTATTTTTGCGTGTGTGAGATAAAGATGCATAAATAGGAGCGCTGCTGATGGGAGAGTCAATGGAAAAAGAGGAGGATGAAGAGGCTGCGATGGCTGAAAGAGCAGTCACATCCACGGCTTCTTCCCTGGCCATGGGGAAAGCAAGGTCTGTGAACCTGATCTTACCCCAGGTTCTGGAGCAGTGGGAAATCCCTTTTCTTTGTCAAGAAGCACCATTAATACGAAGACAAAAGAGCAATGAGCTGTGAAGCCGCCAAAGAGGAGTTTGGTGAAATGAGTCCTGTGCAAGCAGCTCCATTTCTCATGCCCGTGCTACCGATGGGGAAACTTAGAGGTGAAGGAAAAAGGGCTACAATAACCATAGTCCCCATGGCCCTCTCAGCGTGGCCTCCACCAGAGCTGCTTCCAATTTACAGCATCTTCCCGTATTGCCAGTCCAAGAGGTCAACAACCATCAGTCTCCCCCAGGAGACGGTGCACAAAGAAAAGAGATTCCAGCTCATTCTCTCTTGCATCCTGCAGCCTTTGCTCTCCTGCCCCCCAAAATGACCCTGCTTCACTTAATTGGACCCCCATCTAACCTCCAAACCCACCTTCACCTGCAGAGCTTAGAGCAACCTGCGTTCTCCAAATGAATTCCCTGGCCATGGGGGTCTCAAAATCTGCTCCCAGCTCACATATTGCTCTGCCGATCTCCAAGCTCCCAAATCACCTTGCCCCAGCCATTAAAAGAGAGGACCTCTCCCTACCCTCGACAGGTTCTTGGCTGTAATCTCCTTGAATGAAAAGCACAATGCCAAAACACAACATTATTACGGCTACTTTCCCCACCGGAGCTGAATTTAAGGAAGGTAAATAATTGGCGTAAAAAGCGGCTTTTGAAAAGCAGGCCTCTGTACCCATTTGCTTGTGGATTTCTAGCAAATGCATCACCAGGCTCTCTACAGCGAACTACATCACCACCACATGGAGAGAGAGACTGAAGAAAAAAAAAAAAGCTTCTATTTATTATAAAACTTTAATTGGCTTTAAAGAGTGACTGTCATGCTGTCTGACGCTTTAAAGTGTTCTGTACAGTAGGAGACATAAAACATGAATCATTGCACTTGTTTTTCATCGTCTTTCCTGCCACATTTGCTAATTATTTAATCTCCCATGTCAGAAGCGGGACTTTTGCTCCTTTTTCTGCCCAGTTTTTCCCTTCCAATTTTTTCCCGTGTTAGAATATAGTGCAGGTATTGCCCTGGTGCAGCTTGGGCACAGAAGGCACAGATTTGGAGGGGCCAAGGAGAGGGAGGGATTCAGAAAGGGGTTAAGCGCATGCATGGGTGGGGGATTATCCACGACAATTCAACAGGACAGTCGCAACACAAGTTCTTGCACAAATTCCTCATCTTCTTGATGGAAGCTGAGGGTGTAGGCACCAGGTTCCCCCTCTGTTCTTCCCCCATTCCCGTAAATGTCTCCTACTGACCGTGTTGGATATGGGACACTTGCCCCAAGCTGCAGGAGGCCTCTCTTTGCTCTGTTTGCCCCTTAAAGTCCAGTCAACTCTAGGCTCACAGGTCATGATGCTTACACGGGCCCTGTTGACAACTGCCCAAGAGATGTTTGTGGAACAGCTCCCTGAAGCACCACAGAAGTGCTGCTTCATTGAGTCAGAGCACCTGCTCCTCTCCATTCAGAAGAAAGGACGTTCTCCCTTCAGAATAGGGGGAGCAACATCCTCACGCAGCACTTTGTACTGCATCCATCACCTTCTGAAGACACACACCCCCTTCTCTTCATCCCTGTGGCAGTGTCCACGGAGAGAAAACAGCTGAAAATCCTGCATCCTCTAGAAATGGTTAGAAGATTTCAGAGAGAAAAAAAAATAATTTTTCTAGTCTGCAGAGCTGAAACAGAGGTCCTAAAATAATCACGGAATCACGGAATTTTTCAGAGTTGGAAGGGACCTCTAGAGATCATCTAGTCCAACTCCCCTGCTAAAGCAGGATTGCCCAGAGCACATTACTCAGGACTGCATCCAGGTGGGTCTTGAAAGTCTACAGAGAAGGGGACTCCACAACCTCCCTGGGCAGCCTGTTCCAGTGCTCTGTCACCCTCACCATAAAGAAATTTTTTCTCATATTTGTTCGGAACTTCCTGTGTTCCAGCTTGTGCCTGTTACCCCTCGTCCTGTTACTGACCACTGAAAAGAGTCTGGCTCCATCCTCCTTAAACCCACCCTTTAGATACTTGTAAACATTAATAAGGTCTCCCCTCAGCCTTCTCTTCTCCAGGCTAAAGAGTCCCAGCTCTCTCAGCCTTTCCTCATAAGGGAGATGCTCCAATCCCTCAATCATCTTTGTTGCTCTAATGCAAGATATCTTGGGGGTAAGCCACAGAGAAAAGCCCAGACAGACAGATGGACAGAAGTCACCGTCACATCTTTATACACTATAAAAGATTGCTAAGAAAACCTTCCAAAAACAAACACAAAAAAACCCAACCCAGATTTTCAGCTAGAAGCTATGGATGCTGATGTGAGATCTGTCCTCTGGCCAGCCCCTTGCAGGAAAGCACGGCTCAGCAGTGCCTCTGCTGCACCACACCGGGCTCTGGGGCACGGTGCCTGCTTCCAGCGGAGAAGTGTCCTCCTCAGCAAACCCAGTCCTTAAATAACAGAGTGATTTGTTATTCAAAATAAGGGAGTGAAGGACCAGAGCAAGCCAGCAAGACCTCATCCACCTTCCCACACTTCAGGGCAGGACCTGCAGGATATAGACCACTTTCCAGTGGGCCTGGAAAATTGGGCTTTCTCCTCTGTCTCTAGCGACCAGCTCCCGAGGGCTGGCACCCTGAGGGGATGCTCTCCTCTGCCAGCCTGCATGCCCACGCTGTGATTTATCTCTTGGCAGCAGAGCTACATGGCACAGCGGTTTCTGATGCACACATTGCCCTCCTGGAGAGATGCATCTTGGAAAGGGACAAGAATGCATCCCCTGGGATGCTCACCTGTGGTTTGGGGCCACTGAACGGTGCCTCTGATTGTGAGTTCCTGAAAGCTGTCACCATTTTCAAGCATCGGAGTTGGGGGGGGGGGGGTGTGGATGAAGAAGAGTCTCAGATGTTTGCGGAGAACAAATAATAATACCGCTAATAAGGCTGCATAATTTTATGGCGCTTGCTTCCCCATCTTCAAAGGGCATCCCACAGCTTTTGGCAAGCCCCTGTGAAGCAGAAGCTAGTCACCAGCCCGATGCCAGCTCAGGGTTTAGCATTAGCGGGATTTAAGGTGACTGTTGATATCATTAATACGAACGTTAGAACACAAACGCCGGCTGCCAGCCGGCAGGGAGAGCGTGGGCCTGGGGACTGCTCACCAGGGGAAAGAAACTCATGCGAGGAGCAACCCTAATTCTGGGTGCTTTGGAGGCAGAGGAAGGGATTTGGTCCCCGGGCCGGTACCTCTTCAATAACCGTGCACCTCACAACGAGTGACCCAAGCAAACTGCTCGGCTTCGTGTTGGATGGTGGCAGAGCACCACCTGTCCCCTGCTTTCCAGTGTGTGACAAGTGCTTTGTTGCTCCCCTGTTCCCTCTCCACCGACCCCCCGTACCTCCTGTTTGTCCATCAGAAGGTACAGCCCAGGTGACAGCTTCATGTTCTCCAAGCAAAAAGCCCAGGGTCACCTCTTCCCACCAAGCAAAGCCTGAGCTGAGGTTCCCCTGTCTCTCCATCACCCCCTCCAGGGACTTCAATCAAAAGGGCTGGGGATGCTTCTGTGCTGCGGGGATGAGAAACTGGCCACACATGAGACCTTTGCAAGGCGGTCTCTTGCGATCACAGCCCTAAAGTGTGTTCAACTTGGTACTCAAAGGCATCTGAAGAAGGAATTTCTGCACCCATGAAGCCTCTTCTAGGTATTGCAGCCCTCTCCAGACACTTCATGCGCCGAAAACAACGTGCAAAGCATTATCAGAGAGGGGCTGCTGGGACAACTTACTGACCCATACAGGCAATCAGCTTATGATATGAGGGATGGGATCATGTCGGCTGAGCAGGCACAGCTGCTAATGTTATTCTTGTTCATCAGAATACTTAATCCGATTTTTTTTTTTTTTTTTTAATAAAAATAAATCCTCAATGACTATTTGCCCGAGGCTTTAGTTAGAGCAGCTAATGGGGCGGTCACGTGAACTGAACCCTCCGTATGGAGTAATGAACAGTATCAAGATAGCTGAACTCTACTAGGGAGGGCAGGAGAAGCCCAAACGTGGGAGAAAAAAAAAGTGCAAAATGCTCTGCTGTGAATCCATAGGGGTGTGAAACCTCCGGACGAATGGGTGTGAGAAGGTCTGATATAGTCACGTGCAAGCCTACTTAGGGAGAGATCAGGAATTGCTACAACCCTTGGAAAAATCACAAACAAACATCCGTGTCACAAGCCTTGGGGACGGGAAACGTGGCAGGTTGGAGCTAGATGGGAGCAGAGCCCAAAGGAGCGAGCTGCTGAGCAAGGGTGGGAGCACAGCTCTCCTCTCCTGCCCCAGTGCGCAAGGACTCATGGCTGTGGGTCACCCCACGCAAAGCCACGGTGCTCCACCAGCCCCAAACCCTGCAATGGTGCTGGGATGTGATGCAGAGACGATGTGCAACCGTTTCCTCCCTGAGACGCACAAACACGGCAGGTCCTGGCACGCAGCAGCAAACCTCATTGAGGAGACAGCAAAGAGCACGTGCAGCCCCGCACTGGTGCCAGGAGGCGAGTGCTGGCACCGTCCTGCTCTGCAAAGACACATCCTGGCACCCGCCGGGCTCCCCGCACCCTCTGGCTTTGCAGGGAGCCATACACCAGCGAGTCCCTGCGCTCCTGACACAGCCCACCAGCTGAAGGAACCACGGAGAGCCTTGAAAAGGGTTTAAAAGGTTTAAAACCTCAGCCAGCTGATGGAGAGATCTCAGGAAGAGGAATGCCAGAGGGGCATAGCCAACTCTGAGCAGGGGGCGTTACCATGCGATCGCTTTTTGTAGCCTTTTTTCTTTCGTTTTGTTTACAGTCCCCAATCATCCCCCTCTCCGAGCAGCCACAGCAGTTCACACCTGCTTCCCTCTGGGCACAGCATCCCTCTGAGCCAAGCCCTGAGCCCGTCCGCCAGTGCCACACAAGTCCTGCAGCCAACAAGTTTCCAAGACACGCACGGCATACAAAGGAAAGAAAAGAAATGCCGGAAGATTAGACCCTGAGCTGCAACTAATTGTTCAATAAGCCATGAACAATATAGCGTCCGTGCGGTTTCCTTTTCTGCCTTTCATCTGTGGGAAGGAAAAATAAACAGTAAGGGGAGAAGGGCAAGAGGTGCCAAGAGCCAGGATGGGGTGAGAGAGACGGCGTCTGAACGAGGACAGGGCTACGATGCTTTCTCCTAGTCCCGTCACAACACTGCCTGCTCTCACGAGTGAGCTGCTTCACCGAGACCGTCGGTTCTTTGGTCAAAGAGGGCTTGATTCAGCTCAGAGTAAATCAACTGCATGATTCCCAGGCCAACAACGTCAGAGTCTAGTCCACAAAGCAGATGAGAAATAAGACCTTACATTCAAGGCTATTATTCTGGGAATGGCAGCGCCTCATTCAGATTACATTAATTGACAGGAATAAAAAAGAATATGTTGATAACTCCGGACATACAGAACATTTTTATTCATGCTGGAAAGAAGCCCAGATGTAATAGACTCGCACAGGCACCCCCCCGTCTCTCCCCCCTTCTCAGTGCAGTAGGCACCATCAGCAATTTCAATTCCTGATCCTTAATAAACTAAGGGCAGGACGGGATCTGGGGCACCCAGTGAGATGGCATTCTAGCAGCCTCGGCACGGGGCAGATTGCTGGTCTTCGCCCGACTGAAAAATTAACCATCTACCCAACATATGGGTCCCAGAGAGTCTCCTGCAGAGCCCACTCCTCCCTCCACCCCCCACCCCCCCAAGCAGGATAATCCCCTTATTGTTATTTAGAGACACAGAGATGGGTCTGATCCACAACCCCAAAATCCCCGTGTCTGGAAAGGACTGAGGAAGAGAGGAGATTAGAGATTCACCTCCCATGAAGGGGAAGAACTGAACAGCCAGATCCAGACCGCCCTGAAATCTGTGAGCATCTGAAATTTGGATCCAGATCCAAATTTCTCAGATGCAGCCCGGCTCCATCAGCACGTTGTGTGCCCGTACAACGGGCTTACTGCAACCTAGCAACTAACAGCTGACTGCCTCAACGAGCTCGAAGCTTAAGGAAGAAAAAAGAAGATCAACTTCAAAACAAGGACAAACACCGAACAAACACCAAAGAGTTCAGGCACATGAAGCCTTGATATATGGAAGAAATTTTATGCAACGCGGGTCACTGGCCCAGGTTGCCCAGAGAGGTGGTAGATGCCCCATCCCTGGAAACATTCAAGGTCACGTTGGTTGGGGTTTTGCGCAACCTGATCTAGTTGAACACGTCCCTGCTCATTGCAGGGGGGTTGGACAAGATGACCTTTAATGGTCCCTTCCAACCCAAACTATCCTATGATTCTATGATTCTATGAAATGTAGCAGTGCAAAATCTCCCTGGTCCAGGAAGCAGCATGTGGAAAACTTCAACAGTTGTCCCTTCTCCAGCTTTGAGTTACCAACCCCGAGGCTCCTGCATGGGTTGGTAACTCAAGATTAAAGGTAAAGCCTCCTGCTCTGGACCCAGACTGGAGTGCCTGGCTTTTCTCTGAGAGTAAATGCATAGTACAATCCAGAGCAAGGGAAATCATTGAAGCATTCAGAGAAGCTTCCCAGTGAACGGTGGGGAGGTAACAATGTGGCTTTATACAAGAAGCTGGATAATGGGATTGCCTGCACCAGATCCCACAGTGTCAACAGACATGATGCTGCCCAACTGGATGGAGTTCAGTCAAGGCAACTGGAAGGTCTAGAGGTCTCACTGATGGAGGAGTCACAGAGATAAACAGGACCAGCATCTTTAAGTCAAAATTGGCAAATTTTTTCTCTCCAAACACAATCCCAACCCCTCTGCCTGTTCATGTGGCATGCAGAAGAAGGAATCCTTGAATAATAGGGCCCAAAGATGGGCTACACCAGCCCAGTGCAATCCTGCTGTCTCTCCTGCTCCATGCCTCTGTGTGCCAGACACGTCCAGGAGGCAAATCCCAGCTCAGACCGACCATCTGGGGCCTGGCAGGGAAGCAGGGGACATCTGCAGTGCTGCAGCATGTACCTTTATGAGATACTTCATCACCTGAAAAGAAACCCACAGACAACCTGATCAGCTCCAAACAGGAGTGAGATGGCAATGACATGCTGAGACTGGATGGGGCACCAGCTCACCTTCTAAAGGTCCCATCGTTTACTGAGGAACAGAGAGCCTCTCAAATGCTGTCTCCTGCAAAATGAATCTCTCTTCCTTTCACACATGGTCTCAGTGCCACCATACAAGGGCCAGGCAAAGAAAAACAACTTTTATTCCTTCTCAGAGCCTGTCATTCCTGAAAAACAACCAATCCTGGATTGCTTTGCTCATATTCCAAATTCACTACAAGATCAGATCCAGAGGGAACTGAAATCCAGTGAAATCTTTCTTTCTGTCTTCCTGTTTATAAACGATCAGAAAATCCATCCACATGCCCTGAAGCAGGCAGGAATAGCTGGGAGGGGGAGGAGAGACTGGGGCTGCAGGGCCTTTGGGGAATGCCTTGCAGAAGTTCAGAGGGCTACCAAGATGATTAGAGGATCAGAACATCTCTCTTATGAAGAAAGGCTGAGGGACTTGAGTCTTTTCAGTCTGGAAAAAAACCACTGAGGGGGGAACTTATAAATACTGAAAGGGTGGGTGTCAGGAGGATGGGGCCAGGCTCTTTTCAGTGGTGCCTGGCAACAGGACAAGAGGGAACGGGCACAAACTTGAGCATAGGAAGGTCCATCCCAACATGAGGAGGAACTTCTTTACTCTGAGGGTGGCAGAGCCCTGGCACAGGCTGCCCAGAGAGGTGGTGGAGTCTCCGTCTCTGGAGACATTCCAAACCCACGTCCTGTGCCACCTGCCCTGGGTGACCCTGCTCTGGCAGGGGGTTGGATAGGATGATCTCCAGAGGACCCTTCCAACCCCTATCATTCTGTCATTCTGTGAGAAGTGGGATGCCAACATGCTGCCATGTGTTCTCTGCAATTCAGTGGCCAAACCTATTCTAAAGGACACACACTTCTTGCTGGAATTAAATTTCCACCTTTTCCCAACATGCCTGGGACTGCACAACTGAGGGAAACCCAACTCTGCCATTTTCCCAAATGCCACGCTCTATCCCCAAATCCTTCCATGAATCAGCAGGGAACCTTATCGACGTGCTTGTTGTGGCAGCAGAATTAACTGCTGGGGTGATTTTACCAGCGCAACACGTCAATCCCATTTTCTATTATTAGGCATCTGTGTGTTATGTTCATTGATCCTGGGCACTAAATTTCCTCAGGGGTTAACAATACTTTCAACACGTGGACAAAAATCCATGGAAGCTTAAAGAATACTCAAGCGCAAGATTCCCAGAGGTCCCCAGGGCACGTGTTTTCTTCAGTTTACACAGACACATCAATATATCTCCTTAATTTCATTTCATTATTCCTCCTGTATGGTATGTATGTTCCCCCTAGATTGACTTGAGGGAGCTTTTTTATGACAGATTGGAAGATACACTGCCCCACTCATTAGGTCTACCTTGTGTTTTGTCAGCTTGATGGTCAGTCTTCAAGACCAGAGTGAAAACATGTCTAATTCCTTTGGCTTCCCCAGGAATAAAATGTAAGTATTAAGGCCTCTTGTGGATGCAACGTGCGATTCCAAAGGGATCCTATTATAGAAGTCTAATTAACGTCCTATTACAAAATGAGATCAAATGAATATCCCCATTAGCTAAGCAAAGATGGGGAGAGATTTAAATATGCAGAATCAGCAGTGAATAGGTAAATGGAGTCTAAATGAACAGTCCGGGGTAGATGAGAAGAGCAGACAGATACCAGGTAGAGGGATGGGAGATCACCCGGAGACGCAGTAATAGGAAGAGGCATACAGTAGCTTGGCACAACAGTTGGATGGTTGATGGATGGGTCATCGGATGGAAAATCGACACTGACAGCATTTGCACTATGTGCAACCTAGACCTATCCTGGCTCTTAATCTCTTGGCGTTCCCCGACAAAGGGCACTTGAACACCAGATCAGGCTCGCAAGAGGAGGCTGGAGAAACAGGAAAGAAACAGCTTGGAGTAAAGGTGCTTCCCCAGAAACGGACAACTTCCCAATCAGGACCCTGATGTCTTTAAACCTAGCCCTGGGATCTCACTCATCTACCAATGTCCTGTAGAGAAGGTTTAAACAGGTAGTGAAGAGCGTATCCGTGTTGAGGGCTCAATTTTGCTTCCCACGCTGCTACTCTCAACCCAAAAGTGTTTCTCTTCCTTACGCAAAGTTACACCAGAACATAGAAAATCAGTCCGGCCCATTAGAGCTCACATTTACCTTCTGTGCAGAATGCAATTTTCTTACATCTGTTCTAGCTAACAAGCAGATAGAAAGGGTGAGACACTGAAGGCAGAAAAGACGGGAACAGTAGCTAAATGATGGCTAATGGGCAGCTGATCGAGTAGAAGGACAGATGCAGGGAGAGATGAATAGAATAGATAAACAGGCATCAGACCCCAATCTCCCAGCAATTACAGTCTGCACTGGAAATCCTAATCTTCTACGCTGTCTCTCTCCAATAATTCCAGTTAAATTAGTTATTATCCCTCATTTGTGTTTGTCCCTGGAATTATTTTGGTGGCATGGATCAAAGAAGCACCATGGGTTTTAATGCGGCGTGTGCTTTTAAAAAGTCAAAGCATTAGGAAGTGCTCCCCACTCTAATGCATTCTCGTCTCGTGCCGGAAAGTGGATCTTTAACTTCTAATTAGCGCGTCTGAGGATCTGTCCAAACAACCCTGCCATGTCTTTCCTTGCAAACACAAACAGATGAGGTTCCCCAGGGACTCAGAGCCAGCTCGACACCTATGAGGCGTAGCAGGGCTATCATAATTAATAAAGCATGAGCAGGTACTGAGCAATGCTGCATCCAGCCCTGTAACTGCAACCCAGTTGTTTGTACTTTATTTTCCCTTTCCCACCTGATTCGCTAAAAAAACAAAATCCCTTCTGCAACTGTACTCAAGAAAAAAAAAAAAAGAATGAAGAAGGAAAAAAAGGTCTCATTACATGTTTAATTTAAAACTCTACCAGTGATTAGGATATTCTGTGGACTGATCGCCTGCCAAACGTTATGGTTTAAATCAAAACTGCTCCAGAGTTCTGCATGAGCCATAAAGGAGATAGAGGGTTTGAGGGTTTTTTTCCCTCTTCTTTGGAAACAGTCACTGACTCAGATATTATGCTGGGAATTGCCAGGAAAGCAGTGGACAAGGAAGCAATGCCGAATGGATAAATGAGAGGGTCTGACAGAATGAGGGGCTTAAATCTTTGGCTGGAGGGAGATCCTCCCACAGAAGACTTGGAGATCCACGGTGACCAGCACATGCAAAGCAATCAGCACTTAATTATACATATCAATGATGTGAAGCAAACAGAAATGTGCAGGGGAGTTCGCCAGCATCAGCTGCTGGTTGTGGATGCGTAAATGGGACGAGTCCCATCATTGCACCACACACAACAGCTGGGACAAGCAAGGAGAAGGTGCTGGGATGTCCGCAGGGCCAAGAGAGGCACCTGTGGCAAAGGGATCCTCCAAAAAAGGGAGAGGCTGAACAGCAGCAGCCTTGAGGTCCGAAGGAAGAACCACTTTACCCACAGGAACAGACGGCAACCTCCCCTTCCTCCCACATAGTCCCAAAACCATATTAGCAGCAATAAAAGTGATGCCTTTCGATGCCAAAACTCAAAGAAAAACACGGCTTTATGGATGGAAGTGCATCAACTGCAAGAGAGGGTGATTTGGGGACAGAAGGCAGGTTCGTCATCTGTGAGGATGAAAAACACTGGTGCCACTCCAACTGGAGAGGACCACGTACAGCAATGTGGCCAGAGATCTTCTGTGCCCAGTCTGACCAAGTGAGCTGGCAGGGCTAAATATACATTTTCTTCTAATTTCAAAGCTTAAGTTAGGAGACCAAACTATATTCAGGTCCTAGATCATAGCAGGAAGATCTGATTGGGAAGCTGAAACCACTTCGCTTCCCACCTTGCCTGGATTTGAGACCAGACCAGCCAGACCTGGAGGAACCTCTACACCTTTCGTGTCCAGAGCATCTTCACCTAAGGACAGCTTGGATCTATTTTAGGGTTGCCACTTTAAAAACACAAAAAATTCAATTTAGTCTTGAACAGACAGTCTCTTCACATGCAGAATAAGTCTGTGAGGAGCTTGGTAGCTCCATCAAACCCAGAGGTCCCAGTGCAACGGGCCAGGCCCATCAGGAATTGCCCAGGGGACAGTCATAATCTGCTTTCTGACATGCAAAAGGCCCATAAACAAATGATTACACTTCTGCGCCTGAGTTTCTCTAATTTGCAAAATGTTGATAATGATCGGGGCTAATTGAAAATTTCCCATCAAGCATTATTAGGATGGGGAACAGGGGTTTTCAATGAACCATTTGCAAAAAGCCCAATTTCCTCCATACATCTGATTTTTGACAGCAAAACAAACAAATAAAAAACCCAAAGCCATTTTAAGTCTTTGGATAAAAGGGCGAAATTTTCCATGGAAAATACCCACTATTTCCTGGATAACTCAGTGACCTCCCAGGCTTCATAAGGCTTCTGAGGTTTCTTTTATTGTTCTCTGAAATAATTACAGATACTTAAATGGGAGGCTCGGTAGAGCAAGCTTTATTTTAAACGTCCCTGCCACGAGTTTAGTCTGAGACAATGATGCAGGGAGAGGGCAATTCATGCACTAAAGAGAGGGATATCGAGCTGATGAAAAAACTGCACAAGAATAGGCAAACCTATGTTTTTTACATCAGGTTTTTGAATAGCAGTTGCTGACAGGGAGGAGGGCAGGTCTAGACCCTTCTACCACCATGTTTTCATGAGGACTGAGTGGTTATATCTGTAGATAAGCAAATAAACCAGATCAGAGTTTATTCCCTAGCCCCTACGTCAGTTCATATCTGCACTCCTACCAACACGGGAGCTGCATCTAAACTGCTGACTGGGGATGAACTCCAGCCCAAGCAACCCCAGACCATGTCTGGTCATCAGCTGGGAACTGTGGGGACAACCATGGGCCAGAGCTTGCCCCTGGTGAACTTTCTGTCCCTGGTGTAGCCTGGAAAGCAGAGCCAGGCTGGTGGCTGGGACATCTACCCAGCCATCAGTGGGGGTGGGAGACATCAGCAAACCATCAGCAACCTCAAATTTGGAGGTCAGTGCATTTAACACCCGCCTAAAATTACTGCGGCTGCTACACCTGCCCTGACCTTCTGCCCAGCCAGGACTGGCCTTCATTATGGTTTAATTGCAGAGGTGACTGGAGGGTCTGGGGCCAGCGGTGTCACTTCCATTAAGCAGATTGCCATGTCCCTTTATAGCCTGTGCTTTGCCTGGAAGAGCAGGGCCAGCAAGAAACACAAAGGGCAGGAGAACGCACCAGTTGGATGCATCATTGGGCTAACGAATACACACACAACACGATGTACAGCAACATTACCAAGCAGTTAACAACAGAGAATAACTAGCAGGGCCCTGATCAGACGCACAAGCAGAAAACCACTGAAGGCAACGGGAAGACTTCTATCAACATGAGGAGAGGTTTTGGATCCGACACCAAAAGACATATTCATGTATTAGTGAGTTTTAGACACCTACATCCTTGCCTGCAGTATGCCTTCAAGCCTGGCCTCTAGATTTTTTTGCAGCGTAAAAGGAGCAGAGAGGCTGGAAAATCCAAGAGAAGAAATATCGCTGACAAGGGTTGAAGTTTCACAGAAAATTGTCTCCAGGAGGACTGAATTTGCTGCTGCCTGAGAACTTCGGATCCTCCCGTCAAGGACGGACCCGATCTGAAATCCCAGCTCCCACCCGAGTCACGGGAAAATTTAGGTCTGAAAACCCGAGCTGCTGTGCTCTGCATCTGGAAATCAGGGTTATGTGAGACTGCAACTTCTGATTCACAGCAAACACCACAAATTTGGGCATTTGCTTGTGGTTGCTCAACTGGATAAAAAATGTCACATTCGGAAATTTCCCCTGAGTGAGACTGGGAGGCTTGTTTAGTGTCAGCAGGGAGGCTTCGCTCTGATTTTCTTTTAAATGAGCATGGCAGAAAAAACACTCCTTGCAAGGCAAAAATTCATTAAAAAAGTCAAACTACATGATCCTGATGGAAAACAAAGCAATCGCTACTTTTCTCTTCTTTAGCACGAAAGCCCCGCATCAAAATCAATAAGCCCTCGCAGGAAGTTTTGACACGAAATATGTTGCCTTGTTTCAAAAAAAAGAATCCACTGGAAAATTGTGGATCTGCTTGAAAAAAAAACACGGTGACAGCGTGCGCCCAAGGATAAAAGGAAGTTTGGAAAATGCTACGGAGCTGCCATTCTCCGCTCCGGCCTCTGTGTCCTGTTGGAAGGCCAGCAAACGTACAGCGGACTTGGGGCTCCGTCTCCTTAGGTGATGCTTTTATTTGGAGAAGAGGAGGACAAAGTGTGATGCTTCTTTCTGTTGGCTGTTGCTGCTTTCCTTACACTGAAAAAAACCCTCTTTCAGATGAGAAACTCTGTGGAATTGGATCTGGAGGTCCACCAGAGACCCTCCTCAAACTTCATTTTTTCTGTGACTTGTGGAGGTCCCAGTATGTGGATAATATAAAGCCCCCTCCTCCAAAAAGTTCACAGCATCTCAGTGCTCACCAGCACGCCGCAGGGACTGGCACAGGGCTGTCTATCCCAATCCACACTGCCATCTGGGAGCAGCTGGTTACTGATCATCGGTCGTGCCACAAAAGGTTGTATAATACAAGTGGCCGAGCAGGATTCATCCCCCCAGTGCAGGTCACCTGCAAATCCGGAGAATTACAGGAAAGATTTGCCATCGCAGAAGAAATTACCAGGCAAACTTGAAAGAAAATGTGAAATTTGCAGAGGGGAAAGGAGAAAGGCCGGAGGGGGCGGGGGGGAATCAGTCACTGAAAAGAAAGGCAGAGGGGAGGAGGAGAGCGGAGAGGTGAGCTGTGCCGCGGAAAGGGATTAGCTGCAGTGCAGGGCTCGCCGGGGCAGGCAGAAAGCCTGCTGGAGCCTGATCCACCGCGCTGCGACCTTCGCAAATCAATTTGGTGCTCCTGCTCTGCCTTGCCTCGAAGAGAAAAGGCCGTTCTTCCTCCTCTGCCCACCCTGCCTGAACTCCCAGTCCCGCGTCACATGCTCTGGGGGACATTTCAGTCACCCCCTTTTCGGGAGGAGAGCAGAGGAAGCCTCCTATCAGGCTGAGCTGTAAGTGTGGGGTTAACCCTTGGCAATGCATTTGTCAGGGGCAACCATCAGCCCCCCCGCATCCTGGGCTACATCAAAAGAAGCGTGGCCAGCAGGACGAGGGAGGTGGTTCTACCCCTCTGCTCTTCTCTGGTGGGACCCCACCTGCAGTGCTGCCTCCAGCTCTGAGGGCACCAACAGCAGAAGGACATGGACCTGTTGGAGTGAGTCCAGAGGAGGCCACGGAGATGACCAGAGGGCTGGAGCACCTCTGCTATGAGGACAGGCTGAGAGAGTTGGGGTTGTTCAGCCTGGAGAAGAGAAGGCTCCAGGGAGACCTTAGAGCAGCCTCTCTGAAGGGACCTACAAGAAAGCTGGAGAGAGACTTTTTAGAAGGTCATGTCGTGATAGGACAAAGGGTAATGGCTTCAAACTGGAGGGGAGAGTTAGATTAGACATCAGGGAGAAATTTTTCACTCTGAGGGTGGTGAGCCCCTGGCCCAGGTTGCCCAGAGAAGCTGTGGTTGCCCCATCCCTGGAGGGGTTCAAGGCCAGGTTGGACGGGACTTGGAGCAACCTGGTCTAGGGAAGGTGTCCCTGCCCAGGGAAGGAGGGTTGAAACGAGATGTTCTTTAAGATCCCTTCTATCCCAAACCATTCTATGATTCTATGGACATCAAGCCCTGCAGGAACAGAGTCAGAAGGTGCAGAGATTTCAAGGAGTTTGCAGTGTTTTGGTGGGTTCCCATAGGTGTTTTGTGGAAGCCAAAAGGAAAGTGCTAGAAACTGGTCAGGGCAAAGACAGGATGAGTACGGACGTTCTCCAGGAACCTTCCTCCCATCGTGTGCCCCTTCCCAACCATCCCTTCCAGGCAATCAGAGCTGGCTGCAGCCTCGGCATCCCAAAAACTTTTGCAAGGCTGCACTGGGATGCTGGGAGCATGGCAGCCATAGGAAGAGAGATGCACATTGCAGGGGTGGAAAGGTAAGCTCAGGCAGAGCTCCTCTCCATGACTGGAGGTCTCTGGCTGCCTGTGACCTACAATTTCAAAGGAAAGGCTCTGCTTGTGCTGTCTGCAGAGACCAGAAATCAACACCCTGCATTGCTTAGCTCAAATGCTCCCAAAGCGGAGCAGGATCATGACCGGATGGAGCCCCTCCATTAATCACAGGCAGCACCACTGCCAAATGCAGCATAGGGAAACTGAGGCACAGCTTGAGAGCTTTGCAGTGCATTTTTCACTCTGTTCCCCTTTCCATCGCTTGGCACATCCCATTAAACTGTGAGCCCCCCCTAACACCGTCCTCCAAGTCCCCCTGCTTTCTGCCCGTAAAACCAGCCCTGACAGGAAGGGGCATTGCCACGTTCCCAGCAGGACAAGAGAGCCGTAGGCATCCCGGAGGAATCAGCCCTGCCAGGCAGGATAACGGAAAAAGCAACATCCCATCCCATCCTTGGAAAGAGAGAGATTCAGCTGCCTTTGAGGTCCATGCATTGCTCCCCTAGCTGGTCAGACCCCATAGGGTCCCCACACTCAAGACTTTCATTTTAAAAAAAAACAAAAAAAAAACGCCAAAAAGAAACCCCTATTTAAAATCAGTTCTCCCAAGTCTCTGTAGAAGGACTCATAAACTCTCACAGTAATTCAAGGGCTTTGCAGACCTCGTCTCCTTCTGCTGTACGTGCGAGGGGAAGTTCTCGGTCCCTGCCTTCCCAAGCATGAACAGCTGGCCCCACATATATTAAAAAAATCGCCCAGTGTGCAGCCCAGTTTATAAAGCCTGCTCCCTTGTGCCGTTCACTCAGCACACATTTTCCTGCCAGCCCCACACCGTGCAGTCTCTCTGGTGTCCTGTAATGCGGTTGCACTTCACACTGAGCTTTGCCCTCAGCGACAGCACCGGTTTGACTCCCTCTCCTGTACTCAGCCACCTGCTTCCATAAAACTCAACGTGAACTGAAAATCTTGGAGCCCCTTACCTCCCGTCAGATCTGGCCGAACTGGAGATGATTTCCTAGTGCCCCTTTGTGCAAAGAGCAGCCACTGGTCCATTAACTGCAAGCACTGGAAAATTTGCTGGCAGAGGGGTGGGAGATGCTGGGAGCCAGGGTGGACCAAGGCTCCCTCCAAACAGACGTCACACCTCTGGCAGGGCTTCATGCTGATGCTCTAAGAACAAGCAGATCAACCAAAACATGCCACACATGGCCAATTTATCTGTGCTTTGCAGGGAAGTAGGAGAGGATGAGATTTTGGCTGCCTTCCAGATGATCAGCTGAGGTTGGTGAGCCTTGTCATCCATGGAGAAGACAGACCATGAGGGTCCTGAGTCAGGTCTCAGCGTGGTGCATGAAAACCAGCTTCTGCTGGTGGCAGAACTGGGTCCCCCTCAACAGCACCGGGAAAAAGGATGCCTTTAATATCAGCTATCTACACGGAACAAGCTTACATTGATTGTACCAGAGCAGAAATCAAATCAGTTGGGATCAAATCCTCCGTTTGGTAGCAACACCTTGTGTGATAACTTCAGAAAGGTCTCTCGTGCCTCTTACAGACCAAATCCCAGGCACTGCAACACAAGGATCCAGAGCTGGTTCCCACAGCATGAAAGCACAAAGGGTACAAACAGCACTTAATAGAGGCAGGTCAGGGCTGGCGGAGCAATGGGAAAAGCATCATTCCTCCACTGGATCTTACATGACAACACTACAGAGTCTGGTAAAAAAAAAAAATGACTGCTTATTTCATTTAAACATTCTTAATGTGACTGAGGTGAAGTTGATCCACATGGCAAAGAGTATAGGATAGTACCGGCTGCCAGGAGTGCATGGGGTGGTGGCCATCACACCAATAAATACAGTAAACTTCATATCATGCACTTGATCTCACCAACTGAAGGCCCTCAGGGACAGTTGAGGGACAGTAAAATGATCCTCCTTGCCAAAAGTGGGGAATGTGAGAGAAGGAGGATCCTTCCAAGATCACCAAGCAAGCCAGAGGATTGTCCCAGGACAGCGTTCGTTCGCTAGGTGATGATGTCCTTCCTACCAAGCATTGCAACCTCTGGATTCATATATCCTGAGAGCACGGTGTGCATCCATATACCCTGAAAGTATGGTATGGTCCCTTAACTACTCAGACCAGGTGGGATTTGCAAATTAACTCTTGTAGGGGTATTGTAGACTTAGTCCAAACACTCATCCCTGTGGTTAGTCCATGAGCTCCGACAGCTGCGTTGAGTAGAAAGGCCTGACCTCTAAAGGGCTCTTAACAGTGCAAGACTAAACAGCATCTAAAACGTAGATGCAAGTTTGCAAAACAATCATTATTGAAAATAATTATAATCATATAATTTAAAAATAAACATTGGAGTTTTACAGCCAAAAAAAGCTGCTTATCAGAAATCACTCTATGCTTTAACTCCAAGACTTGAAATCTCATATAAAGTGCACGTTGTCATTCTTGCAGCTAAAGTGTAGGCCAATTTCTCTTTAATAGAATAAGATCTTCCTTGGAGGAGATTGTATGTTGCTGATAATTATCTGATGACATGTTGAGGTTTAGCAGATGGATTAATTTCGTTTTACATTATGTTATTAGTGCCACTGGAGGGGCGTGTGGTTGCATCCTTTTGGGTATTAAGCTAAAGAGCTTGTAGTATACTTTATAGACAGTGGCAACTGCTGGGCTGAAAACAAGCCTCCACCGGCTTTTCAGGAAAAGGTGTCTACAGAAAACTGTGGATCATATGTTGTCGTGCCAATCATAGGGAAAGGCCAAACTCAGCCTGTTAACTGAAGGTGAAGGATGCTCCGGGTGTCCAGGTCCCCGCCTGAGTCTCAGGAGACCTAGATGTGATACCAAACCGTGCAGCAAACGTAGATGCCGATATGATACCAGCTGAATATTATGAGATGCGATGTCCTTGAAGGCTTCCTCCCACCTGCAGCACTGGGAGCAGGGCAACTTTCTGCCCTCCACAGCACTTGCTGCCAAACAACTCAGACCTCTTGATCTGCCAGAGCAATTTTCCGTGCACTCTGCTGCAGCCTGTACATACAGCAAATCAAATGACTCTATCCACCACGTAGAGTGCATGCTTGTTTTAAAGATACTTCCCGATCTATCCACCCCTGCTTCCCCGAAGAGTTATTATACACAGGCACATGCAACTGGGGAACCAAAAGGCTGCTGCTCTCAGAATATTAAGCAAATAAATTGGTTGCCCTCTAACATACCTTTTCTCTCCCAAGATGACCCAGGCTACTGAAAAGCTAATCCAGCTTTCTGCAGACTGGAAAAAGAGTGTGTGGAGTTCAATAGGGCTCAGCTACCGAGCTCAGCTCGGGTAAGCAGCAAAGGTGGAAAACAGGAGAATGAAATGACTCTAAAGAAGGATATTGACTGATTATCATGTGGGATGTCTGGAAGAAACTTGAGCGGTATCTACAGAAAATACACTGAGAATAGCATCTATTACACTTCTGAAACACTCTCGAAGTGGGGGAAAGAGGGGAAACTCCATTACCCTCAGCAGGAAAGTCAGGTTGGACAAAATAACCTTGCAGTGAAGAAATAACCTGGCATTGACTTACTTTACTGCTCCCTACAAGCCTTGCCTCGCTGTGATGGGACTCTGGGGAACTAAGTGGAGTTTGAAGGTTGCTGCCACTCCAAGAGGCTGGGACGAGGGTTGTGGGAGAGAGGAAAAGTCGGCGTTGATATGATTTTATGCCATCCTAATACCAGCCTGCTCTAACACAACAACCAGAGGCTGCTCTAACACTCCCGGGTTTTATAACCTCTCGATACAACCATGACACAAGCCATGCCAGAGGCAGAATAAGGCTGTTTTGATAGGGGCTTCCCCACTTGTTTGGACACATTTTGGAGGATGTGGGACACTCTGTCAGACCCAACATGGCTGGAAGAAGGAAAGCTGCTGGGTTTGCAGCTGATGGTGCTTCAGGAGCCCCTGGCTGCCATTGCTGCTCCCTCCCAGCCACATCATTACATGGCGTAGCATGTAGCTGGCACTCTCTAATCCCCGGGTCATTACTTGGGCACACAGCCCCCATCTCAGGCAGCTCTGGTTAAAATCATCCATGCTTTTTATTTCCTTATCTATAACCTAGAGCTGGCTGGGGCAAGGCAGAAAAATCCAGCGGGTTAGTGGAGGAAATTTCGGAGATGAGGACAAGGTGTTTGGCCTTGTTGAAGGTAGCAGCTCTCCAATAGAGCAGCTCCTTTCCTGCTTCATCTGAAAGCTCCCAGGAGATCAGCTGGATCTCGCTGGACCTGCTCTCCAGCCCCTCTTGGCACGTGGAGGCTGGTAGGCGTTTAAACATTGCTCTTGAAAAAAATGACAGGCCTCGGGGCCCAGGCTTGCGATGAGAAATGGTTCTCATTTTTGTGAGTGCAGCGGGTTTAGCCAAGGTCGATGGTTGACGCACCAAGGGAAAGCCACTGGAAAATATAACTAACTTTCCCGTCACTCACTCCCCTCCTTCTTCAGCAGGCTGGGGGCTTGCTGGAGGATGCTGAGCAGAGCTGGGTGGGTGGACAGCCTCTGAGAGACACTGGGTCAGCCTAGGTTTGGGCTGGGCTCCTCTTCAGCCAAGGGTACACCCACCAAGCGCACACGCTGTCAAAGACACCGATACTCCAAGCCACAACACGTGCCAGCAAGGATGCATCCCCTCCAAGCCCAGCTCGTTTCAAACAACCACCTGTGAGTCACCACACAAATATTATAGATGCCACAAAACATATATTCACATAAATACACCCAACAACAACACAGTGCAGCCTGTACCCTCTGATTGCACTGGGCAGAGATGCTCTGCCTGTGCATGCATCCATACGTACGCTCACATGGGGTGCATGCTCCTTCCTTGAGTTTCTAATGTCCTAAAAGAGAACATCTTTTTGAAACAAGGTCAGAAACCTGTGCTTTTCCCTAAACAGACCCCCACTGTCACAGATGGTAAAGTATTCGAGCAGGTCACCTATCTCGGGAACTGCTGGGATGAACTTGTGGAATCAAAACTAAGTCAGAGCAGAAATGTTTTTCACTGCAGAGACCACTTATTTTAAGGAAACGCCTCCCCTATGCCCCCTCACAAAAAGTTCTTCTGCCATTGTGTGTTTTTACATAAATAATTAATAATAGAGTAGTTGCCAAAAGCGGCATGACAAAATCCAGTCTCAGAAATCTGGTCCCATGTTGAAGACTAACCTTAATTCTTGTGAGCAACTCAGGCTTTACATTCATTTTGCTTTCTTTATACAATCCATTTGCTGCAATAAGAGAGACCGCTGCTAATAAACTGCAATCAGGTTGGTTTTTTAACTGTGGGATCACAATTCAATGCAAAGGTTTCCCTTTTGCAACAGCGTTCTCTGCATCAGGACTTGGGATTGCATCTCTCACTTGTACTTGGCTCTACATCAAGAAGAACATCCTGTTTTTTAAAGGCTGCTGGGGTCACATTTTTAGCTCAGGAGATGCAGCTTCAGTGCTGAAGGTGCTGTGCTCCTCAGAGATGGTCGTTACACCCACCCCCAGCACTAAATCAAACCATGTGTGGGGGTTGGCTTGCACATGTGGAGGTAACATTGGTTATATTTTATTGGAGTTAAATATTAAACTTTAGTCCCCAAACTCCTATCATTTTCCTAACAAGTTACCACCCTGCGCTCATGCAATGCAGCAGGACTTCTGAAAGGAATATACTGGGCTTTGACACGAAACGGCAGCCGTGCAACCAAGAAGACAGCCAGCCCATCCTCTGCTGTCCAAAATTTCCCCACGTAGGGAATACCCCTGCATTAACAGGAACCCTTCAGTGACATTTTACCTGGCTGCATCAACCTCCTGCCACATTTCTGGCAAGCCCTTGTCACCCTTTCACATCGTCAGCTCCTCTCTGATCATATAATTCAGGAGGAGCAGCGCTGGGTCCTGGCCAGGTAGACTTGGCACTCGGTGCCTGGCAGAGATGCGGGCTGTGCCGCCCGCTGCCTTCCCCGACTCCAGCCTCACCGCAAATGGAAATAAAAAGCAATCCAGCTTCTGCCTGCACTTAATACCAGTCGCAGCTGCATCTGCGTATTGTGTTGTACGGCTTCATGTCACTGTTTAAAGGTTGACACATCTGGTCCCAGGAGGAGCTGCAATTAAGCGGCATGTTTCTCTGTTGTTTTTTTCTGGAAACCCAGCAGTTAAACCTCAGCCCTGGTGTATTTAATGGTGAAACTCTGACCGGGTTCAAGCAAAACTTCCCCCAAGATGTCAATGAACAGAGGGAAGAGTGAGTAGCCTCCAACTCCGCTTTCCTCTCCAGCCATCCATCTACCTAGATATTTATTTGATCTTCTGTCACCACAATATCCGAGTGTTTACAGCACACCACCATTCACGCCAAAGCTGAATGAAAATCCTTAATGGGACTTATGTGCTGTGATGCACCACCGGTGCTCACGGTCACCTCCAGTGCATACGAATGAAAAAGAGAGATCCTCTCGTCCCTTGCACTGACAATGCACATGGGGAGAGAGATTTGCTGAGGGCTCCCTGGGTACAGATTTGTGATCTCGGATGAATAATGGTTTAGTTTATTGGAAATTCGCTTTTCATTTTACTTCAATTAAGTGACCAGAGAAATCAATCACATACCTTCTGCAAACACTAAATCTTCCAGAGGGAAAATATTTATCAAGTCCCAAGCCACCAGCTTTAGCCCCCTTATCCCTCTAGCTCTCTGGAATTGCTTTGCAATGTAGATAAAAAAAAAAAAAAAAAAAAAAGGAAAAAAAAAGCGCCAACTTGACAAACTGGAAGTTCAGAGGATAAAAAGCAGATTTTGAAGCAGCAAGGAGAGCTCAATACAGAAACATCCCATGGACTTTAGCAGAGACAAAACCAGGTGGTTATAAGCATGAATCCAACTGCCACTGAGATGAGATAGCTGAGGATGAGCTCCTCTGCATAGAGTTGCTATATTTAGGGGTTTTTTAACATTCCCTGAGATGCATACTCTATGTACAAAACTCCCCAGGCCAGAAGACGGTTGCAATGAAAAGTTTGCTGTTTAATTCTGCAAGACTCCTCCGTATGGCACCAGCAGGAATCTGCCATCAGGGAGCTGAAGCAGAGATGCAACAGCTTTGGCAGACTTGAAATAAACTGGGCTTCTCTCAAGCATCAGGTCATGGTAAAATCTCATCTCATTATACCTCGCCGAGCCTAGCTCACAGTACAGTGGTCAGGGATGGACAGGTTGTCTTCGGCAATACCGCATCAATATTTCTAAGGATTTACACAACCACACCGCCTTTTCATCCCAAAGCTATTGCTTTTGCAAACCATAGGGATCCAGTTCCCATTCCACTTTCAGTTCTCAATTTTTGAGTACTGAGACACTGCAGGACCATCACCCACAACCCAAACTGAGCCACGTGGGGAATTTGCAGCTGTGTCCTCATCCACATCCAGATTTCCTTCAAGTGGGATGAATAGAGAACTGGCTTTCCTCTCCAGGCCCATCTCTAGCTATCCTTGCTCGCATAGGCTGAGGTTTTCTGCTGGATTTGGAAATGCCACCCACGAAACTGATCCTCAGGAAAGTGGAGTGACGGCAGTCATCTGCCTGCTGGCAGAAGATAGCGGACTTCAGCTACCCTGCAACTCAGTTCCTGGAGGGAGCTCTGAGGTATGTAAAGGTCAGAGGAAGGCCCTCCAAACCCCCTAGCACACTGGGGCTTAGATCCTCACTGCCAGCACCCAGGGAAGCAGCTGATTTATAATAATGCAGGCACTGGAGATCTTTTTAAAGAGCTGCTCCTTCTTCAGCTGGTTCTGCACCCTCCTCCCAGCGCCGCCCCAAGAGACACTGTTGAGTATCTTCTCGGCTGTATGGCAAAGGACACAAACCTGAGCTGCAGACCTTGTCCTAAATGAGAATAGTGCTTTACCTTGGGCTTCCCAGGCACAGTGGTGGCGTGGCAAGGTGAAAGCAAGAGCAGACTGCTCAGCAGAACCAAGGTCCCTCCTAGGAGCACCCGGGCTATGTCACAATGGAGGGATCTTCTGTGTCAAAAAGGCTTTCGAGAACAGAGGCATTTTGGTGAGGGAAGTCTTTCCTAGCAGCTACGTAACAGCCTCTAATCAAATACAGCTGAGAGAAAATGGAAACATTTGGGGAGACTAGTGTGGATGAAGCAGAAACATTAAAAAATAGCTGTCTTGGGAAACACTGTGTGCAAACAACACTCAATTGTCCCATTGACCAATGCACAGGGCATCTGAGTGAAAACACAGTTCCCATCTTGCAGGCACAGACAGGCTGATTCCTACAAGAAATCCTATGCTAGGGACTTGACCCAAGGCATGGAAAGTCAGAGGGAGGTTGTCCTTCAATTTTAGTTGGCCTTAGACTGGTCGCCATGCAGGCACTGTGTTAGACTGCTCACAAGGACCCAGGGAGCACCGACCTGACCTGGGACATCCATCACGTGTCATGGTTTCTCCTGCTTCTCCCAACTGACCAATTCCTGGGATGGGGGATGGAAATGGTCAAGCAAAACAGATCAGAGCCCTGGGAAGGACCAGCAGCCACCACCAGACAACACACAGGCACCAAAGCTGTTTGGACATGATGGGACAGAGGCTGAATAAATCAATTCAAAATCAACAAGGAGAAGCTTGAGGGCAGGAACATGAGTTTAAAATGCTGCTCAGTGATTAGAAAGGGCTTTCAGACGGGCAGAAATCAGCAGCACAGTGTCAGAAACAGCTGAAATGTGTTGTTACACACAGGAAGACAATGGAGCCCAGTCCTACCAGAGCTCCCGACCCAAGGATGCAGCCTTCTGCAGCCCCACATTCCCATGAGATCTAAGTGACTCTTCTCTTGCTTGCTTTGTCCTAACTTTAATCACCCATTTCCATCCCTCTTCCCCCCTCAATAAACCACTGATATGATGATTCCTTGCTTCACATGCCAGTGTGTAGCAACCATATCCTCATTCCCCATCCCACAACACCTCTGCATCTATTTTCATGATGTTAATACAAAGCTTTTTTCTCTCTGAAGCTGCACTGGTCACCCAGCATTCTTCAACCCTTACTGCCTTCGCAAGCTTCAGCCTGCCCATGCAACCCCCAGTACCACCTGGGAAACATATAGAAACATAGAATCATAGAATGATTTGGGTTAGAAGGGAGCTTAAAGATCATCTAGTTCCAACCCCCTGCCATGGGCAGGGACACCTTCCACTAGACCAGGTTGTTCAAAGCCCCATCCAGCCTGGCCTTGAACCCCTCCAGGGATGGGGCAGCCACAGCTTCTCTGGGCAACCTATTCCAGTGCCTCACCACCCTCACAGGAAAGAATTTCTTCCTAATATCTAATCTAAATCTCCCCTCTTTCAGTTTAAAACCGTTACCCCTCATCCTATCGCTCCACTCCCTGATAAAGAGTCCCTCCCCAGCTTTCTTGTAGGCCTCCTTTAGGTACTGGTATATGGTTCTGTGTCTCCTCTTAAACTATTAAAACCCAGTCTTGAGCCACTGGCATTAATATGTCAATCACAATTATGATGCCAGATGACAACCACTGGGATAGATCCTCAAGAAATTAAAGCCCAAAAGCCACTCATAGTATCCTACCCCAAAATAGCCGACTGACTCCGAGAATCTATCACGTCATGGCAAGTTTACACACAAATAGATTTTGCTTTTTGTGTGCAACCATTGCAAATGTCTGCTCTAAAACTGCCAGTAATCCACCTGCCAACTGCTCTCCACACATGGCGAGGTCCATCCATCACTGTGTGTGACTATTACCGCAAGCTTCCCCACCACAGTGATCTGGACCCTGTGGGAAGTCCATGCAAGTCTCCATGGAGTGAGACTCAGAGTAGATTTGACGTTATTGGGAAACAGTGAACGCATAGACTATATTCAACTGTGCACATATTGCTTTTGCCTTGACTCTTTCCACCTCTCCTTTCCCTCCCCACAGCTTTGTCCTAACTCTTCCCCTCTCAGGCATAGATATTAAAGTGCAGGAAGAGAGAAACAGGGTCATTTAGATCGTAGTCTAAATCTCCTAAAAGTATTCTAATCCCAGCCCTAGTTCACATGAAGACAAACCCAAATTCTCCCAAAGAGGTGTCCACAGCTGGTCTTAAAACCCTTCACATCATCTCTGTGTGCTTCACTTAATACTCCTCCATACACAACAGCTGAAGCACTGGAGAATATTGTGACCCGGTGCTTTTTAGTCTCCGGTCCATAGGCAACTTCTATAGCCACACAAAAAGGTGACAAAGAAAATCAAATTCATACATAGATACTATAAGGAAAACATTTTGTGTGACATCCTTAATAAGACGGTTAGGGTCCATAAATCCAAGAACTTTGAAAATGCCCACAGAACAGTTAATACCACTCAAGTTGTTTTGAGAGCGTAAGCTGGATTTGGCCAGGATGCTTAGGTTCCTAACCTCAGTCTGCTGGCTTGGGCTGTGGGGTACTATTGATTTAAAACAAGCATAAAGAGGTCAGGATTGATATTTTAACAAGTCTAGTTTACCGTCATGCCAAAACACTAGTGCAATCCAGACTGCCTCACTCTGAGAGGTAAATGCCACCTACCCAGTTCTTGCACAGCTCCAGCTTCTCCCACTTTGGGGTTTCAGGGCTCCTGTCCAAATACCAGCCTAGTCCAAACACTCTTAGCTTAAAGGTTACAGCAAAATTAATGCTTTGGGATCCCTAACTTCAGCTAAGTACACTGCTTCCAGCAAAACTGCTTGACTGAGGACCAAATAAATCCCTTGCACAACTCCAATAAAGCAATTCCAATGGGCAGAAAGACTTTAGAGATTTATCTGGTTTCAGGACAAGGTCATCTTTTCATGCAAAAATCAGCAACTTTCTTGTGAATCTCATTTAGGTAGCAAGAGATTAACAATTCATTTCAATTCTTTATGGATCTTCATTCATTGCTTCCTGCAGACAGAGGTTCCGCCATGCGTGTCCAGTTATGTGTTTTTATCAATGGTTATTGATGTTTTTCAATTACTTCTGTGACACTTTTTCAAATACATTTGTGTGTGGAAAGCACTCGATATAATCCCATCCCAGCACTTTCCAAGCTGGTATCCTCTTATTGCTGAGCTGGGCTCACGTCTCTGCAGTTGGTACAGCAGCTCTTTGCTGCTCAGCCAACACATCCCTTAGTGCCAGCTCATGGACATGCTTATTGCTAGAATAACTCCAGATGTCTCTGGAGAGGCAACTAGTACAGATTTCTGTGATGATCAAAGGGCTGGAGCACCTCTGCTATGAGGACAGGCTGAGGGAGTTGGGGTTGTTCAGCCTGGAGAAGAGAAGGCTCCAGGGAGACCTTGTAGGGGCCTTCCAGTACCTAAAGGGGACCTACAGGAAGGATGGGGAGGGACTCTTGATCAGGGAGTGTAATGATAGGACACAGGGTAACCACCTCAAATTGAAAGAGGGTAGATTTAGATTGGATATCAGGAAGAGATTCTTTACTGTGAGGGTGGTGAGGCACTGGAACAGGTTGTCCAGGGAAGTTGTCAATGCCCCATCCCTGGAGGTGTCCAAGGCCAGGCTGGATGAGGCTTTGAGCAGCCTGGTCTAGTGGGAGGTGTCCCTGCCCAGGGCAGGGGGTTGGAACTAGATGATCTTTAAGGTCCCTTCCAACCCGAACCATTCTATGATTCTGTGTGTGATTCTGTGATTTGGATCGGATATCTCAAAAGCATCCCTACGCAGTGACATTTTCTCTAAACGCCTTTGTAATCACTGTATCCACGTCCTTGAATTAAGACCCTTTCAACAATATTCCCAAAGTGTGGTTATTCTGCCTCTTAACCCTTCCCTCCAGTAGTTTTTTCTTTCCCTGCCTTTACTGCCTATTTTTTTTTACTAATTTCTAGAACTGCAATTGCATTTTCTTTGAACAACCACACTATCGTACTAAAAGAAATCTCCTGGCATCTCTACACTTATTGCTACCGAATGTTGTCCCACACTGGAATTTATGCAGAGAATATTAAATAATTATAAGGTATGTTGAATGAAGACCTTGCTTTGAAAACAATATTCCCACAATCTGTGCCCCCAGCTTCCAAGCAGCCCGGCAGTCTAGCCAAAGTGATCACTTCTTCCATCAAACTTTCTGCACACCAAGAAATGACAAATGAAACCAGACCTTGGCACTTTCCATTTTGCCTTATTTCTCTGGGAAGAAACTCAAAATCTGCTGTAACTGCTCTACAAGATATCCATACAAACCCCTGGATCCTATGCGTGATCGTTTCAAAACACAGTGCATTTCATCCAAAGAACCAAATGTCCTCATGGAAACTACACAGCTAGCACAAAACCGCAACCCTACCACAAAATGAACTAAAACAGAGCACAAACAGAACTGACAGGAGGAACATTTTTCACAGAAAATAATCCTTCTCCGATTTTTCATTCCTGACCGTTATCGTAAGTTTATGAAATATCTTCAATTTAGGGAACTAAAATCCCTGGTTCGGCTGAAATTAAAGACTATGGACTACACAAAGCCATTGGTTTTATGGCCATCTACAGCTATGCAGATGGCATCTCCCTTCTGCACTGGTCCTAAAAACATTTTTTCTCTCTCTCCCACTGTGGCTACAGAACTGCCTCCTCCACTATTTCTACCACCCTTCTCGGCTTTTCAGATGCTAATTGCTTTCCTCACTAAATTGAAGGCTTAATTAGATTAAACGAAGAACAATAATTGCGTCTAACTAGTATTTAACTGGGATTTTGCTTTTCCTTTTGAGATCTCATGAAGAGATTCCTATACAAAACTGGGCACCCATTTCTTTTCAATTCTATCTGTTGATTCAATAGAAGATATTTTACCTCTTCTTGCAGACCCGACACGCTCATATCCTTCCATCTGTCTGGATACAGCATCACCACGGCTAAATCCACATTAATCATTCAGAAGATCATATGTATATTGTTATTGTACCCGCTGCTTTTGTCTTTGGGTTGTTTTATATACAAGGGAAGTGGACACAACTAAATAAATAATAAATTAGACACACAATTGTCATAATTGCATTCAGTATTTTACAGTACTTGTCACTGATGGACACCGGAAGGGATTTCTTTAGCATTATCAGCGAATTAAGGTTATTTTCCAATAAGCTGAACACAAAAACAGAAGGGTTACTGGTGGAACAGTCAAACCCTGAAGGTCAAGACAGGCACATACCTGAGAAGACCAGTTCAAATAGCTTCAGCCCTCACCTCCACCTTCAATATCTGGATGCAGGCTGCATCTCAGGCATCTATACCATGGAGATGTGTGCTGGCTGCAGCAGTTTTTCTAGGTAAGCCGCAGCAGCCCTGTCCTTGGCAAAGCCTGGCAGGATCCATCAGAAGCTAGAAGCTACTTTCCGACTCAGACAGAGACAACCACATCCCTCTTTGATGCTGCCACAAATTTTAATTGTTAATAAGGAAACGAGCAACTGGCTGAGGCCCTTCCTGACTCTCTTTTCCCATCCCACTTCTGCGTACTTAGGATTATACTGAACTTGGCAAGAGTCCCTTAAGGGAGGAATAGACATTGTTTAGGATCCTCCTTTTAGTGATCTGTAGGGATCAAAGGTGGCACTCTGAATAATGCAGTACATCAGCAAGACGGCAATGCTTCTCCCAAAGAAAAAGCCATAGGGTGCAGAAAAAGTCAGGCATTCTTCTGTGTTTGGTCTGGTACACTCTGCATAGCACCCTCCTGCCAACAGCTCTAGAAATGGGGTACAATAAAGAAGCTGTTGTCTGCCAGAAGGTTTTGCTGAGGAATAGGAGTGAATATGAGTGAAGGAGTATTATTTATGCAAGCTAAAACAGAAGCTGAAGAGGTCTAAATCCTCTGGATAATCAAAATTAGATTAAATTCTTGGTGTAGGACCCAATTCAAAAAAAATTGTAATTACAATGAAATGCTATACAGTAAAAGCATTTTTTCTTACAGGGCTCTTCTGTCTTGAAAGATCCCCAAGTCACAAGTGGCATGTGGTTTTCTCCAGGATGGGATGCAGCGAATAAAACAGATTATCTAGCTGGAAAGAGGGGAAGCAGAAGAAGCAGAAAGAGACTGCAGTTTGGGCTAGGACACGCAGGCTTATCCTTCCCTGCTCTCAATGCCTACAGATAAATCACCAGGCAGCTCCACAGCAAATGTATGAGAGTCAAAGAGAAATCATCACAAGTGGACATAATGTACCCTGCCCACAGGACAATGTACCCTGGTTAGCAAATTTAACCTCTTGCTGCCTCTAGAGGTTTTTCTGGAAGATAGCCACAGCTATCAAACACACTTGACTTTGGTCAACTATGAGACCAGAAGGGGAAAACAGTGACTCCGATTCACACTAAACCCTCCTTACTCTGCCCAGTGCTCTAAAATAGATATAAAAAAGATGTAAATATGATCAACAACCATCCCAGTCAAGCTCTGTCCTGTTATCCAGAACAGGGTAAGGTGGCCTCAGCGCAACAAAGGACGGGCTGACATAGGACACTCAAAACCAAGAATAATTCCCTGAGCAAAACTCTCATCGTCTTTTTCTCTACTTGTTTTGTACCTCTATAACTTTGTCAGCTTCGAGTTCAACTCACGCACGGTGACGTCCCTGGTTCTCACACTGGCCCAGAGGACATAGAATCATAGAATCTTCATGGTTGGAAAGGACCTTTGAGATCATCGAGTCCAACATCTGCCTTTCCAAGACAGACCGATGGACTGGGAGACCGATGGATTTTGCCTGGGTGTGCCCATATAAAAACAGGTCTCAACAAAGCCATTTTAGAAGGCTGTGCTCCACACTGGTTTCGTCCACGGGAAAAAACAGGCTTGTCACCTCTCCCTCCTGTGGTCTGGAACAGCCACTGCTTGTTTACAAAGTTTCTGCAGTTTTGCTTAATTTAGAGCAGGCTCTTCTGGTGAGTGTCGCCAGTTCCACTTGGCTGGCTTTGATGAGTGCAATGTGACTTCTGGGAACTGAGACAACCCTTTCAAAGCACTGTTTCTCTGCTTCTTTCTCTCCCTGAAGCATCTTCTGGGTGGAAGGAGGAGAGAGGAGCGAACGCTGTCGGATCGAAAAGTACACAGTCATTTGCTAACTGGCCTCAGGAATGGGTCACTACCCAAGGCCTGAGCGACCAGAGGCATTCAAGTCCTTGCTTGACAGCAAATAGCTTAAAGAAAACAACATTTACATCTTCAGAGAAATCAGTGATAACTCCAAGTCAGATGCTTCCAGGGACAGCAGTAGTCCCCATCCCTAGGGCATTTAAAACAAAAGTTTCATCTCCCCTGTTTGAAGACTGTTTGAACCATGGCACGGAAAATAAAAAGATTTCCTGCTGAATCACACAAACTTGGTAACCAACACTCAAATAGAAACCCCATCTCCTGCTCTCTGCCTCATCCCTCATTGTTTCACATGTCTCTTTTTACACTGTCTTACACATCACCCTAAACGTTTGATGTGTTGGCACTGGCAAGGTCAATGGCTCCAAATCTCATGTCTCACATGTTCTTTACAGTTGTCCTTAAAGAGGAAAGGCAAGAAACACAGCTAAAAGCAAGGATGCAGATCTTACATTCAACACAGTGACCCGTAATGACCCACATGCCTTTATCTTCTCTAGCTATCTGTGGTGTGCTGCAGCCACGCCCTGGCCATACAAACATGGATTGTTGCTGTGTCACTAGTATGTCCTGCATTTGCAGCATTAACTGCAGACTCCTTTTGTGCTGGGATCCCATGGATCCCATCTGGACAACCAAATGGATCCACCTGGCTGGCCAGGCTTGATGAGGCTCTGAGCAATCTGATTTAGTTAAAGATGTCCTGCTTACTGCAGGGGGGTTGGACTAGATGACCCTTCCAATCCAACACATTCTATGATTCTATGATCTTTGACCTGACACTCAGATTAGACCAGTACGTGCTGCCCCAGTGTGAACAAGAGGTCATGATACCCTCCTGAAGATAAAGCAGTATTTGGGTTCAACAGGGTCTCTCCCATTGATCCTGCTCCACCAGAAGGGCTGAAACACAGCCTCAATGCATGATCATGTTTGGTCTCCTGGTCTGAAAGGGAAGAAACTTCAGAGGTTTGCCAGTGTGGATAGTTGGAAACCGCATGACATGAGCCAACTTAGGAACAAGTCTCCATGAGAACAAAGCTGGAAGCAGTGGCGTGGAAGGGAAGGATGTTAGCAGGAGGTATCAGCAGGCCCCTGAAGATCGAGGGAGCACCAGTGAAGAAATATGCCAAGATCCAAAGCAAAAAGCATCAGAGCCTGCAGCTGTAGGCTGGGGACCTATTTTGTTTTGAAAAGCTGTCCACCTCCGCTGGCTTGATTAAGGAGTATTAATTAGCCAAGCAGTGAGCACCAGTGAATATGCTGACCAAGGTTTGACCACTGTCTACAGAAGAAGAAAAACTGATATGAATGCTTTAGGGAAAAGGGGATATAGCTGGAAAGCAACATAGTCCTGTTCTGTGGCACTTGTCTGTCTCCCTCTCCGCCTCATCCTCTCATCAAATAATTAAGAAAACCTCAGAAGACTGGTCTCCTTTTCTTCCCTCTGGCAGACTGTACTTCCTCTTTATTCACAATGACTGTAATTGTATTATTTCCATAACAACAGACTGTGAGATCAGAGAGCTGCAGATGATGGGGTGGAAAAGGAAACCAGCCAGGTAGATGGTCTTAACCTCTTTGTGCTCCTTGTGTGATGGATGGGACTTCTCAGGAGAAGCAACACCTAAACTACCCCATGAAATGTCACTGGAGCTACACCAATATACTCCAATCGAGACCCCGGATCATGCTTACAAACACCTAAGGAAGGAGTGGGACCATGTGCAGCCTTTCTGCAGGTGATGACAGGGATAAATGAGGAGATGGACCCTGCCATATACAAAGGCTGTTGTTCATGAAGCCCTTTCTGCACGCACCAAACATGACGCACACACTTTGATTTGTGTCACTGTGAAGCCCATTGTCTTTACATAAAAACTGGAGCAGGTCAGAGTCTCTCCAGAAAGCAGCAAAGAGCCTCTTTCTCTGGAGTGGCAGGGCAGGATTTGTGGAGTGAGCAGGCGGGGAGAGCGTACGGCCCCTCAGCAGGAACGTCCGCCCCAGCTCAAGGGGTTGCAGAGCATCAATGCTCTTTAAGGGAACGGTAAGTGACAGGAGAGGATGTCACCTCGCAAAAAAAAGCTGCCTCAGTTTTCTCCCTAAATCATTTTGTCCCTTTCTGTTCAAGGCTTTGAAGGTATTTTACATTGCCACTGGCAGAGGAGGGAAGAGGGGAGAAGAGATACTGGTAACAGCAATCATCAGCCCCTAGAAGAGGCAAGAAGCATTAATGCACCGAGGAGAACATGCCAAGAGCTGAACTAAGAAGCACCAGAGTTCATAGCCAGAGGGAGGGGAGCTATTTTGTTCTGAAAAGCTGTCCACCTCCGCTGGAGTGAGCAGAAACAGTTGTCACTGGCTCCACGAGCAAAGAGACGGCAGGAGCCGAGGGCTATTTCCTGACTTGTCCGCAGTCACGCATGACAGACACATGCAGGAAAAGCATTGGCTATGTCCCCTCTTCACCTTAATACTGCACATGGACAGAAAAAGGACATCCCAAGGATGTATAGGTTGGGCAGAGCAGCCTGGCTGACAAGGTGTTACTAAACCAAGTGTGGATACGGCTCTAAAAAACAGAAGTCACAGCAGCAAACAGTCCTGGCTCTAAGGTGCAATCACAACATGATACCAGCATCCATGTTGCAGGGACTGGACTCATAAAGCACCTTGGAACTTCAACCAAGGTTGTTCCCCGTGACATTGGCCAGCAGGGACAGCCATGGATTGCTCATGAGCAAGTTAGTAGTAGTGTTAGGCTAACGGTTGGACTCAATGATCTTAAGGGTCTTTTCCAACCTAAATGATTCTATGATTCATGCAACAGGCTGTGGCTGTGCCCAACGCTTATGCGGGAGCAGAATAGATCATTTTTCATCCTACTGCATTCCCAGTCAGAGTTTTCCCCAGCAAATAACAGACACACACAATTAGCTTGAAAAGAAAAATATCTCTAAGACGCATCCGGTCAGAGAGATGACTGGCTATTTTGTGGCTTTCATTTAGGGACTGGATAAGGGGGAGGGGGTGAGGGGTGTTTTTAATAGCTCATTAGATAGTTTTCTCAAGCAGTCATTAAAAATCCGCTAATTATCCCATGGTCTCAGTAAGAAGAAGAAAATCTCTCCCTCCGGATTATTCTGGCGCTGGTGAAAAATCTTCAAGGCCAACAAGTTGCCACTTTCAAACTTTGAAAATAAACCCCAGGAATTAACCTCACATTTGGATTCTCATTGTTATCACTTCTGCCTTGCAAATGGTTCCTAAGTGATCAGATGTGAGTGGGCTTCCCAATGAGCTACACCCAAACCAGATGCTTAAATGGCAAAGTGATGGAGGTTATAAGGATTACTGGCCCTTGTGTCAGAGTTTAACATGGGTCTGGAAGAGCAGACAAAAGAATAGGCATTGTGATGGACCTTGTCAGCACTTGCACTAGCACCAGCAGTGTCTACTGGAGATGTGACTATCAGCTCAGTCCATTTGAGCTGTGTTTCTGCAATACAGGAGATGCCCAACTGGGTGGTTTGATTCAGAGGTCAATGTTGTCCCAGCAAGATCCAAGAAGGTGGACACCCCGCACCCCTGCTCTGGCAGGCAGTACTTAGCCGCAGACTGCTTGACAACAATCCTGAATAATCTGTCACTTTGTGCTAGTGCTTAGCTTCTGAGAGCATGGATATGGCTCAGCCCCTCTCATGTAGTGGTCATGGTAGCATTGACCTGGGCAGACTAGTTAAAGCCAGCAAAATTCAGGCTCCTTGAAAATATTGGCGGAGAACCTCTTGGAAGATGGTTCTGAGGCTTCATTTTAAATCAAATTAGTCATTCAATCTAACTTCATCACATGAAGAATTTCCCTTTTGAGCTCTGTGTTATTTATAAAAGTCCATACCTTACTGGTCAAGGCACTTCTGTGAGACAAGGCGAGAGCTGAGCGTCAGGAATTTCAGGCCTGCAGAAGAGCCTCATTCACTGCCCTGGACTTTGGACCATCAGGAGTCAAGAAGCTGTGCACCCAAGTTTGACGTCAGCTGAAATCCCTTTTGACTCTGGAGAAAAGGAACATCCCCATTTGGGCACCCTCAGAGTTTGGAGCCCTCCTCAAGCCTCTCCTGATGTCCTTCAGACACAGAGGATGGCACCACCGAGCTAGCGTAGGGTTGTCTCAAAGCTCCTTACCAGCACATGCAAAAAATAACTCTGCCCCATCACAATGAGGAGTGGGGCAAGAGGATAAACTGGTGAATGCATCGCCTCATTAGCTTACACCTACAGACAGCTCTGAATGCTCATTTTAAAGGTTGCAACCTATTTGCCAGCAGGTTCAATGATGTGGTAAGGAGAGACATAGAAGAGTGTCACAACTGGCTAAGGAATACCCATATCGGTTTGTAGGACAGAGTTGAGAGCAACCTATGAGGACGGCAGGACCAGTAGCAATCAGACCAGAGCAGAACCAGTAGCAATCAGACCGGAGCCACAGAAGCAAAGCACAGAGTATTTGGCAGGTTGTTAGAATCTTTCACAAGGACAAACTGAGCCAGCAAAGCTTATTCATCATGACAAAATAGCATATTGACTTAGACTCCCCAAAGAGAAAGGCATTAAAACAAGCAAACAAATAAAAACATTGCTCCTGAAAAAAACCCTTAGGATTTGTACTGTGTAAAATGAGTTGCAAATCCCCAGAAAGCTGGGGGATTCAGGTAAACAGAACAAAAGCAAGGTCCTACTTAGGAACCTGGCTGGAAGACAGGAGTTGGAATTTCCCAACTCTGAAGAAAATTACTCTGGTTTTTTTATGAATAGAAGTCGAGACACTGATCTTTCTCATAACTGAGAACTGATTCTCCTCATA
Organism: Larus michahellis; assembly: GCF_964199755.1. Taxonomy (NCBI): domain Eukaryota; kingdom Metazoa; phylum Chordata; class Aves; order Charadriiformes; family Laridae; genus Larus; species Larus michahellis. Next base: position 3,334,415 of record NC_133896.1, on the reverse strand, counting down.
TCCTCCCTACCGTCCCTTTGCTGTACTGAAACAGAGAAGGAACAAATGTCAGCTCATTAACACCTTTTTTTTTGGAACACCAATGAGTTCCTGGGGATTCCCCATTTGACTGCTCAGCTCAGGAAACCTAAGGAAATCATGACACGAGAGGGTATGGCTGCAGGCCAGAGACCACTTCATCACCCGGGTGGCAGAGCAAGAACGGTACTCCCTCATAGACAATGAATTGAGACAAAAATGAAGAGTGAGGATGTCTCTGGGGGCAGCAAAGCAAACCCACAGACTACCCCAGAGAAGACTTCCAAAGCAAAACACAAAAAGATTTGAAGTAGCCATCGTGTGGATTGCCTGGGATGGAAGAGAGAGCAGGTCAATGTCATGTGAAACCGTGGCTGCTCACCTTGTCTCCTCTCCTTCACGCTCCCCATCAGAACCAGGAGAGCTGCAGGAGGGGGTCCAGGCTGTTCCCAACCATCATTCCTAAGCCCTGCCATCATCTCCGAACACATGTTTGGGGATGGCATTTAGGGCATTCCACTCCCAGGCTTCAAACGGTTCATCTGTTCGCTTGCAGTTAACATGCAAAGATCCTCAGAGGAGACCAGGAGCAGAAATCAGCTTTGGTGCTGCTGCCTTCTGCAGAGGGAAACGAGGTCTGCAGGGAGCAGGGGCCCAGGAGGAGCAAAGGAGCTCCTGGAGGAGCTTTAACTGTGAAAGGCATAGAAGATCCCAGCCAAAAAGCAGGGGGAGGGATGGAGGGAGAGTAGACCAGTAGAGTGGCGTGAGGGTGCCTAAACACGGCTGCTGATGCAGGCGAGCCAGTTTCTGTTTAAATATGTTTATTCAAGACTGAGCCTGGAGTCTAACTCAATCTCCTTCATTAATGTCTGTGACCAATTCAGCACGCTTCCAAAATGTGGATGACCCAGAATAGTTCTTATAGATCCACAGACTTTCTGAAATGGGCTGGTAAGAGGAGGAAGGGAGAGAGCTTGTTGAATTCTCCCTCTCTCTTTTTTTTAAATACTGAATCAACCTGCAGGCTGAGACAACAATAAAAAAAATATAGACTCCATTAAGCTACTTAGAAGAAAAATCACTGCCTCTGGATCGTTGAAGCCTGCCAATTTTCTGCCAGTCGTGCTGTATTTGTTCTAGTCTGAGAAAGAAAGGAGGAGAAAGGGAAAAAAAAAAAAAGACTAATAACAGAAGAAAAACAACTGTGTGAAACACACCGAACTAACATGAGTTGCTCTGATTGTATTTCCCGGCAGCTAGTCCTTGGACTGTGTGAAGAGAGAAGAACGTAATGCAAATACATAATGAAAGCAAGGAAAAGTGCACCTCATACCCCTCAAATAAATAAATAGATAAATCATGGAAATGGTGGGAGAACAATTTGCCTCTGCGTGAGGCACATGCGCCTGGAGGCAGTGTTTGCAGGGGGGAAGGAACAGAGATTTCTTCCCCGTTCACACCACTTCCCCCCCACTGCTCTGGCAGGTGAGGATTCTTCCAACGTCCTCATGTTGACACCAGCCTCTGCATCCCAGTGCCCAGGTCCTGCCTCAGCCCTGGCTTGATGGTTGGTGTAGGAGAATCATAGGATCATAGGATCATAGGATCACAGGATGTGTTGGGTTGGAAGGGACCTTTAAAGGTCATTTAGTCCAACCCCCTGCAGTGAGCAGGGACATCTTCAACTCAATCAGGTTGCTCAGAGGCTCATCCAGCCTGGCCTTGAATGTCTCCAGGGATGGGGCCTCCACCACCTCTCTGGGCAACCTGGGCCAGTGTCTCACCACCCTCAGTGTAAAGAACTTCTTCCTAACGTCTAATCTAAACCTGCCCTGCTCTAGTTTAAAGCCATTGCCCCTCGTCCTATCACTACATGCCCTTGCAAACAGCCCCTCCCCAGCTTTCTTATAGGCCCCCTTCAGGTACTGGAAGGCCGCTATAAGGTCTCCCCGGAGCCTCCTCTTCTCCAGGCTGAAAAGGCAGAAAACATCTCCCTTAGCATCACATTTTCTAGTAGAACATCCAGCTATGACTTCTTTGAGGAAGGTCTTCTGCAGTATAGCATTAGGCGGTCTTCCCTGTTTTTCTGAGGGATGAGACCTTCCGACTGTGTCTGAGGTACCACTGGGTACACAATTGCCACCCTAAAAGGCTGCAGTCTGCCTAAAGACAGTCCAGAGAACTGCGACAAGACTGATCAAGGTCATGGCAAAAATTTGCTCATGAAGAGGGATTAGCACGGGCTCTGAGACCATACATTTCAGAGAGGAGATGAATGTGAAGGGATGATAAAGGTATATTAGAAAATGATAGAGGGATCTTTTGTTCTTTCTGCCTCATAACACAAGAAAAAAGGACAATTCCACATGAAAAATGGAATTAAAAATGGGGAATCGTAAAGCTGATACAAGGAACTGCTTTTCCCCTGTGTTACATCATCACAGGAACTTTTGGGGCAAAGAGGCTACTGAGACAGAGGAATTTGATGCATTTATGCAGCCTACAAAAACAGCCACTGCTAGGGGAATAGCCAGTAGGCCACCCTACATGAAAATATCTGCCAAGCCATGTAGTTGTGTGCCAGTCAGCACCGAGCAAATCCAGGATACATTCAGGAGATAGCAAAGGGTGCTTCTTCAGCCTTTGACAAAACCGAGTTGTACTCTTCGGGTTCATGCAAACACAAATCCTTTCCCCAGACCCACGGCAGCAGCTCATGGTGGTGAACATCTGGTGGAGTGGCACACAGGGAGGCATTTGCTGGGAGCTGTGATTCATTTGTTTGCCATTCCCTCACCCCTGGTCCCACCAGAGCTGTAGAGATTATAGGAGATAAGGCTAGAGAGGAATGTACCAGGGGCCACATCCAGCCTGAAAATCACCCATCAAACCATTCCCTAACTCATGGTACAGCTCTCAGATGGGACCACATCACAGCCTGTATGTGACACAACATTTCCCAAACTTTCTCCTGACTCCTGGTGTGTTCCCAGCACAGAATAAAAAAGCCCATCTCCCTTCTGTGATGGCTTGTGCGCTGCTGCAAAAAAAAGCAGGGCTGCAACAGGAGTAAGTTCTGCAATGCTGGATGGAGACAAGAGGGAAGTCAGATGCCATTAACGTCCATCCTTTTGCTGATGAAATAATTAGCTGAGTTTTTGGCGTTTCTTTTTTTTCCCCCCTTGATCATACTGGATACAGACTCCTCTGGTACAAAGTACAGTGCCAGGCAGGTCCGGAGCAGATAACAACACCGACAGGTCCAAAACACCCGGGCTACAAACCACCACTCCAAGGTACTTCCTCCTAGCTCTATCAAGGCAGATAGCTTTTGGAAATCACTGCAGCAATTTGTCCCTCCTGTAACTGGTCACCTCGGGGGGTTCACGCTTTGCCTACCCTCCTAGCCCTCAGCCCCTATTTACCTCCAGGTGTGGACTGGATAATTTCTCATAGGAACCATGAGGAACCAGGGGTGGAGGTAGGCGTTCACTCTTCTGTCTTTCATCTCCAAACTTCCACCGCTTTCCAGCTGCTGCTTCTGGCTATTTCTCACCTGCTCCTGCCCAGAGGTGGCTGGAGATCGCCACAGCTCAAAACACTCGAATTCCCACGCAAGCTGGAGATGAACCACCCTACTCACAGCCTCCGCCTCTTGGTCCTAACAGCCCCGTCTCCCCAACCCCACTCAGCCCACAGCAGTAAGGAAACCTCCCATCCGATACCGAGAGCAAGCCTCAGGCAACATTTCTCCTCTCCGTCCCGGAGAGCCATGCACAGAAGCCAGAGAGGTTGGCCAGCTGGGATGGTGCTGGCAGCGGCAGCCTGCAGGCACGCGGAGAAGTCAGCGGTGCTGGAAAAACAGCAGAACAGCAACGGGTTTGGAGGAAGAGAGGAGACCGCTCTGATAAATTAATTCCTCCTTCTCCCTCGACTGCCTCTGCTCGGTCGGCAACTCTCTGAGCTCCCAGCTGACAGCGCTGTCAGGACACGGGGCCCCAGATGGAGATTAGGCACCCGGAGACTGAGATGAGGAGGGCAAGTTCATGCCAGCATCCAGGGCTGACCCAAAGCCTCCTCCAGTGCCTGGCGCTGATCCCACGTGGATGAAGGGGGTCTGCTTCCCATAAGGGTGCTTCCCATCCCATAAGCTTGCCCTGCTCATGCCGGGGGTCGTGATGCTGCCGTTTGGTGGTCCCACTCTGTGGGATGCCATATCACCCCGCTGACATCTGTTCTCTCCCGCTGCCATGAGAAACCGACGCTGAGACTTCATGCCTGGAAGATCAGGGCTTGTTTTGGCCCTCTCTAGACAAAAATAACAGCAGGAGTCCTACGGTCCCCCCTTCCCCCCGTGTCGGCAAAATAGGAGTGTCAATGAAAAAAAGAGCAGAGGGTTATTAGACCAGGTCTCTGCTGGATCCCCAAACACCTCTGCGCTGCACATCATTGCAAAAAACCTTCACCTACACGGGGAGAGAGCAGCGGGTGAAGAGCAGCAAGATATTGTCAGAGAAAATGAGAGTCAACATAACAACAACTGACTTCTGGGGAGCTGCACCCCAGGGTTCCCCTGAAACCAGCTGCCAAATATGAAGAAAAGTCACGGCAATATCTCGCCCCCGGGCTCCTCCTTCTGCCCCATGCGGCCACCCCCAAATGCCACACACCAAACTGCCCCCCTCTTTCTTTTATTCTCCCCCTCTGCAAGCAAATAAACAACTCAGTGCCAAGGGGAAAGGACCACAGTGTCTCCCAGCAATGGGCAAAGCCCCCCCGCGAGGGTTCAACCTGCGTCATTCGAGTACTGGAAAAAAGGAAAACAGCAAAGCTCTCGGGGAGGAGAGCTGTGCCGCGGATGGGGGAAGGCTTGAAATTTCTTGAATGTAATACAGAGCACATACGCACGAGCCTGAATGAGACATCCCCTGCCAGCGCCTCCCAGCCTGGCAGTGGTTCAGGTGTCCCCTCGATTCAGGTCCTGGCATCCAAGTCTCCACCATGGATATTTTTTTTTTAATTTCTCCTTCCCTTCTCTCTCTCTCTCTCTCTCTCTCTCGCTTTCTGGAAAGCGTTGTACTACGCTGGCAGCCTGCCATGCTCACGTCTGCCTCCCACTTCATCCCCGTCTGCCATTGTTTCCAATCAGTTTAGGAAACAGCGCTGAGAACAATTAGAAAAGATAACGAGGAAGAATTACATAATTACAGGCCACCGAATCCAAAGCATTTTCGCAGGCTGAGCTCAGCCTGAGGGAGGGAGGGGGACTTAATCACACTCTGTCTTTGCCTTAACTTGACTGTCTTACCATCGCCATCACGAGATACCTGGAGAGACGTCCCTTCTGCAGCCAGCCCCTGCAAACTGCCACAAGAAAGAGTTTCCCACCCAAAAAGATAGCTGTCCTGGGCTTGGGAGAGAGGGGTATCTTTCTTTCTCCCATGCTTTATCTGTCTGGGGGAGGTTTCAGATTCATCCCTGCCCAGCTGTCTCCTTGGATCGCATCTGAGCAGCAGACTTCACCGGCGGCAAGAAGGAAGACGCTCAAGGAATTAATCTGCTCTCGAGGTCCCCAGTGAGGCTTATGCAACAGTCCCCAGCCAAGCCAGGCCCCGATGTGCCAGCAGAAAGATATCGCGAAACTGCAAGCAACTGGAGACACCGAGAGGAGCTCCGCACAGTGGAACGAATCTGTGTCCACAGCACATGCACTCCTCTACCAAAACCCTCGTCCCTCCGACCAGCCCTCCTTGCTGCAGGGAGCTGCAGTTCGGGTTGTGTGCACACATCTGTAGCTAACACCTGAGCTCTCCCGTGCAAGTCCTGCTTGATATTTCACCTGTGTGGCCCAGGCCACCCATTATTTCAATATTTTTCCAAATTACACGCACAGCAATGCTGTGACACCGGAGTCCGGCTTTCTCCAGGTGGCTCAGAGGTGAAGCGAGGAAAATCCAGCGCTGAATGGCTGCTGTTTGCCCTGCTAAACACCTGCCTAATTTCACCTATCTGGTTCCCCCATTCCTCCCCGCACAATAGGTTCACCACCTGCCACCTCTTGCATTAGAGCTACCAGAGAATACAATGGCAGGAAAGGAGACATTTACCCAGGAGAGCACTGTCTTGAATGCTTTTCTTCGGAGGATTTCAAAGCAATTCTCCCTATCATCATCCTCACGTGGCTGGAGGCAGGGACCGCTATGTGAACTGATATTTGATCTGGCTTCAGAGAAGCCCTAAGCTCACTGCATCTTCCTTGCCATACACGCCAGGGTTGATTTGCTGCTCAGCCGTTATTTCTGGGAGCAGAGAAGCATCTTCAAATTTAAGAATCCACTTATTTGGCCGTAAGCGACTCTTAACAAACATCAGAGTAATTAAAAATCTCCCAAAAGCATGAGATCTGGGAAATGCCTTTGATATTTGCTCTGACTACGAATGCTCTCTCATCCTGACTCAGTGTGTCACAGATGTTAACTGTGAATTCCCCTTCATTCTTTAACCTCCTGAGCTCAGCAAATCCGCCATTACCACATCCTTCCTGATCTAGGTGTAATTCAGAGCTTTTGAAATTAAACCCCTTTCATGACACCTTTGATTGAGACGTTCCTGCAGAAGGACTCTAGGGCTTCTCCGTTGCCTTTTAAGACGCAATGAAAGTGAGAATCCGTCCAAGCTTTGCAGGAGGACTTGAAATTTGAAAACCAGGCATGGGAAATAACACACAATGTATGGATGTACGGGCATTCATATGATCTTGGAAGAGGAGCAAAAGGGCTGGAGCAGTGGCTTCTTGGAGGTTCCTTCTCCAGCTCGGCTGATGGCCTCCTCCAGTCCCCACTTAAGAGGTCTTTGTGGGCAGGTGAAGCGTTAAGAGATCCTTGTACAAAAATACCCATGTTATCCTCTAATATAAATCAGACAGTGCAACCCAAGCTTGGGGAATTACACAGATAAGCGACACAGACATTTCCAAATTAACTCACTCTGAGATTCATCATCGCAGTGAGTATTCAGACCTGGACTCTTATCACATAAATTTAAGGTAACTTAGGAAACTAGTCACCCGATGCTGCTGCATCGGGCAATGAGATGAAGCGGCACCTCTGGAGAGCAGTTCAGACCTAAGGTAGAGACAGACCACCTTTGGGCATGCTGATGGTTCTCCATTGCCCATGAAAGCTCAAGGGTGGCCAGGCAGGTCGCTTACGTATCTAAAGGAGGTGGCACTATGCTTTTTGAGGATGTGGTTCTCAGTTGTTGCAATGATCAACATACGGGGATTGCAGCATGCTTAACTGGAGGGAACTGGCTCTGTCCCAGTCTGGACTGGGACACAAGATGCATTAGTCAGTGAGCAAAACTATCAGCATCTCCATGTTTTTTGTCTGTGGAAGATTAGCCTGGATTTCAGAGAGGGCCTAAACAACAACTCAGTCTGGACATTCCGCTTTGAAATGACAACATTAACCAGCCTGTTTTGCTACATTTCCACCCAGAAAGAAAGCTTGAGTAATCACACAAATTTGGAGATGCTGATAGGAAGTTCTTTAGAACAGGACTGAATGGACACCCCGTTTTAGCGTTCCCCAGCCCCACTCCAGATGCAGTAACATACTCAAGCTCTTGCAGAATTTGAAGGACTTGGGATGGGTCTGGGAAAGAGCCAGGGGACTTCCCAGGGAGGGGACAAAAGCACAAGCGGAAGAAACACTCACAAAGGGAGGAGTCTGTGTTTATGAATATGCTTCTATGGTTGAAAAGAAAACACAACAGAAAACAAATCGGGGGGATGGTAAAAATAATTAAATAAATAAATAAAACGCCCAATGTATTAAATGAAGGCCGAATGATCTATAAGGAAAATGCTCCTCAAAGCTTTGCACTAGTCGTCCATGGCTTTTCAACACAGCTGCATAGTAACGACTATCACAGGAGCAGCAGTTTTTTGCGTGCACTTGAGCAAACTGAAAGGCCTCTCCCAAGGTAAGGAGCCCAAGGCAGGGAGGGATGGGGGAAGGAGGAGGGGGTCCGCTTTTGTCTCTCAGCACTTCTTATGGCACTCGCTTGATTTCCCATTGTTCAAAAGATGGCTTCCCATCATTGCCACCATTCACAAGCCAACAAGGTGATAGAGACAGTCATTAGATTAGATGAAGGCCCCGGGGGGGGGGGGGACCCCTCTGATGCAGACCCCTTCAGATGCCACCTAGTCAGGTGCCTTTGGGAGGAGGATTTCCCTGGAATATTCTCCACTGCTCCCTGTAGTGACCAGCACCTTGCTGGTGGTCCATCCAGACCACACTTTGCCGGGATCCCTACAAGCTCTGCCGTGTTGCGGGACCATCCGTGAGGGGCTGCCACTCGAACAGCCCTCCCTGAGCCGAGCAGTTCCTCTTGGTACCTTCCCAGTCCCAAGGGCCCATATGCAACACATCACCCCAGGAGAGCAAATCTCCAACAAAACAACAGCAAAAAAATGAAACACTGAGGAGGAGAGAGGAGGGAAAAACGGTTTCAAAACCTGGACACATCAAGAGACTGTTTCCATGGCAACCTCTCGTTCCTACAGCAGCTCAAGCCTGTTTTAATCAGTGGCAGCATTTGCCAATAAAGTCTGCTGGGGTCCGCACTTCCTTCCTGTGTATCTGCACCGGGATGGATGGAGCGATGCATCCCCAGAGGCAGGGGACACCTTTGGGAAATGACAGTGATTGGTTTTTCCTTGGGGCTTCGGTAGCTGGAGCCAAGCTGCCGTGATACCTACCCCATGGGGGTGCAGGGCAGTGCTCTGGGCACGCAAACCTCTGCGACCATCCTTACACTCACTTCCCCTTCTAGAAAACCTCAATCCAAGCAGCTTCACAGCCTCCTTGACCCGCTGTCAGCAAGCTTAGCCCTTGGTGGCTTGCAAAATTGTCCCAGACCCCGTGAGCTGCCAGTGCTGCCTGCAGACGTGAAACCACGGTGGAAGCAGGAGTAGAAGAAAAGGTCTGGAGGCAGCTGCTGTGGTCGCTACCATACGGTGTGACAACGGGGCTGCACGGAGGGGACACACAGAGGAGATGAATAGCTCAATCCTCGACAGCGGACACAGGGGACCTTGTTTTTAAAAAACGGTTATTTCCACCGGTCTAGTTCAAGCGCACTTTGTTCTTTGCTACCCGGAGCCTGCAAGGTGCCCAATTACGAGATGATACCTCATGGCAGTTTTCATGTTGTTTGTAACGCTGTTATTTCTAAGGAGTCCAAGAAGAAAATGTTTAAAATCAGTTCTGGTTCAACTCCAGAACAGCAGGTCTGGTTTAGATGGCTTAAATCAGCTTCCAGTTCAAGTTCACCTCAACTCCCCACGGATTTCGCGCTGCAAATTTAAATATTGTAACCCAAGCAATCAAAACTGCCTACTGCCCTCAGCCTCAGCTCTGAAGTAGCTCTGCAACAAAAAATCCTCCAGCAGAAAGTGTCACAAATCTTTGTTAAAAATCTTCATGCTCCCTATTTATACCGCATCTGTCACATTGGGGTCTGGATTAAAACTGGACAGAGATTTTGACTTCTATACCGTTGCCATCAATCAACAAAGGGTAAGCATTACCCACAGCAAAAAAAAACCAACTTATCAACAGTTCTGAAAAGTCTGAGACGTGCCTTTGTAAAATTTCAAAATTAAAGATGTTGTTATTGCATTTTTGAAGGAATTTTTAAACAGTTTTAAAAATTACAAAAATTAGAAAATATCAAAGCGAGGGGAAAATATTCCATTAAGCTTCAAATATTTAACTGGGCCCTGTGTTAAAGCACTACATTCTTTTGGTGCTTTTTAAAATGCCTTTATTTCAGCAGAAAGCTGGAAGAAAATGTTTTAGGTCAATCAAAAGATTTTTTCAGTGTGTTTTTGCTTTCAGCCAGTGAACCTAAAATCAATTATTTGTACATGTATAGCCCTGATCCATGACCAGGACTTCTCCAGTAATTCAAATAAACACGCATTGACAGTAATCTCACCCTGTTTGGGTTTGCTTTCTGCAGATGCTCTAACGCACCAGTTTGCTTTCTGCAGATGGGCTGGTTTAGCACCAGGGAATTTTGCAAGCGTAAACATGGAGCAATCTTCAGGGACTGTCTCCAGAGAGCAAATTTTGAACACATTTACCCATCCTGCTTCTAGGAAGTATCTAGGACATACCGCATAAACAAGTGGACTGTCACATCGGACCACCGCAGCCTAAATTTCGTGGGCCTGCAATGAGGTGCCACACCGAGCTCACGGCTCTTTCCAACAGGGATCACCCAGCGGAGCTGATGGGCGGTGGGCTTAAAATGGTGGGGGCTATTTCTTTGCACAACAGGCTGTCATGAAGCTCCCTGCCTCAGGGCATCCTGGATGCTCAAGGTCTGAATGTCTTCAAAAAGCGCCCAGGCGGATTTGGGGAAGAAAAATCCCCTCCAGGCATTAAAATACAGTAGCAGCGTATAAACCATCCCGGCCGCTCCTCATGAATGCCTCTTCTCCACTGGCAAACTCTGTCCCCGATGCCTCCGTGCACCTTCACATCAGCTTCTGCTCACTGTAAATATTTAACAAAGCTCACTCTCTCCGGAGACCCCCATCCTCAACGCCGCCTCGGCTGAACACTGTGCATCTGAACACCAGCCAAGGTTAACAAATTTGAGGGAAATGTCACAGCTTAGCCCTTCCTTCCTTCTCTGGCACCCTCCAGAGTGTAGATTCATGCTCCACAAGCCACAGGGTGTTGCTGTATTTGTTTTTTCTTGCAGGGAGCTATTCCCATTTAATGCTTTGCCTGACAGCTGCTGTGATTAATAGGTGATGTGCCAAAAGCCACATACTATTATTATTATTATGGCAACATTTAGAGGTCATAACCAAGAGCAGGATCCCATTGTGCCAGGCAGTGTACACTGTTGGAAGTGGTCCCTGACTGAGAAAACGTCCATCTAAGTAGGCATTTCTGGGAATGGGGGGAAAAAAATGTACAAAAATTATAAGCACTGTGGGTTTTTTCTACAGTATCATGCACAAGGTAAGCAGGAGAAGAGAATAACTCCAACACCCTGACCCAACATGCTGGGGATTAACTTTCATGCATAATCATTCTACCATTGCACAGGGTACATGCATGGGTACAAGGGTTTTGGTCAGTAGGTTAAATTGCATCTGCAAGGTTAGACTAGCACACTCATGGGAAATAAAAAACAAAACAACCCAAAACAAGCAAAAAAGCACAAAATTTAGTTAGTCAGTGTTAGAAAGCCATGCCTTCGGTATAGAATTGCTAGTACATCCTGGAGAGCTCAACCTTTCCTCTTTAACATGCGTGTTACCAGAGCAAACTGCCTTATTTTCTAAAAAGATGAACCTACACACCAAGCCAAGTGATTCGGCCAACGTTTCGGAGCAATTTGGTGGCAAGGGAACAAATAAAACCCTGAAGTCATAACAGCTTGCCAATGTGTTGTCACCTAGATCCCACAGATAGCTCTGGGAAATGCAACATCCCTCAGCTGCCTGCACCCTGGACCTTACTGGAAGTCTGCTGGCCTCCAAGGTGGAGACTACAGCTCCTGCTCAAATTTTGTCAGCTGCTGAGAAATGGAGATTCAGACGCTCAGTTAGAGTAGAGGAAATATTATGTGGCCTACATCCACATAGATGAATTCCCAAATTCATTCAGTTGCATAGCAGGGCTGGGTAGTATGCTATCTCCAGCTATTTGGTTGTCTTTGAGTTCAGGTATCCTTCCAACCCCAGTAAGACATTGTTGTTTAGAGGGAGAGAAACAACAACTGAAAGGATGAATCACAGAATCACAGAATGGTAGTGGTTGGAAGGGACCTCTGGAGATCATCCAGTCCAACCCCCTGCCAGAGCAGGGTCACCCACAGCAGGTGGCACAGCAACGCGTCCAGGCGGGTTTGGAATGTCTCCAGAGACGGAGACTCCACCACCTCTCTGGGCAGCCTGTGCCAGGGCTCTACCACCCTCACAGCAAAGAAGTTCCTCCTCATGTTGAGATGGAACGTCCTATGCCCAAGTTTGTGCCCATTACCTCTTGTTTTGTCCCTGGGCACCACTGAAAAGAGCCTTGCCCCATCCTCCTGACACCCACCCTTTAAGGATTTATAAGTGTTGATAAGGTCCCCCCTCAGCCGTCTTTTTTGCAGACTGAAGAGACCCAAATCCCTCAGCCTTTCTTCATAAGAGAGGTGTTCCAGTCCCCTAATCATCTTGGTAGCCCTTTGCTGTCCCCTCTCCAGCAGTTCCCTGTCCTTCTTGAACCAGGGAGCCCAGAACCAGACACAGGACTCCAGGTGCGGCCTCACCAAGGCAGAGTAGAGGGGGAGGATGACCTCCCTCGACCTGCTGGCCACACTCTTCTTGATGCCCCCCAGGATGCCATTGGCCGCCTTGGCCACGAGGCCACATGGCTGGCTCATGGTCATCCTGTTGTCCCCCAGGACTCCCAGGTCTCTTTCCACAGAGCTGCTCTCCAGCAGGTCACCCCCAACCTGTCCTGGTGCATGGGGTTATTCGTACCCAGGTGCAGCACCCTATACTTGCCCTTATTGAATTTCATAAGGTTGCTCTCCACCAAGGAAGTTTCCACAGAAGTGGAAACACAGGCATTAATTATTACTTAAAAGATGCAGTTCCTGGCAAGCTGGAAGCTCCTCATCACCCCAAAGTATTTGATTTGCAGACTTGGTTCAGGCTTGTGCCTGAACCCTGTGTGATTTCGGGGACTGAAATCTGAACCCTGATATCTGCCCATATCCGCTTCTCAGCACCATTGCACAATTGATGGACTTTTCAAGTCTTCCTGGACACCTGTGTTGTCAGCATTGGGAAACGTAAAAATAAGACACAAAACCAGGCTACCAACCAGACACACTCTTAGCTGGACCCAGACTGGGCAGAAAGAAACCTGGATACCTGAGGACATGGCAGATTAGTTTTAGGATTTGTCCTACTTTCCCCTTCAAGGAAATTACCGGGTGAAAATGGACAGAGGAATGTTCTCCCTCTGAATCCATGAATCCACCCTAGAGGCAGCTCTTGGCCTTTCTCCAAAGCCCTGCACAGAAGTGGAGACCTTGCAACCCACCCAGAACTAGTGCAAAAGCTCAAGAGGGTGTTCTCTGAATCTCTTAATTCAATTTACCTTTTTCAGACCCACCGCTTACAGACCAGTCCATGCAGAAGCTGTTTTGTTCCCAAGTGCTGTTACGGTATGATTTATTCATGACAACGTGAGCTGCTTTCTGCTCTCTCAGCCTTGAATGTCTACAGGCAAAGGATCAACAAGCGCAGCTCTGCTACCTCCCACCCTCTCTCGCCATCCTCTGCCCTTCCCATCTCATGATGGCCAAGACCAGCTCCTGATCCCATTAGCTCCGTGTTATCCACGTGAAGGTCTGAGATCTCACGTCACCTCCTTCGCTCCCAGGAGCAAGCAGCTTTCGTCTTCATGTGCAAGGCAGTCAGATCCAGAGTAAACCCTCTACCCAGGGTTATTTCCAACCCCACGCAAAGGAAAAAGAACTGAAAAGAGTGAAAGGGGGAAGGATTTCTGAAAATGCACCTTGCAGCACATGAACGACTGGTATGGTGCTATTGATTGGTGCTCCTTTCTAAACCCAACAGGAATAAATCCTCCGCTACCGCACAGCACTGGGATCCCTGTATGTTTTTTTATTAAGTAAGAGCCACCTTCATTTCAAAATAGAATAAATAAGTAAATAAGAGCAGCGCTACAGAAAAGCTGCCTTGGATCCTGGTGGGATATTACATTTCTCTGGGCCTGTCAAACCACGTAAGCTTAACTCCGCATAGGAAATTACATTACGATACACAACAGCCGACTCTGGAAAGAAAGAAAGTTGTCCCCCAATAAAACCCAATTGGCTTCTTTTTGCAGCGCTGTCTCTGAACTAACCAGCCTGAAACTGCCTAGAAAGAGTCTGACATGTAATTTATACTATGGCGGAGGATAATAATTTCATTTAAAGAGGAGAGATCGTCAACTGAATCAGAAAACAGTTACACCTGTGGAAGACGTTTAATATGATAACAGTTCTGGGAGAGTGAAATAAGTAATTTTCCCTCATATACTTCTACTTTAAAAAAACCCAACCGAACAAAAAAAAAAAAACAAAACCAAATTCACCACAACTGCAATGCTACCGCATGGCATCAATCAAATATCTCCCACACGGACAGTTATTAACTGTCCCTTGTTTGTGCAAAGGACAATCAAATAAGAGCCGGGCCTTGGAAGTACTTCTGAGTTATTGGCTTTTCCACGCTCATGAAAAAGTCATCATGTTTATCTCTGTAAAAGAAAAAACCTCTTCTTAAAAAAAAATAAAAAAAAAAATAAAAAAAACCTGACAGCTTGAAGGCAAGAGCCGTGTGGCATGCTAGAGGAGAGGGGGAAACAGCACGCAGGGCACAAAGCCACCCCCAGCAGAACTCTAGCTAGCAACAGCCCGTGGAAATCCTTTCAGATGCAGTTAAATAGCGTTAAAAGAAAATGAAAGCCAACAAGAAGCGGGGATGGTTTTATCAAACCTCCACAAAAGTTGAACTGCTCCTGGGAGCTGGTTTGTTGTGGTTTTTTTCCCTTCTGAGCAATTCAGCGGCGACAGAGAGGATGATTTCTCCCGTGCACACCACCCATAATTCCGTCGTCGGATTTGATGTTTCAAAAGGAAGCTTCAATCTCCATGAACAAAAGCAACTGTTTGAAAGAGATTATTCACCTGCCATGTAACCTAGACAGGAGGGAGCTGACGGCTCACAGCGGGTTTGTGATAGGCCAGCCTTTACCCCTCCAAGTCGAGACTCAAGCAGAGACACCGGTAATGAATTTTCACCGAGTGCCGATAGGAAAGAAGGTATCTCTTCCTTCTCTCCGTGTCCTCCTCGCATCTTGAGTATTAACTACAACCTGCACTGTCCCTTTCTCCTACAGCCGGTACGTTTGTGCTTTTTCTGAAAGAGCAAAAGAGAGATTTGACTTCAGGGGGAGCCTTGTTTATTTTGCTCCTGCAAGTAACTCTCCAAAGGCAGGTTGTTGCCCCCATCTCACGGTTATTGGGGGCCTCGTAACTCTCCTCCCACTTAGATCCGAGGCCATTGGTTGCCTGCTCTGAGCTTCCTTCACATTCTCCCTGTTACTTGACTTTTCCCCAATTACCTGTGTTATAGACCTTGGAAAGAGACAGTCAGTGATCACCTTGGAGATAACTCTAGGTTTTTCATCTGCTAGAAGGAAAGAAAATAGCTTTAAATAAAAATGGAAATTTTAAATAGAAGGAAGACAAGAGGTTATAACAGCACCCATGTCCTGCTGTCAAATAGCTTAGTGTAGCATTTACCCTTCATCTAAACCCATGAAATAGTCAAGGGCTTTTTTATCTTGAAAAGAGTCAGCAATGTATCCATCATCTATTTTGCTGGTGCTCTCCAAAACATGAGTGATGGAAACAATTCATCGCCATCAGCAAATTCATGCCCTCCCATTTTCCCTCCCGTCAGCCCTACTCAAGTCGCTCCCTTCGCCCTGCTTTCCTCCTCCTAGCTGGGCTAGCAGGTCACCTTTTTGGTCCCAGAGATGATGCAGGGAAGCATGGAGAAAAGAAGGAAGAGGGTCATTCCCACTTCCATCTTCCCAGGAGATAGCAGCACCTCCACGCACCTAAGGATTAAGAAACCACAGCACCCTCTCATGAAAAAAAGAGGCAAAACCCAAAGATTGCATTGAGTGAGGACCAGAATTAAGGCAATGGGTCTTAGAAGATGCTTTGCCAAAAGCAGAGCTAACATTGCCCTTTGAACAAGGACGTGGTTCGTCCCCATTTGCACCAAAATAATGATAACACCCTGGACTAATCCCATGACGTGGTATCCACCCTGAACCACAGGAAGCACTTTAGAAGAGAGAACAAAACCTTCACTGTGGACGACATAAAAAATTCACTGTTGAAATTAATGATCTAGGACCAATCTCCAACCTGAACAGCAAAGTTTAAAATTCCCTCAAAACTTTTCCTTACAACACACGCTACTGGAAGCTAGAAAAATGAAGCTGGCCTATATTCTTGCTCTTCCTCAGGCTTCTGCTCACTGTTTGGATAGCACAGTGAGTTAGAATGGTCTTACAACTGGCCCTGGTGGGCAGCACTTACAGCAACTGTGTAGAGATGAAAGGCAGCGCCAGCTGCTATTGGGTCTGTCTCCAGCCAGACGATGAGGATCACCAAGCACCTGGAATAGCACAACTTGCATTGTAGACTAGACAAGCTGTGATTTACCATAAGTTCAGCTTACTTTAGCCTGAAATCAGAGCTTGTTCTGCAGGCTTTTTGGTTCCAGTGAGTGGAAGCAGAGGAAATCTCCAGGACAGCATGTGTAGCTGAAGTGTCTAGCTAAAGGGGAGATCGGGATTCCCTTGATACCCAAGGAATCTCGTCTTCCTGAGTTGTCTCTTTTTTTTCCTGTTTTTCCCATACATTTTCTCTGTCATGGAGTCTACCTCTGTTGTCCTCTTGCACCTAATATCCAATACATCTAGGCTAGAAATACACATTTTGTTTTGTGCATTTAGGGAAGCCACAGGGAAAAAAGAAAATGGAAGAAGCTGAAAGCACTGGGAAAAGGAGATGGCGGGGGTGGGGGGAAGATGAATAAAGCGGAAAGAGAAAAAAATTACAGCTGTGTGTGGAAAAAAACAAAAAGCAATATAATTAGCAGAAACCTACCCTGACACAAATTAGTCCTGCTCTTCTAGACAGCTTCCCAGGGAGAGAAGAAGGGTCAGGGAACCCAGTTTCCTGCCCTCTTTGGATGGAGCTTTCCAGTGCCAAGGGAGCAGAGTGTAAATTCAATTGTGGAGATTCCCAATGCCCACACACCCTAAACATTGAATTCTGACTTCCATGTTGGTCATTCCCTGGGAAATTGCTCACTGCAACTGGCACTGCTCTTCTTTCTCTTTTTCTGAGCCAGGCATGTAAGTCTTGGGACAGAATCAGGAATCCATGAAACTTCCTTTGAGAGAAAATGCAGCTGGCTCTCGCATGGACCGGGCAAAGAGCCACCTTCTCTGACACTGAATAAGAAGTTATCCACAAAGTTTTCCCATCATCCCAACCTATATTTAATGACAGAATACCCATATTTGTATGTCAGAGGAAAGAGAAGACTGCAGATATTCTGGGCCAATTCTACAAGGTGCTTGTTATGCTGCTACCCAATGGTCCTTTCAGGAAGAAAGCAACAGACATCCTTCTGGACCTGGAGTCAAAATGAGTAGATGCGATAGTACATCATACTGGTGCCTCAGACCTGTATTCTGGTACTTTTTACACACCAGTTGTGGGATAAATAGGCTGTACGGCAGGACTTCTGTCCTATTACACTGTCACTTCCAGCCTGACTATCACTGTAGATGTGAGCACATTTCCGTTCACAGGGAATGCCTTACTTGTATCCTTCCTCGAGGATGTATAATCACATTGCTGCAATTTTTGAGCAACTTCCATCATGGCCTAGATAGACGAGACTCCAGAAGAGGCAGAAGCCAGGTCACCAACAACCTTAGTGCTCAGAACCACCTTGTTCCTCATCCACAGCACTTTTCCCAGAATGAGCACAAATCCCGGGTAATCCTTGCAGTCACCTGGCTCCTAAGTTTTTTTCAGATCCCCAACAGGTCATCCTACTTTACGTATTCTCCTCTGACACCTTAATTGTTTTGTTCTGACTTGAAGGAGGATCTAGGTTTTGCTTCTCCTTGGTATTACTGAGAAATGAATAGCTTGAAAATTATTAAAACCTGCCATTCTACTTTCTTCATCCAGAGGTGACAATCTGTCTCCCTTCCAGCCAACAGCCTGAGGCAAGCTGCCCACACCCATCTTTTGGGACTGAAAAACTGAGATTCAGCCCTATCCAATGATCAACAAACCCAGCAACTTCCATCAGCTTTGGCTCAGACCTTAACTTCATAGAAAAAGGGTGATTAATTGTGTAGGAATGCAGCATCCCCTTTCTCCTTGCGCTTGAAAGCATACTCAGATAGATCCTGAACCTGAAAATGACACCTTACAGTCATACAGCCTGGAGAGTCCCATAGCATTTGAGTAGAAGTTGCAAGCTGTTTACGTATACAGCCTCTACTGAGGAGGGGGAAGACAACCCCGGATTTTTAGACAGTAAGAACAGCCTTACTGGGTGAAGTCAAAGATCCAACTAGCAAAAGCTGCCTCTGGCAATGGTCAACAACAGATGCCATGGGAAGAGCAGAGGAAAAGGGTAAATATACAGCAATATGTGCCCAAAATACTCTTTCCAAGAGTTTTAGGCTGAAGAATGTCCCAAGCCAAATGTAGAAACTTCACAGTTAATGGACCTCCATTGACTACTTTGCTACAGATTTGTCTGGCTGCTTTTTTGAACCCAGAATGTGTCCTGCAGCAGGAAGTTCTACCAGTCAGTCAGTTTTTGCAACCAGAGAGATGGCTTTTTTCCCCCAGAACAAGTTTCCATTTGTTTTGAACCTGGCATCTGCCAGTTTCTTGAGAATATCCCTAGTCCTTACATTGGAAAAGACAATGAACAATCGATCTCCATCCACTTTCCATGAAAATGACTCCTCCCATCCGCAAAAAGAACCCACTAAAAACCAACAAAAAAAACAAGCAGTGCTAGAAGCTGGATTTCTCACCAGGAAAAGAAAATAAAGGAATAATGCTCGGGTTATTTATTAGGAGACCTGTCTCAGTTTTTAAATCATCTTCAATCTATTCAGGCTTTATGCCATGCTTCCACGCTTGCTATTTTTACAAAACAGTTGACCCCTCCATAATAAGAACTGCTTCTTTATCAAAACCTCTTCTCCCCTGGCAGAAATGTACATCTTTCAGGCTATCCCAGGACTTTCTGGATGACAGATCCATCCCGGCTAGACCAGAACACTTTCAAATTTTAGCAGCAAAACCTAGATTCAGATATCCCCTCTCCTCACTAGCACAGATACCTTGTCTGTCTCCCTCTTGGTTCTGCACATCTATTATGCGCATTTTCATTAGGAGCATTTTGCAAGCGATCTGTTGATTCGTTGTATTAGAATTGCAAACAAATGGTATCATTTTCCCTGCACGCTCTTCTTTGAGAATTCAGCATTGATTTCGCAGCATTGTCGGGCTACTTGACTGACACTTCTGGTTGATTTGAACCCTTTAAGATTTCTCGCCGAAACCACTCCTGCTCATCAGTTCTTCTGCTAGGACTCGAGAGCTCGCAGGAGCTCAGGCACCTGGATTAGTTTACACAGTCCCCACATTTCCCTATTCTATATATGATTTATAATGCTTTGCCTTGAAGTCATAATTTGACAGAGGAAAGTGGGGAGCAAGGGGCCAAATTCAAATCTATCCCTGATGTAATTCTATTGACTTCAGTGTTTGCTGTGTGTCAGATGGGCCACGTGCATTTTTATCACCTCCAAACCTTCAAAGGGCCTGTTATGTTGTAGGCAGTCAATGCACTATTTAATCCTTCAAGTGCTGGGATTCTTTCTTTTTCCCTGTGTGCTTTGTTTGTTTTTTGGGCTTTTTTTGTCTTTTTAATAGGCAAATGTGAATTTGCCACGGCTGCTGCTGTATCTGAAACCACACCAAAATACTTTCAAATGCTGTCACATTCTTTCCTCGCGCAGAGACCCATGTTAATGGGTCTCACACACCTTGACAAATATTCATGGATCTTTACATATCTAGCTTTCACAGTGAGGTTTAGGATCTTGCAGAGGAAAACAGAGGGACAGCAGCAGTAAATAATTTGCCCACACTGTCGCATAGCGGGATCTCTCTGATTGCAGAGATCAACGGCCAAGAAAATAATCCATGTAAATGTGGCACTTTTGAAAGTCTAACTATCTTCTCATTGGAGAAGAAAATGGGACAAAAAGCCCATTCGAGAACTGTACAGCTCCCACGGAAAACAACAGGAATTTTTGCACTGCCTTCAGTGGGAAGGTCCTCCTGTAAGGTTCTCAGGACATTTCAGCGTAATCTGCCTTAAAAGAATGAGGTTTTGGCACCTTCAGTAGTTAAGTGCCTTCACGCTCTGATGAACCTGAACCATAATGTCAGGGATCAACTCTCCTTGCAAATGACCAAGTAGGGATGCCAAGATCAAATCCAGCTACTAATCCAAGACTTTAAGACAAAGCACCAGAGCATCAAGGCCATCTGCACT
This sequence comes from Larus michahellis, assembly GCF_964199755.1. NCBI lineage: Eukaryota > Metazoa > Chordata > Aves > Charadriiformes > Laridae > Larus > Larus michahellis. The sequence goes on along the minus strand of NC_133896.1, from coordinate 3,314,107 downwards.
CACAGCCAGTGCAGAATCAAGGCATCTGGTGGGGAAAAGGGCCTTTGGATGCCCAGGATTCAGGATATTAGGCAGGAAGCACAAGGAAAGACCTTTTGCTGCAGGAAGCAATCTCTTCAAGACAAGTTAAATAATTTCAGACCTTTAAAACTGAATTGTGCAAAGCCCTGTAAAGCACACTGATTTGGTGCGTACTATGAGGTCTTGAAGAGGAGATGATTGACTTGTTTTCAAACCCTTCCAAATGTCCGACTGGGTAACTGAGCCTTCATTCAGCTGGGCTCAAAGTGGTCTCATGCAAAGACCTGAGGGCATCTCAGTGCAGGAATGCGACCCCCTCTCTGCTCGTCTGCCTCCCACACAGATCTTCGAGAGCTTGGCCCCGTGCCATTAACAATGCTATCTCCTGGGTGCGCTCCTCTTCCGGCTGGCTGATTGATTTTTATCGCTGCGGCAGAGAATTGCAAATATGAAGTGCTCAGTGTACCAAAATGACATTTGTGTAATTTATATTGTAAATACTTACTGACACGCGGACGTTGTCGTTAATGTAGGAATGTTAAGAGGCTATTAATTTCATTATTGCTTAATCAGCAGCAAGCACTACTGCTGTCTCCAGCCCAGCTGCTTTGCTGGTGAGGTGTCCTCCAGAGAGGAGACTGGGAATGCAGGACAGTGTTGATGATGCCAACTGCTGGTGCATGGTAGGGTACAACTCCACACAACATCTGTGTACATCTGGAGCATAGATGGAATAGTTGCCTTTATGAGCCTTAAATGAATAGGGTGTCTGGAAGATTTCAGCAGTGTCCCAGCCTTGAACTTAATCTTCATGGAGAAAGAGCCTTCAGGCTTTTCTTGGTTCCCCAGATGAGCATCAGAAGTGATGTTTCTTATTTTGTTTTTCCTGCCTTCTCTTTCCTGTCTCTTCTCATCCTTAGAAAACCCTGCTACAAATCTGAGAAACTATTTGTCAGCACCAGAATAACTCAGTCTTTCCCTATGCCACCAAAAGTCATGTACATCCAGGACAGAAAAGACCCTGTTTCACCCCTTCTTGGTTACGATTCTCAAATTTACGAGAATGTCTAAACCTGTGGGATTTATGAACACCGATGTCTTCATTGCTTATTTTATCAACTCTATTCTTTAACACACTCTGCCAGAGTTCATCGTAGGTCAGATCCAGAACCTCTCAGACTCCAAGAAGTTAGAGCAGGAGGGGAGAAAAAGACCTGTAAAGTCATCTAGTCTGACCCTCTTTTTGTGCAAGAAGAAAGAGGTTCCCTTGGGGAGACTGGGGTGAAAAGACACAGAGAGACAGCTCTTGTAATGGGAAAACTATTAGCCCAATGAGTTGAAAAAGTGACAGACTGATAAGAAGTAGCCTGAGTATGAGGAATAACTTCCTGACAGCAAGATCTATCAGACTGCAGGAGAGAGGCCCAGGGGAAATGTCAGGAGGACCAGCATTCAAGCCACTTAAACCAGAATAAAACATATTTGAAAGCAAACCTGCAATGACCAGGAGACTAAACGAATGACAGTATCTTAGCAATAAGTCTTTTCCATAGCTAATAATTCATTGGGAGATATCAGGAGGCACAAACAATGTCCAAAGAGGAATGCAGCTGACTTACCCGACTTCACCAAACGAGCGTACAACTGCTACAGTTTATACGTCCCCTGGGACCTGGTGCGGCTTAAGTAGGCTGATCAGAAAGATTTGCAGAATGGCTAGAATGCAAATCCCTACCCAGCACTGGCCAGAAGCAGCAGCAATGCAAGGTTCACCACTACACAAGTTCTTACAGGGAGATACGTTGCAGCACTTAAGGCTGCAGGACTTCTAATCTCCAGGTGACCCCAGGGAAGCAGAGAGTATCATCCAGTGGGTATTTAAAATGAAGCACCAGTCTTTCTCAGTAGAAAGCCATCCAGGAAAGCCTCTGCCTGACCCCTTCCCACAACATTCATCTAGGATCACAAGTGACAACACAGCCAATTAGAAGCCGTTCATCACCACAACTGTCCCCTGGGGGTCGACCCATCAAGGACAATGTACTCATCAGTAGCCTCATGCAGGTCATGCTGGTTCCAAGAATCAACTAGAGATGGTTGGGAGTACATTACCAGCTCCCATCCTGCACAAACACCTGGGTTCAGAGATGCTGGGACATCAGACACAGAAAGATTGAATGCCTCTAGCCTTGGAGATTAAAGAAGCAAGGGCTACTTGTGTACGCCGTAGCCCTGAATCAAGACTCGCATTCATTCACTGGTTCTGCCTCTGACTCACTGTCTGACCTTGAGAAAGTCATTTAATCTCTCTGTGCCTCAGGATCTGCATAAAAATAATTATTATAGCCGATGTTTTATGGGAAAAGACCGTTACCATATAAAGCAGCATTCTAAAATGCCCTTTTCAAATCCTTCATTAGAAAAAAAAGTCTACAGGAGGACAGAATTTCAGAATCTTATTACGCCTTTCCCAGCGTCTCAATGTGTTTGACTAACTCTCAATACATGCCATACTACATTTAGATCAGAATTTGAGACTACGAATTGTCCATAAAATCTTCTAACTTATTCCAGTGGCAGCTTCAAGTTCTGAAGATAAATTGTATCTAATTAGTTATTTTGTCATTTGCAAAGATAGCTGGATAATAAATCTCTATTTCCAGCTAGAAAACTTTGACTTAGCATCTCCCCTCCTTCTTAATCAACTTTTGAGCCACTCATTAGGTTTTCATCCAGAAATCCTTTTTCAAACAATTGTCAAGCAACCAACATTTTTCAGGTTAAAGTGAAGCTAGAGATTGGGCAGTTATTCTCTTATTTAAGGAAAAAAATTCCCTGATTGCCGTGAGCCAAAAAAAATATATATATATTCAGCTTAAAGCTTATCTTCTGTAAAATAAACATTGCTACAATTTTTCACCCTCTTCCAAGCCCTCCATCCAGAGAGCGAAGGCAGGGTTTTGTTGACAGCAGTATTTGCAAGAACAGCTTTCCTCTCTCCGTTTCAGGTTACAATCTCTGGGGAAGAGGGTAAGAAAAAGGGGGAGTTTCTGAACTTTCTTCATACCAGCATCGCTCTTCAGCTGGCCATGCACGGTCCCTCAAGAGGAATAATTTTTAGCATCCCAATACAGAGTGTAGAAGAAAACGAAGGAAGAGACGGAGCTGTTCAGAGGGTTCCGTTCTGCCCTACCATAATATTTTTTCCTCTCTCACGGCACAAATTATTAAGCAGATCTTTAGCTGCCACTCATTGCAACTGCAGAGACAAAAGTCTCTTCTGCGTGAAGCCACCACAGCTCAATCAGTGTCATGCCAGCACCCGTCACTCACATATTATCCACTTCATCCATATTAAAGACCCACTCATATCTGAGACTGTTCAGCACCTTGGCATCATACACTTCTCACCCAGAAACAACAAAAGAAAGAGGGTTGTGCTTCATTTGGTTGTTTTGGAAGCTGCAGATGACAGCAGTGGTGGTTGCTGGTGTTTAGTGGATGAAAGATTTGTTGCTGTTACAGTACATAAAAAATGGGAGTTTCTTTGCACGAGTTGTACCTCCAGTTATTTAAAAACAAAATACTGACGTAACAGCTTTCTGATCACAGCTTGGACTTCCTTCACTGAGTTTGTAGTGGGATCTCCTCTCCTGAGGCACTGGAGGGTTTCTGAAACTCCAAGCAAGTGCCTGTGTAGGACAGCCAACACCCAGGCCTGGATGAAGGACCATCTCTGTGCCCTACACTGCAGAGAAGGTCAAGGTGACCAGCCTTGTTAGAAACTCAACTTTGGCAGGATCAAGGAAAGTCAATGAAGTGCTGAATGCAATGACCCTTGCATTGAGCTCCATCATCTGATGGCAAGAGGATATTCCACCTCCTCATTCCTCTGTGCTCCCTCTGACATCCCCTCTGGTCTTATTAGGCAGATGTTAGGAGCATAGAGGAATCCAGCATTAGTGTACAGAGAGTGAATCCTAATGGTCTGATAGGGAGGGAATATCAAGGCCAGGGTCATCCTGAGTCGATTACACGAGCTCCCCAGGTGCCCGGGGGGGAGGGAAACCCCACACCCAGGGCAGGTACATTTCCAAACTGTTGCGCTCTCCGTGCTCAGCTCTGTTCCCCTGTGCTGGTCTTGAGTTTAACCACAATAAAATAATTCAGGTGACAGAGTCCCAGGGCAACAAATGAAGACAGAAGCACCCTGCCAAAGTCTTCAAACCCTCTTCCTCCAGGTAATTAATTGCTGGATGCAAGGTTACCTTCAGGAGAAGGCCTGATGCTTTTCTCATTGCTCTCTATGCGATAGGCCCCTCAAGATTAGAGATTTAGAAATGCACATGGATACCGCCACCACTGTGCAGCCACTTTTTTCATGGAGACTGATACTCTGCAACAGGCAGAGGCAATGAGATCACAGCATGCCTACCCTGTTTTTTTCAAGTTCAAAATGAGCTCTGGATTCATTCATACGCACTTAAAGCCTGGCATCTTTAACATGCCTGAAGGTTTTACCATCTTCTGAGATTTCCACTCGAATTACAGCAGCAATGGGAAAAGACTGAATGAGTCACAGTCTGGAGCTCTGCCCTCCTCTCCTCCCGTTGAATAACACACACAGATAACCTGACGAGATGTTGTGCATCAGAAAGCACAAGGCAGCCGTGATTTGAAACATGCCTGATGTCCAGTACCAACAACTCGACGTTCAAAGCAGTGGGAGGAAAAGTCAGATACATCTCAGGCACAAATCTCGCCCTGTTTTCTGCCCTCTTCTCCTGAGAGAGTTCATGAGTTGTTATGCCATGCTTGTAAGATAAGAGAAGGACGTTGCCATACAGCCATTCCCAGGGAGGGGAGCTGCCAATGGGTCCTCTACACGAAGGGCAGGAACATGGGGTAATGGAGGAACACGTGCAGTCTTGGATGGTCCTGAATCCCATAGAAACATTCCATGGATTGCCTCATACCCAGGCTGTGGGCTCCCTTACTCATCCTCCACAGCTTCAGCTGTGAGGACATTAACTGTTGAAAAGAAATACTCTAATACCAAGTTGGAAGTCTACAAGGGACATACACTTTCATGGTTGGCATAAGCCAACCCTATATAGACGGATCTAACCTTATGTAGACAGCTCAAGGGGAAATATTCCTACAGGTTGGAATATCTCATAACGCCTTTCTGACAGCTTTCCTGCACCTTCTTCTGAAATGAAGGCCAGAAAAACACCAGATGAGCAGGATCTGCTCTGATTCTCTATTTGGTCAGCAATGATTTCCACCCCATGAAGCACTCAGATGTCATCTTTATAATGGGAATTTTGGTCCAGGGGATGGAGAGCGGAGAGAAAGCAAGAAGCTGACACTTCTGCATGCACCACATTCTAATTGGGGTCAAGGGATGCAACAGTTGGAGAGCAGCAAGTTATTTTCTGCATCACTGGCCTGTCAAAATGTGATTCTACTCAGATAAAAGGAAGGAAAAGAACAGAGCCCAGGAATAGCTCGCTGTCACGTCAGTTCTAGGGAACACGGAATACCAGCAGTTGCCACCATGAGCTGGGCTCAGCAAGGTGCTTCACGCCCTTTATCCTGGAGATGGTAAGAAGCTAGGAAGGTTAATGGAGAACCTCAAACGTCCAGAAAAGAAGGGGAAGGGCATCTGAGGAAAAATCAACCAGAAATCATTTTCATAGGTAGCTTTTCCCATGAGGTAATATGATCCGTCTGTTGACATTTGGTGGACTTTGACTTAGCAAGTGCATTTACCTGGCTCTTGAGGGTACCAGGGGTGAAGGCTCACACTTGTATGTCCAGGCCAGTTTCCCAAGGCCCAGAAAATTCAACCTCACCCCAGTACAAAAACAGAGCATTTCCCTTCCCACCTAACTCAACCCGAGAGAAAGCCTGTGAGCCAGACTCCTCGCTATATGTCTGGAAAGCTAAAGATCCATGTTCCAGCTGGTCGGATGGTATGACACCAAACCCTAATGTGGAATTGTCCCTGCTTACTGCAGGGGGGTTGGACTAGACCACTTTTAAAGGTCCCTTCCACCCCAACACATTCTATGATTCTATTCTATGAAAAAGTTCTTCCTGAACTTTAAGCAGGAGTGTTGATCTGCATGAGGATAGGGAGGCTCTACAGAGGGACTTGGATAGATTGGATCGATGGGCCAATGCTAATGGAATGAGCTTCAAGAAGGCCAAGTGCTAGGTCCTGCACTTGGGCCACAACAACCCCATGCATCACTACAGGCTTGGGGCAGTGTGGCTGGAGAGCTGCCTGGCAGAAAAGGACCTGGGGGTTCTAATTAACAAGGGGCTGAACATGAGCCAGCAGTGTGCCCAGGTGGCCAAGAGGGCCAATGCCATCCTGGCTTGTATTAGAAATAGTGTGACCAGCAGAAGGAGGGAGGTGACTGTCCCCCTGTACTCAGCACTGGTGAGGCCACACCTTGAGTATTGTGTCCAGTTCTGGGCACCTCAATACGAGAGAGATCTCGAGGTGCTGGAGCGAGTGCAGAGGGGGGCAACAAAGCTGGTGAAGGGCCTGGAGAATAAATCTTATGAGGAGCGATTGAAGGAGCTGGGACTGTTTAGTTTGAGGAAGAGGAGGCTGAGGGGAGACCTCATCACTCTCTGCAACTACTTGGAAGGACACTGTAGAGAGGTTGGTGCTGGTCTCTTCTCACAGGTAATTAGTGATAGAACAAGAGGGAATGGGTTCAAGCTGCAACAGGGGAGGTTTAGACTGGACATTAGGAAAAAATTCTTCCCAGAAAGAGTGGTCAGACACTGGAATAGACTGCCCAGGGAGGTGGTGGAGTCACCATCCCTGAATGTGTTGAAGAGTCGTTTAGATGTGGTGTTGGGGGATATGGTGTAGGGGAGAGCTCTGTAGAGTGGGGTCGATGGTTGGACTCAATGATCCCAAGGGTCTTTTCCAACCTGAATGATTCTATGATGGGAACAGATAGCACTGCTACAGACTCAGTGTGCACATAGAACACAAAGAAGAGAGAGAAGACCTCTTCCTCTGATGATCACTGTGTTTCTCTGTTTCGGCTGGAGAGTATGATCAGATCCCTTCCTTCACTTGCTGTGTCTCCTAAGCATGCCCATTCCAGCTAAACAAAAAGAGTAATTAGGGATATTTTCACCCAGAATGAGTGTGACCCCTACCCAAAGCTGCAGCCAGCACAGCTATCCTGTCTAATTCAAGGGAAGTCCCCTTGTCCCCACCAAGGAGCTTCCCTATGAGAACTGGGGGACTGAAGGGCAGGAAGCAAGCAGGGACAGGGACAGAAAGCTAAAGTCCATAAGAGACAGAATACGGTCCTGTAAAACCAAGAAAAAGCATTTCTTCAGTCACATAGCTAGCTGTAAAGACAAAGAAAATTTGGGGCTATCACTCAAGTGCATATGCAAAAGAAGAGCTGAACTGGTGATTCCAGACATGGATATGCCTGTGCATACCTGTGAAGGACCCCTGCACTGCACTGCCTTGATGTGATTTAGCTTTGAACCAGAAACATCACATCTCATGCTAAAAGCACAGCACAGTGTTTGGTCAGGCTCCTTTGTGACTTTGCCACTAAACAAGCACCCCAGTCTGATGCCCTCCCCATCCCAGGAGATGCCCAGGTTCCCACCATGGGCCAGAAGACACCACAAGCACGGTACCCTACAGCTAGAAATGAACTCCATCCCTAGCATGGCGTACACAGAGATGTTCCCTGCGTACAGCTCTTTATAAGCCTCCCTTTCTCATAAATGAATGATGAGGCCCCTTTAATTGAATTAATTCTCAATGCTGATCTTGGGATGAATTATCAATGTAAAACAGCAGCGCAAGCACAGGGCGTTTGCACAGCGCTGCCAGCCACAGCAGCTCGCTCACTGCTCACAAATGTTTTCAAACAATGATATGTGGAGGGAGGTAGGGAAGGGCCAGGACCCAAGGGCTTCCCTGATGGGATCCTCAGGAGCTCCTGCTGTGCTGCCTCTCACCTGCTCACAGCCCCCAACACCATCCAGGACAGGTCCAGGAGGTTCTTTGGATGCAAAAAGTCTCTTAAGACTGTGTGTTAAGGTATTTCTTGTATAAGGTTGAAATAAAACCAGCTGTATGCAAGGCAGAAAGATGCTGCTGTTGTCCAAAGGGACATCCAAGCACCCCAATCCACCCCATCACCCCAACCAGGTGATGAGATAATGAAAGACCAAGCGTGGCCGAGATTTTGGTCACAGAGGTGTGAGGCAGGATAAGCTCAGAGCTTCTCCATCTTGGTCCTATATCTGACCTGCAGAAACACCTACCCACGCCGGACCAGCAGCTGAAAACAGGGTCCAAGCAGCCAGTTCAACCAGCAGCCCCTGAAACACTAAGTCAAGGCTCCTCACGTCCCATCACCCTGTCTGAAGGCAAAGGATCTTCCCTGTCTCACACCAACACGTCGCCTCGGAGGGCTCGGAGTGGGATCCTGTTGCAGGAGCAGGGAAAGCCAAGCAGCAAGAAAAGCTGTTCTCACGTCTGCTCTTCCCAGCAGGTAGGTGCAAGAAGCCCAGCCGTGCAGGAGGAGAGCCGCAGACAGAAACGTGTCAGGCCATGCTTTATTTCCTCAGGAGCCGGCACAGTTGGTGGGGAGGAGTTTGAAGGGAAAAAAACCCCAACACCGTAGTGGAGATAACTGAGATGTGAGCAGTGGTGCAGAAAGCACGATGGAAGCAGGTGAGAAGAAAGATCCCTACCCCTCCTCCCACAAACACTCTCCCAAGAAAAGAGGCTTTACTCCTCCATCACAACCAGCAAACCACCTCTCTCCCAGCGTGGGCTGTTCACTCCAACCCCAGTTTCAATGGGACAAGGATTTTACCTGTTTGGTTAAAACAAACACAACTCCTACACGCAGCCCAGACACACATCCAAAATAAACCGCTCTGTGGTGAAGGTATTGGCACCTCAATACCTTAATCCCTCACTTTGAGACGGGCTCTCCATCCCGCTAATTCAGGCTATCCCACCTGTTGGCTTGGGATTACCTTCCCTTTCCAGTTAATCCTTGGCACAGCCATCAGCTCCTCCACAGGCTCATCCTCCTCCTCACGCAAAAGCTCTATCCCTGGCAGTATTTGTCAAAGACTTTTCCTGAATTTCCTTACACCGAGCAGCCGCTCAGCTCCAGCTCCCTGTGGCATATCAAATATTCTCCAAACAAGAGTCTAAATAAATAAAACCGAAGCAATTGTCTCAGTTGAAATTTTAGGGCAAGATTTTGGTCCGAGGCCTGTCTCCTGTCTCCAAAAGCAATCAATCAGAGCTGGAGTTTTATGGCACAAGGAGTTGGGTAAGTGCAGATTGATTTTTCCTCCAGTGCATCCCAGGTCCGGGCAATAAGCTCGGGAAAATCTCAGCAGACATATAACACCCAAACACAATAGTAATGAGGATGGGAACAGATGATACAGCCTTACAAATCACAGCTAAAGACACCGGCAGGGCTGGTCACGGTGGTATCGGTGAATAACGGTGGGTCAAGCCTTATAAAAAGAGTCCCATAGTTATAATGCACTTACTAGGAATTTAACCCCACATCAAAAACACTTGGATACAGCCGCTGCGGTCTGATCTCTCATTATACAACTGCCATTAATTGATATAATCAAAACATTAGTGACAAGACTACTTTCCCACTCCTTGGACCCTTACTGTGCTCAGTACCACTGCTACTGGAGAGTGGGTTTATTTACTACATCCAGTTTACGACGTGTTTATTCACATCTGCGCCATGACCCTTCTGGTTGGAAAATTAGCAGTTATTAGAGGTAGCTAAAATAAAATAAGATGAAATAAAATAAAATTGCCACAGCATAATTAAACTCTAATTATTATTGAAATGTGACCTAAAAGAGATGCCATCTGTGTGATACCCTTTCTTCAAATACACAGATATGTATAATATTTAAAATAAATACAGACAGATCTCTTCCTCTGTAGGTGTAATTATGCAGCTACTTCATTTATACACAGACACACTGTGCATATTCCACAATGCAGATACAGTGGGCGGTATATGCATGGGAAGAAAGTTATAAACTATATTTAAAACATGATCATTACTCAGAGTATTTGACACCTCGAGTATCAAGGGAGATATTTGCACTGAAATCATATTCTGTTTTCTAATCACTCAAACGCAAGTTTCCTATGAGCTTCCCCTCCTCGACAGCAGGGTCCCAGCAACGGACTCAGCTATCTAAAAAGTCCAAGAAACATTTCCTGCTTGTCAATTAAGCGCAAAGCAGAACTGGCTGTGCTCAAAATAATAAACAAAACCAGCGCGAATTCCTCTGAGCAGCGGCTGGGTGCTAAACTGCTGAATCAGCTCCTCCGTGAGGCAGAGCAAAATGTAAAGCAGCCATCAGAAAAGCACTCAAAAACCAAAACAAAACAAAAACAAAAAATAAAACACCAAGAAGCTAACCCTCGCCTTCAGAACGAAATCAGAGGAGGCAGCAGCGGGGGCACGTATCGTAGCGTCTCCGCTAACAAATCCCTTCATCAGATTTGTCTGGTTTGTGCGTGTGTCTGAGGTGAGCATATGTCTCTATCAAATATTTCCGGCGGAGGCACTAATAGGCGAGACATGCTGAATGCCCAGTTTTTGCTGCTTTTTTATGGAACGGCTGGAGGAGAGGCAATTTTTCCAGTGCCGTTAACGGCGTGCTCCTTTGTGAGCGCTGGTCACCGCACGTCACTCCAAGGCTGGAGTCACTTCCCATCGCAGAAAATATCTGGGCTTTGGGGCTGTCATTTGCAGCCCCCTCTGAGGTCGTATTGCTCTTGAACAGGCAGCTGCAGCCCCCAGACACCTTGCAAAAAGCAGCTTTTGGTGATCCAGGTCTCACCAGCTTTGTGCAGACAGATGAAATGTGGTCTGCTCGCTTGCTTGGGATGACTGGCTCTTCCCACACAGAGTAGAAAAGTCCCCTTGGCCCAACTCCTAAGATGTCACCTCCATGCTCCAGCGAGGACGCACGTTACTGGAGGAGGCAAGTTTCTGGGTCCACCTCAGGGTGGTCCTCATCTCAGCTGGGGTGTTGTTGGGATAACCCTGACCTCAGTTTAGCACCCAGCTCAATTCCAGTCTCTCCCATCCACCAGCTATAGTCCTGTGGGACGACCAGCCTGCCCAACCCACCGACAGTGAGAAACCCTTGGGCTGGGCAAGCAGAAGCAGCAAATGAAGGTGAGGATGGAGCTTGCAAAGTTTGCCAACGGAATCACACAATGTGATGCCAGCAATGGCAGGGGCTTGGATTTGACCCAAGGCATCCCTTCCAGTCCTACACCTCTTTGCAGCGTGGCAGAGCTCTGCTCTCTGTCCCTGATGTAGCGGCGCAGGGTCAGAAAAGTCATTCTGATGTGGAGCAGAGAGCACATTTTGGAGAGGACACGGATGTAGCTTCTTCCCTGACCTGCTTTAGTTTGAAATGAAGCCAAGGAAGAAATCGGGAGCTAATCCAGCAGCTCTGGAAATGAAGCAGATGATAGAGAGTTTTGTTTTTCATTACAAAGCCCCAGCTGTGCAGAAATAACTGCAGAGAGGTGACTGGCAATGACCCTCTGGGGAGAGCATGAATGAAATCATGGTGACAAGGGACTCTGAAAGCCATACAGGAAGAATGGGATAGAGGGAGTCATGAGAAGTGATAAACTGCAAAAAAGATGAAAAAGATCCCAGCGACACACCAGCGTCTGAGAGCAGAGAAAAGCGTGGCTGTCCCTCAGCACAGAAACGGCCCTGAAGTCAAGAAGACTTGGTCTTCAGAAATCAAAAAGCACAAGCACATGAGCAGAAGGAGAGCAGAGATGTTCTCAGAAAGGGGGAGATTCTTCTGCAAAGATGATTTTAGGAAGAGCATAGAGGGAAATTTCATCTCAACCTTGCAGATTTTGCATCTCCCGGGAAAATCTCTACTCTTAAGAAACAGAAATAGTCACAGGGCCATGCATGTCGGGTGGTTCAGGCAGTGAGACGAGCTGGTCAGACTGTCCACTCTGGCCTTCAAAGATGTCTGTCTTGATGTCCAAGGAGGAGCTTTGGGCAATGGGATACCGTGATGGGAGAAATGTTGAGGAGACGCAAAACTGCATCACAAACTCTCTGGGTTAAGGCAAGAAAAGACATTGGACTGTCAGGATGGCCCACCAAAATGACCATGCCGGAGAGATTTGCAGGCCGCTTGTGTGAAGCCCGTTATGACTGTAGAAACACAGGACTGGTGAAGACCCCAGCACCCACATGAAAGGTCCAATTCTCAACCAAAATGGCATGCAAAAAAAGCATAAAATGCCACTGGAGAGGCACAGGAATGGCTGTTTGAGCACCAAGCCTGCTTTCTCTGCCCGTGTGTGCTCTGCGCGCTGAGTACAGCTTTCTTCCTAACTTATTCATGATGTTCTGGCAGTCTCGCCAACTTCACCCCAACTCAGCTCATGCAAAAAACAAAAGCTCGGAGTGTTACAAAGGGCATCTCACCAGCGTGGTGGAGGGAGGAAGGAGTTCACAGCGGTAACAGTGATCTTCCAGAGAGCGATACAGCTCCAGGAGCTGCAAGGGGCAGGGAGGGAAGGTTATGAACTCAGGCCAGTTTGTAGCTGCCTCTTCTGGGAAGTCAGGGCCTCCCACCGGGATGCAGAGTCAACTTCAAGCAGAAGGGTTTGAAGCAGAGCCACTGCGGGGAGCTGTTTCCAACTGATACTCAATAAGCACAGAAAGGGATCGTGTAATCAAGCTGCAGCCCTTCTACCTCCCTTACCCCCGCACATCCCTCCTCACATGCTACAAAGAAATAAATGTGCTCTCAGCAGCCTTCCTTGCAAAAAAAAGTTCATATAGTTTCTCCGTACTGATCCGGCCACCGGCCTCTGGTTATTACCAGCAGTGCTAACACACGTGGTTGGAGTTTGCATCCTCCAGATAGGCAGATATTCATAGAATCATAGAATGGTTTGGGGGGGAAGGGACCTTAAGGGCCATCTAGTTCCAACCCCCCTGCCCTGGGCAGGGACATCTCCCACCAGCCCAGGTTGCTCCAAGCCCCGTCCAGCCTGGCCTTGAACAGCTCCAGGGATGGGGCAGCCACAGCTTCTCTGGGCAACCTGGGCCAGGGGCTCACCACCCTGACAGCAAAGAATTTCTTCTTGATATCTCATCTAAATCTCCCCTCTTTCAGTTTAAAACTGTTACCCCTTGTCCTATTGCTCCACTCCCTGATAAAGGGTCTCTCCCCATCTTTCCTGTAGGCCCCCTTTCGGTACTGGGAGGAGTGTGGTCACCTTCACTCTTCTTACTGCTCCAGGACACATCAGAGCTGGTGTTCAGGCTGGAAAAGAAAGAGTCGCAGAGACTTGTACGTTGGGGCTTTGCTAATTTCCTACTTTTTATCCTGTCGACAGCCCTGGGTGATGTCCTCTCATGTCAGCACTGTGAGAAGGAGATATAACAAATGTGATAATGCCAGATGCTGCTGATAAGGGATGGAAAAGAAGCAGGTAGGACTGCTTGCTCTGCCTGCCCCCCCCCAGGGAAAATAAGTGAGATAAAATTGCCAGCTCAGAGCAGCCTGCTACCTTCACCATGAGGACCCTTCTCCATTTAACTGAGATCCTCTCCTCCTGTCATTTAGGCATGCTTAGCACTTATATGCAGCACCCCAAAAAGATCTGCTGGATGTTCAAGATGGCAACACAGTGCCCACCTCAAAGAAGGTGGGCAGACTCCTGCCCAGACGTGATGCATATCTCCGGTATTATTAACAATAAATGTTTTTTGCGCAAGGCAGACACAAAAGGGGTAGAGGTACGAAATTGCCTTGGAGAGCGTTGCCTTTAGTCCTTACAGAGAGCATCCCACAGGATATACTTCAGGGTCTTGCTGCATTTCATTCCCTGCAGGCTCTGCCCTGAGGGGAAGGTGAGGACGAGGACAGTGTCCCACGGCCAGGGGCAGCATCGGTTCAGGTCCACCACCCCACCCCAGTCTGTAATCCAGCCTCACCGCACCCTCCGATGCAGCAAAGGGGAAGCGGGAAGGGAGCAGGTGATGGTAACCCAACACTGGCTCCAGCTGCCCGGCTGCAGGCAGGCGATGGGCAGGCTGTTATAAATAACACAATCGGTGGTTCTCATGTAAAGCCGATGGAACAAACACATACATTGGTCTGGAAGGAGGGGATGGATACATGGACTGAGAGGTGGTTCAGGGCAGATCAAGTCCAATACAAACCCAAATCTCACGAAACTCATTCTAGCTCTTGGCCAGGCTGCTGGGAATTACAGTCCTTGAATCTTTTTTATTTTGCAGGGAGCGTGCTGCAATCCTAGCCTGGCTCTACAAGTTATTTAACTCCTTTGCACCTCCAGCCAGAAGAACGGACAGGTTGTTTCCTGGCTTTGGTGAAGAGCTGAGAGATCCAACGGGGAAAGCACCCTCGAAACGCAGAGCACAAACTCACAGCCACCTACCCACGATAGACTGAAACACTGACCACCCTAAAAATCGGGGAAGGGAGGGTGCGAATTTTGCAGCTTCAAACTTCTCATCTGCCTTCTGCCTGCTAACCCAGCTCTGCCGGGACTGCCCCTAACATGCCAGCAAGGTTCAGCACAGCTGCCGTTTAAAATAAGTCTGCTCGCAATTTAAAAATACCCCATACTCATGCCAACAATAACTTTATGCCACGCCACAATAACTCTGCATTTATAGCTATGATTTCTTCACGCCACACACCCGCGCATTGCCCCCAGCAGCGGATCCAAGAATGCCCATCCCCATAAAAAGTGAATTTGTTATTTTAACAAGACGCGGTGAAAGCCATTTCTGCACAGGAGTGAGTTTCAGCCACATGGTCGGCCACAGATCCACGTCAGCACGGGCAGCACAGGATTTCTCCCCCCTGCTCCTTGCTAGAGATGACAGGGCAAAGTCTCCTGAGGGTTAACACAAAGCTACAACCACTTCCATTTGAGCCGTAATTGAAAATCAATAGGATCGGTAGTTTGAATGCTCATGTGCTTGAAGCCGAGATCTAGGAGTCAGAAGCAGAAGTGATTTCTTCTCCTGGCCCTGATCTGAAACAGAAGGGTTTTTGAGTTCTCTGGGCTTGGGATCCAGCACCAATAAAATGGAGAGAATCCACTGTTGGGTTGTAATTCACTAGAGCTTAAAAAGTGCTGAGGCATATGGGTGCACGGGACAGACTCATGGAGAGCAAGTTATTATTAAATATATTGAAGTGAGAAGCAGCGAGGGATGCCGAGTCTTCCTTTTTTTTTATTTAAACGGAACATCAAAGAAAACTCTGCATCAGCGATCCTTGCTTCACTTGACTAATACCAAGAAGCAGCAGTGCCAGGACACCCAAATTGAGATCAGCATCTAAGTACACAAGATGCTGTGCAAAGACGCACGGTTCAAGCAGCCAACAAAGACTTCATCGTTCCTGAGGGGATGAGACTGGCTCTCAAGCAGATGCTGCTGACAACATGTTGGGTGGAAGGGGCTGTCCATGCTCCCCTCTCCAACTTGTATCCCAACCTCTCCAGCTCCACTGGAGACCAACACAGGTCTTCTCACCCAAAAAACAAGCAAATTTCAACCTCTTAGCTTGGTCCCTCCACCCTTTTCTTCTTGCCGCATGACCTTGAAGGTCCAGAGAGGGAGGAGCAGCACGGATGGCTGTCAGAGACACAACCCACGGTGCTCAGAGCATCAGAAACATCCGCTGGGAGCAAGCCCACTTCTGTTGTCAAAATAACAGACCTTGCTACATTACCCAACCTCTGCCCTGTGCCCCATGGGACCCCAGGAACAGCACTTTCTCATTCTGCATATTGCGGGGAGGCTCTGGAAAGGAGAAATTTATTTTACTAATCATAGGATGTGTTGGGTTGGAAGGGACCTCCAAAGGTCATCTAGTCCAACCCCCCTGCAGCAAACAGGGACATCTTCAACTAGATCAGGTTGCTCAGAGGCTCATCCAGCCTGGCCTTGAATGTCTCCAGGGATGGGGCCTCCACCACCTCTCTGGGCAACCTGGGCCAGTGTCTCACCACCCTCATTGTAAAGAACTTCTTCCTAATGTCTAAAGGGGGTGAAAGACCATAGTGAAGGTGAGGGGGGAGGAAGGTGGAATTACTGATTTATTCTAAAACAGGATTCATGACAAGAGGAAAGGATAAAGGTGACACCAGTTGCATCTCCTTATCTCCCTTTTCAGCTGCAGGGAATAGCTCCACACACCTCCACAATCACCCATCAATGAGAAGGGGGCTTTAACCAAACCTGTGCCCCACTGCGAGCAGAGTTACACCAGATTAGGAGGACTTATTGCAGCATGACACGTTTGTCCCTCTGCCATGGGAACTGCTCTACTGGTAAAAGCACTTTAATAACAGCAGCGAACAGCAGGGAGAACATCTTATTTCTTTATTACAGCCCAAGCAGCGCAACTCCTATAGCAGTCAAGGTTCGTGCTGTGCTGTCTGAGCTGGCTCCCATCTGGCCTTCAGTTCCGGCTGCTGAGCAGCTCCGAAGCCGCTGCCCGGTTCCTATCAGATCCAAACTTCCGCAAATCTGGAGAGGTAACACAAACCTTGTGTTCCCAGGCGCAGGCAGCCTCAGCAGAAACCTTCATTTTGCCCAGCCCTGTTCACAGCATGGCTTGGAGGTGTCATTAAGAATCCAATCAATGTGACGTCATGGGTGTAATTGAATTATATGTATGCTCAGCAGACCCATTCCACTTGGTATCCCCATTGGCTAATGTTGAATTATGATGGATCATACACAGGGATATATGAAACATGCATGAATAACCCAAGCATGCATTTTTAATGATGCAATCCTGATAACTTCCCCCTCCTAACAAAATCAAAATGAATTAAACACAAGTAGCTGTCAGTGGCATTAAAAAAAAAAAAATAGAAAAAAACCCTCATTATTTAAATGGCAACATGAAGTGTTCGCCCAAATTGCAGCGTGACAAGGACCGTTTGTTGTAATGATACCAATTAACGTATCTATCCATTTAAAGTTTCCAGTGTAAAAAGAAAGAGCAGCTTGGGTGATATTAATGGCAGGGAAGAAAGGTGACAATAATGGATCACAGGGAGTGAATAGGACCGAACTGAATGGGGTAATTCAGATTAATTGTCTGACAATGGCTGGACAATCCCCTAGAAGGGCATGTCCTCCAATGTAGGGTAGAGCTTGCCTGCTGGTGACATTCAATAGAATAAAATAAGGGCAAAATCTGCAAACCCAACGGTTAGAAATGATCCAAGTCAGGCAGAGGTGCCAGGGCTCATCCTTGAGACACTACGATGGCCAAGTTAACCTGAACATCCCAGATGAATGGTTTAGCCACAGTGGCTTTTCCTCAGGGTAGAGGGGATCGGGAGATTTTTTGAGGTCACTTCACAGAATCACGGAATGGCCGGGGTTGGAAGGGACCTCCAGAGATCATCTAGTCCAACCCCCTGCCAGAGCAGGGTCACCCAGAGCAGGTTGCACAGGAACGCGTCCAGGTGGGTTTTGAACATCTCCAGAGACGGAGACTCCACCACCTCTCTGGGCAGCCTGTGCCAGGGCTCTGCCACCCTCACAGGAAAGAAGTTCCTCCTCATGTTTAGGTGGAACTTCCTATGCTCAAGCTTGTGACCGTTACCTCTTGTCCTGTTCCATACCTGTATTCTCTGATTTAACTGATCATGAGCAAAGAACCACAGAATGATAGGGGTTGGAAGGGACCTCTGGAGATCATCTAAGAAAAGGGAATCATTTGTAGGGGTGGCCTTGCATCTTGCATTTTCACTCTGCTTCACTACTGTCCTCCTACAGATACAGTGCAGGACTTATCTTGGACAGGTAAGCAACATGGGCCCAGATCTGTGTGTCCCCATCTCTCAGAGCCATCTAAATACTCTTCTTTCGCCTTCTACCCTGTCAATATATCAATATCAATTACCTAACACGCCCTTGTAAGCACTGTGTCCAGGGTTACAGCTTCAACTACCTGGGCTAACACCGTTCTGATCTCTGAATCCATAGAAAAATGGGCAGCAGCTCTGTTAAAAAAAAAAAAAAAAAAAAGAAAGAAAGAAAAAGAAAAAAAAAAAAGAAAAAACCCTCCAATTTACAAAAGTAAGTCCTTGGGGACTTCTAAAGAATTCAAGTCATAAAGAAGAAAAATTTGTTCTCACTCTGCGGATCATGAGTTTCTGCTATGTTCAGTGAAAATCAGACATTTTTGTCTCGTTGCAGATTTTGTATAAAGCACAATGTCACAGACCTTGTTCCTAATTGCAGACAGGCTGGACACAGTGGCAAAGGACAGAGCCACTAGAGATACCAGTATATGTCTCATAACAAGCTCATTAGCTCTAACACCAGACCCCATGTTCCTCAAAAACTGTCCCAGGGCCCCTCTCAGGATTTATGCCGAGCATGCTTAAGCGGCAAGTCTCTTGGAAGACCTGTAGAGAGGAAGTCAATACGCTTCATAACACTTGAGAGAAGGGTCATCCTTTGCAATTAATAGCAAGCAAGTTAAATAAATAAACGAGAGATTGTTCACCTTCTCCAAGGGGGTGGCTAGGATGCCTTACTTGCCCTTCTGCAAGAATTTGGCATGTCAAGCACCATCAGCAGCTTTTGAAGACGGCGGGATCTGCGTACAACCGTACCAGGGGCAAAACAAAATTCAGGGTGGAAAAACAGTCAGAGAAAAGCCCTTCTTTCCCGAGTGCAGCAGAATAACTCATTAATGGAGTAATCTTGCTGTCATTCTAGGAACCTTGAGGTTCACCCCTGGAGTAATCTTGCTGTCATTCTAGGAACTTTGAGGTTCACCCCTGTCCTGCACCACAATTCATGTAGCTTGTGCGCGTTCAGACTTCCTGCTGCGATGTCTCACATGGAGTCACATACCCCCAGTGCATGTCTGCACCAACATGCACCAGGCATTTCGTGACTCTCCCCTTCAGCATTTTGAGTTATTTGTACAGAAAATAGATGGGTAGGTATCACGAAGGAGTGGTATAAGTGATGCTTTGAACTCTGCTGCCTATATACACAAGTACATCCTGGCTAGGAGGTGATCTAGGCCACTTTCCTAAAATTAAATATCTACCTCTTTTCCAGGTAAATCCACTTTAGGCATCCAAGTACGTAGCCTGAATAGTTTTGCTCTCTCTGCAACTTGGGGACATTACCACTTCCATACCTGTCAGCAGAGCTGGGAGGATAAATACATTATTGATTTGATCTGCTGGGCAGCCAAATCCTACGGCTGGAAAATCTCTGAGTGGCGCATTAAGTAGCATCCACAACACCCAGCAGAGATGTCTGTAGTCTTGTTTGGAGCACCAAGACTTCACTTCCTTTTAAAAAACAGCCATGATATTTTAAGGAACTGGTATTCATCAGGAGAGGACTAAGAGAAGACACCTGAAAAGGGCTTAATTTCTAAGGATGCTCACTTCATACTTGCTAAACCACCAGCATTTCAGACGCAGTAAAAGCTTGGTGTCCAAAGTCACATCTCAGTTTTCATGATCGTGGCTTTTCACAACAGACAGTAGGTTTGTGAGAGAGTGGAAGCACTCTCCCTTGAAAGGCTCATTGGTGACCAGAGCTGTGAACTGTTCCTTACAGACAAATCATCACAGAATCACAGAATGGTAGGGTTGGAAGGGACCTCTGGAGATCATCTAGTCCAACCCCCTGCCAGAGCAGGGTCACCCAGAGCAGGTGGCACAGCAACGCGTCCAGGCGGGTTTGGAATGTCTCCAGAGACGGAGACTCCCCCACCTCTCTGGGCAGCCTGTGCCAGGGCTCTGCCACCCTCACAGCAAAGAAGTTCCTCCTCTTGTTGAGATGGAATGTCCTATGCCCAAGTTTGTGCCCATTACCTCTTGTTCTGTCCCCGGGCACCACTGAAAAAAGCCTGGCCCCATCCCCCTGACACCCGCCCTTTAAGGATTTATCAGCGTTGATAAGGTCCCCCCTCAGCCGTCTTTTTTGCAGACTGAAGAGACCCAAATCCCTCAGCCTTTCTTCATAAGACAGGTGCTCCAGTCCCCTCATCATCTTGGTGGCCCTCTGCTGCACCCTCTCCAGCAGTTCCCTGTCCTTCTTGAACCAGGGAGCCCAGAACTGGACACAGCACTCCAGATGCGGCCTCACCAGGGCAGAGTAGAGGGGGAGAATGACCTCCCTCCACCTGCTGGCCGCACTCTTCTTGATGCACCCCAGGATGCCATTGGCCTTCTTGGCCCACCCTGTGCATGACTGCATCCCTTACAAGAGTATTACAGGCTTCCACTGGAAGATTTCAAGTTAAGCGTGGGGTTTTTTTCCCTTTCCCTTTTTGTTTTGCACCAACTTCTCTGTCGTATGTAAATGTTAAATTGTGGCATAATTCAGAGATGAGTTTGTTTATCTTAAAGAGAGGCAATTCATCTTTCTGAAAGAAAAACCAAAAAAAAAAAAAAGAGAAAAAAAAGATGCTTCCGCTTTGTTAAATTTCAAAAATAAAAATCCCTTCATAAAAGCTGCTCAAAGATGGCACATCACTGGGAGATATTTAAAATGCAGGCAGTGGGTTTTTAACTGTTCCCAAGAAACACTCCTGTCGAACAGAATGAGGGCCATGAGGTTAAAACACAGCCATCATAACCTTTATTGCTTCATTTTTGTGAAGCCATTAACCACAGGAGGACCACAGATGTGCCACAGCTCCTGCAGCTGGAGTGAAATTCAATCCCCACATCAGAACCTAATTTATGATCAACCTGTTGGGAGGGGGCGGGGAGGCCGAAGGACAGCATTCCTGCGTACCGCACGGCGGGGAAATCAGAGACGCACGAGGGTCTAAGAAAAGTCGCGTGTTGAAAGAGCTCAGCCAAAGCCCTTGCACAAACGCACAAGCACGTGTCGCGTGGAAGGAGCCAGCAGTGAAGTCTTGCAAGTGGAAATTCTGCCTCTGAAAGCAGCTGAACCCCAACAACATCCAGCTTTGAACTAACGCTTCAGCTGCCCGGGAAGCCTCAAGACGAAATCAAAGTGCCACCGTGCTCGGTGCAGGACGTGCTCATTGCAAGTGACAGTCCATTCCCTGAAGGACTCGCAGGCTATGCGGAGAAGAGCGTAGGAGGCATGTAGAGAGGAACGCGTTTTGCCTGAGGTCATGCTGCAATCAGCAACGGAGCCAGGAATAGATCAAGGGTTCCTGCTCTGCCATTATGTCATACCGAGGTTTTTTTCTGACCACTCTTCGTGCCCTCGTGTTCTCTGTATCGCCCCCAATCTGATCTGGCCTTTCCCATCAACCACCTGCTCCACTTCATTCAGATCCTTCTAAGGAACTTGCACCTTTCCACATTTTCCCCTTTCAGTGTCTGCCTCCTCCAGTTTCTTGTGCGCTTCTGATTGCAAGTCCCTGGGTTTAAGGACCTCCTGCAACTGGAATCATACACCTAAGTACTTTTGAAAGTATCTTGATGAGGCTTGATGAGGCTCTGAGCAACCTGATCTAGTTGAAGATGTCCCTGCTTACTGCAGGGGGGTTGGACTAGATGACCTTTAAAGGTCCCTTCCAACCCAACACAGTCTATGATTCTATGATTGCATCTTTGCATGCCTAAATACTTCCTCTCTTATTTAATATGTCCCATCCTACTAACTTCAGTCTCCAAATCACACAGAAGTTATGTTGGGCATTCCAAAATACACTGTTGAGTTGTGCCCCATCACCCAGAGCATCACGCGGTGCTGGTGCGTGGCGATGTGATGCCCTGTCTATGTGCAGCAGCAGAATTCACCGGGATAACATCAGAGCCAGCCCCAGGATCACTGCAACTGTCAGATGTGCGATCCCAACAAGAGACCAGACTGTTCATCCACTCGTAACTCTGAATTCGCTGGCAGTGCCCCCGGTCACTGCAGATGCCATAAATCCTGCAGGCTCCTTTTCCCTTTTAAATGAGCCTAAAGTTTTTTTCCTAAGCTTTTAGCAGTTTAGGGAGCATTTGTAACAACATCACAAAGAATCAATCACTTAGGGGTGCACACGTGCTGGGTCTGTTGGCAGACCCTTTTGTCTCCTAAACTATATGAAGCATGGCCAGCAGGGCGAAGGAGGGGATTCTGCCCCTCTACTCTGCTCTGGTGAGACCCCACCTGGAGTAGTGTGCCCACCTCTGGGGCCCCCAACATAGGAAGGACATGGACCTGTTGGAGTAGGGCCAGAGGAGGCCATGAAGATGATCAGAATGCTGGAGCATCTCTCCTAAAGAGTGTTTACATCTGAGGACAGGCTGAGGGAGTTGAGGTTGTTCAGCCTGGAGAAGAGAAGGCTCCAGGGAGACCTTATAGCCCCTTACAGTACTTAAAGGGGCTCCAGGAAACACGGGGACAAACTTTTTAGCAGGGCCTGTTGCAATAGGACAAGGGGTAATTGTTTTAAACTAAAAGAGGGAAGATTCAGACTAGATATAAGGAAGAAGTTTTTTTACAATGAGGGGGCGAGACAATGGTCCATGTTGCCCCATCCCTGGAAATATTCAAGGCCAGGTTGGATGGCGCTCTGGGCAACCTGATCGAGTTGAAGATGTCCCTGCTCATGGCAGGGGGTTGGACTAGATGGCCTTTAAAGGTCCTTTCCAACCCAAACTATTCTATGATTCTATGTTGCAGCCCAGTGTGCCCACTCTCAAGCCATCTTCTGTATATTCTTTGCAACCTTGAGGTGTATGGTCCTCTGCATGGCCAGGAAAGAGCATCTGAGCTTCATAGAAGAGGTTGGATTAAGTCACCTGCATTAGAATGAAGAAAATACACGACAGTACCAAAGACCAAAAGAAACGCTCCCAGCTGAGCATGTTAATCAAATTCCAGCAGGAAAATCACGCACAAGATAACTCTGCACTGAGCTTTTCTATTGTCATAATGTTGGAGCACCTCACAACCACTAATTGTTCACCAGACAGAGCAGGGAAGCACCATTACTGTCACTTAGAGACAGGCAACAGAGATGTAAAGGGTGTTTACATCTGAACAAGTTGCCCTCAGTCCCCTTTATTGCTAATGGAGAGAAAGAGACATTTTTAGGACACAATTCATCTGACCTAAAATAGGCAATTTCAGTCTCCTGCAGGATGAGTTGTCTCCTAAAATTTCCCTAAGATTTCTCTTGCTGGACTGGAAAGGGAGTTGACAATACCTCCTCTGGATAGAGATATCTACATTTAATGCGATTAATTCCCACTCTCCTAAAGGTGGATCCATAAAAGTCAGGAGCAGAGCAGAAAAAGTAACTCAGATTTCTTATGTTTCAGTCTGATGTTCAGATCAAACCATCAATGGACATCCAAGATGAACAAGGCCAAAGGACCAGCCAGCAGTAACAAAACCGTGGAGGTCTGAAGGAAGCTACTTATGGGTAAGGAATGAAGGAGATGGAAGAGGGAAACCTGAAATACCCTGAAGGGCAAGGTCAAAGGACAGTCGGGCAAGGTTGCTGTTGGACAAAGCGAACCAGATGGCAAGACAGCAGAAGAAATAGTGGCCAAACACTGTCCACATGATGCAGCAGATGTGAGGAAGATCCAGGAGCAACATACACTGACTATCCCAGAGAACACACATGGGGTAAATCTTGCCAAGACCCCATCCCCAGTCCAGACAGTGTTCAAGGAGGAACTCAGTCCTTTCCCAAACGCCCTTTTCCCATTCACCTCTCCTTCTTTTACAGCAGAAGAAATAGGGAGGTGGAACAGCTGAGCCCAAGATCACCCAGAGTGCTCTTGGCACACAGGAAACATAACTGAGAGCCCTCGGATCCCACCACAGCACACTAGACGGAAATCCTGAAAATGAACTTTCTGCGAATTTGACTCCAATTCCAACCTTTGCAGCTCTAGCAAAAAAAAAAAAATTTAAAAAAAATCAAAAAAATTAAAAAAAATACAGAAGTAAGTTTCGAAACTGGGTGACAAGGCTGGTCTGTGCACCTTGGAGGAAGGAATTGCAAGGAAGCTGCCAGCATGTGTTTCCATCGGGAGAGTGAAAACAAACAAATAATAGCTAGGCTCTCTGCAAGCAATTAAAGAGCGGTTAATGAAATCACCTGCCACCGACAGAATTGACAAAACATAGAAAATAAGTCACGTCAGAGTCTGCCAGAGCATCCCTGGCACGGACAAGGGGCCTGATGGCTGGTGTATATTTAGTGCCAGTGATATCATCTTTCCTAGCAGGGCTTGCCTTCTGCAGCGAGGAGAAGGGCAGCACTTCCATGACAATGTCAGCGCGAGCTTTAAGAGGAAAGCGCCTGAGATTTCCTTAACAGGCAAGAAAGCAGCACGGTGGTAGCCTGGGCTACATCGCAGAGCGGGAGACAGGCAGGGGCTGCAGAGCATGATCAAGATGAAAACCCAGGAGAAGAAAAAAAACAACACCATAATATCCATGCTGGTATCTTACGCAGTCAGACGACAGCGTAATGAGTTTGTGGTTATTCAGGTCCTGTTGACCGTTGCCCCATCATAACCTTGGGCTGCTCAGAGCTTTGCAGGACGGGTAGAGCTCAGGTCACCCCTAGAAGGTTCCCCTCAAGACAAATCCTTTTTAGCCCACTAGTGCATACAACACCTTAGTGAACAGTCCTGCATCTGCACATACACTCATTATGCCAACAATTTTTTTAACCGCAGAGCATTGGAATACTAATTGCAACAGCTCTTTCAATCTCTTGCCCTCCGTCACTGCTTTGCACCTAAAAAAGTCAGTTTCCCCTAAAAACGAGAGACTGGCTTAAAAATCATGAATTAACAATCAAAGCTCAGCTTTAATTTGCTGTTATAGTTACTAACAATTAGTGTCAGGGTGCGTTTGGGACTCTCAGCATTTAGGCATTACATCTGCCTGCACTACCCCTGCCCAACCAGCCCTGTTCCCTCAAAATAAGAATATCCAAGTCATGCTGCCCAAAGCCATATTAACATCTCTAAATGAACAGGAGTAATACGCCAGGGTAGCCCTGTGCTATCACCATCCTGAAATCTTTTCTTTCCCCACTATATTATGGTAATTTATTTCACTACCGGGGCTCCCAGGTGAGTTCAATTCTCCAGCATCCAAGCAGACGAAAATGCTAACCCGGCAGAAGAAGTTTAACAAAGAGCCTAAATGCAGTAGTCTCATAAGATCTTGCATCTCTCCATATATTGCATGCTAAGACAGACGTGCAAGGAAAACAGAGAGATATAAATTTGGAAACATTTTCTTTTTCTCCATGAATAACAAATTAGCTAACAATTCAGAATTTAGGTGGGATTTGGGGAATTCATTTACATCATCACAAGGGGGAGAAAGGGGCTTGAAAGCATCAAAAGATTTTTACTTTTCTATCTCACGGTAGAGAAACCTGTAAGAAAAGAGCTAATTAAACAAAAAAAAAAAAAAAAAAGGAGAAAAGGGGAGACTGGGAGGTCGAATAACCACAAGTGGTTGTTTCATAGACCATAAAACTTTCAGAGCTTTGGAGGTTTGTTTGTTTTGTTGAAAAAGAGGAGAGAGAAGCACTTGGTTTTGTTTTGGCACAGGTCGGGGTTGTGGGTTTTTTTTTTTTTTACATATTCTTTTTATAATTTTTTTCTCCATTCTGTAGGAAAACAACAAAATGAGTCACTCTCATTGTAAGAGATGGACAAATACTCAAACCTAACAGGATGCCAAGGTCCTAGCACTTACCAACACAGAGATGCTGTCTGAAGGGCAGGAGATATGCATTAGCATGCACGGCATGGCCTTACCGCTCAGGTTAGCTCTATCATCAATATGTTCCCTTAGACCCCAAGGAGATAAATCGATTGTGTATGAAATCCAAAAGAAACCCACAGAAACTTGTAAGCAGTGGGGAAAAGATCAAAGCGCCTGTAGTGTGCGAAACCACATCCACCCCAGCAGATATCACAAGTCATAAACTCCCCCCGATAACCCAGCCTTAATCAACCATATGACAAGTGAGGCAAACACAGGGAGATTTGCACAGTGCCGGTCGCTATGTTTAATTAGATTTCATCAGAACGGTTCTGAAAAATTAATATGACGAGGTCTCTGCCAGTCTCGGTGATAACCTTTTCCCTGACATCGCTGGAATTTATTGCCAGCCTCAGTTAAAAAAAAAAAAAAAAAAAAAAAAAAAAAAAAAGAGTTACAAGAAGTCAAATGGGAAGATGACTCCAGACCACAGCCATGAGCATCCCAGCAGGGTGGGATACCAGCACGGCTGGCAGTTGAAACAGTGGTTTGCATTTCCAGGATGCCATAGATACAACAGTGTGCTGGGGTCCTTTGCCAACGTAGCACTCCAGCTAGAAAAACAACCATCAGTAAAGCTTCCAAAACCCACCAAAGTCCCTTAGGAGTTCGTGTTTTGTTATCCAAAGGGACCCAGCCCCGTGAATCATCAGCAGAACATGTTCAGCATGACAGAGTGTAACCAGAGCTGAAACCCACAGACAACTGGCTCCCAACTTTCCTCTCTAGACTTTGCTTCTCTTGGCACCTCCAGGGTCCCAACCCATCTCCCACTGGAGCCTGCGAGTGCTCGACTTGTTTCCAACACACACTTCCAGGCCCACTGCACCAAGGGGGATCCCAGCTTGGAGGCATTGGCGCATACTTGATGTGATGTTGCTGATACAAAAGAACAACTCTTACCAGGAGTGATCTTCTATGGGACGTGGCCCATGGAAGGGTTATCTCTGAGAACACAGTCCAGCTGTCTCTAGTCAAGTATGGATGCCAACCTAACTAGCGCATCTATTTCCTTTTGGGGTCTTGCGTTGAAACACCACACAACTCAACTCCTTTTAAGTTTAGGAGATGAATGATCATCCTTGGGGTCATAGCTGGTAGAATGCTGGCCAGTACGAAGAAAGCCAAGTAATGACAGAGTCAAGTTCATGAAAAAAAGCATTATTGACATTAACCTAGATGGGACCCTATCATGTTGCATTCAAATCTATAGGGTTAGCTGCTGCTATCACAGCTAGCAAGATGCTTTCTGGCCACCCTGGGCACAGAATCCTAGGGGGACTTTCCTGGAGCCACAGCTTTGATTAACCATCTTGGCCTAGCCTTCAGTCTGTATTTCTGCCCCTCACCCAGCAATGATAGCTTTTCTAATTTCAGAAAGGGCCAAGGACCTGCAGCTCTTCCGTATGGTTTCCTTTCGAAGAGGTGAAAGGCTACTGACAGGGTTTTGGAGAAAAACAAACCCAACAAGACAAGTGTCAGACCAAACAGGAACAGATCCTTGAATCCTGCATAGCAACACACGTCTTCACTCCCGCAGACACCATATGGGTCGGGGTCTACAAAAACCCGCACAAATCTCTCATGCTTCCCCCCAAAGCTTCACACACATGAGTCTAACAACCAGCAATCCATCAAAGCTTGATTGCTCTCAAGCCAGGCTGCCACCAAGACGAAATGAGAGCGAGATGATGAAGCATAGCAAGCCAAAGTCGTTAAAGCAAAATGAAAGAAGCGCAAGGGGAAGAGATCAAGTTGGAGAAGAACAGGGGGAGATTTTATTTCTGCTTCCCTTCTCTTGGCTTCACATACACCCGCAGCAACATTCATAAGTGGTGGATATACAGATGACGTTAAAGCCCCCCAACGGGGGTTCACAACCACCACGCTGACGCCGAGGGGCTGCCGCACACCAGAGAGTCTGGGTGGGTGCAGGGGAGAGGTGGAGAGAGGCTCTTCACGTTAGTTCAAGCCAAAAGTTGCTTACCCTAATGAAGGGAGGTGCATTCCTTGTTGCCTTTTAATTAAGAGCTGGCTCATAAATCAAACCACGTGTTGCTACACTTCGGATGTCAGTTGGGGGAAAGGCTTTTTTTGAATAACCATGGCCCCCTTATGCAAGCGGTGGTCCCTCCTCCAACTCCAGTAACATGGCTAATTACACTACTTTTGTTTGCTGTTACAAACCCACCCGGCCTTTACCACACCAGGAATTGGGCCTCTGATCCCCCGCCAAGAAATGCCCAGCTATGGGTCACAAACCGAGCAGAGCTTCACCCAGTTTAAGCATCAGCAGCAGGAGGAAGAATTACAGTTAAACTGAGCATTTCCCTAAGTTTCCTCAGGGGCATCCACAACTTCTTTTAAATTACAGGGTTCCCAGAGGTGGGCTGGGAAAACTATTTAAGGCAAATTGTTTTCACAGAGCAGTAGTCAGAGAACACAGGCTGGAAGGCACGAGTTTAAACTCTTAAGCAATATTGTTCGCATGCACACGCACACATAGATACGCACATTTTAAAATGCATTTCCAATTTCAGGGGAAAAAATACAGATCTGCGTTCATGGCTATTCTGTATCCAGCCACTTTTCCCCTACTCTGCTGTCTCTGCACAGCAGTCGTTTCTAGCACGTGGGAGATGAGTTAAAGGTGTCAGTCCAGACTGCAGCAACTACGTGCAGCAAATAGTCCAGCTGAGACTCTCAACAAAGCCTTGGACAATGTAATGAGTGAACAGTGGGAACAAGCAGGTTTCACGCAACACATACCCCATAGGCACAATGGTATCCTGGACTTCAGAGAGAGCAGGGAACTGAATCTGGACCTCATCATCATGGTTGACATCTTCACCCAAACTCAGTTCCCAACCTCTGCACCCTTTCTTCTTCCTTCCTAGAGACAGGAGCTGTCAAATTGTGATGTCTACATCAATGCCCATCTGCAGCCGAAGCAGAGATCTGGCCAACGGGAGAAGGCGGAGGTGAGAGGCTGCAGAGGTGATTTTGGGGATATCTCTGAGATACGGCTTCAGGATGGTGAGGGGGATAGAGCGGAGGATGGTGAAAGGAAGAGACGGATGCACAGCGCCTTATCAGGGACTTGCTGTTCTTTCAACAGGCTCCCTGATAACATATGGAGCTTAATCAAATATGCAAATAATGTCCTATCTGGAGACAAGGGAAATAGAGAAATAAACCCAGAGACCATGCATGAAAACAAGAAGATAAAAATGAGAGAGTGGGTAGAAGGTTTCCTCTTTTTGATAAAATTATTTCAAAAGATTAAATTAAAGCAAAACTAATTAGGAGAACCGCACTTAAGCCGACTTCCCGTAAGAAGGGTCAGCAGGCAAGAGGCATTCAAATCAAAGGCAGATGCAAGAGGCACTTCAAGGGCTCCCTGAAAAGTCATTATCCCAGTCAAAAGGGAAGGGGATACAGAGGAGGAAGGAATGACAAGAGTCATTTTGGCTGGGCATCCATCCGGGCATTAGATGGAGTGTGTGAGGAGTTAAATAGCCTCTCTTTGTCACCCTGGAGAGCAGAAGTAGCAGGTGAAGACTAAAGCTGACCACCTAATGTCCCATCCAGAGCACTTCTCAGAGAACAGAGGGACAAAAACCAACAGAATTATATAGAACGGGAGGGGGGGGCACAAGGATGCATCTGCTTTTCCTTGTATCCAAGCCCTACATGGTTTCCATCAGCAGCACAGCCACGCCAGGTACTGCAGCCTGAATCCAGATCAGAGCTGCTGACACCACACAGAAAATCCCCCACCACAACAAGGCAAGTGACAACCAGCATCACTGCAAACTGTCCCCTGGCAGGATGCAGGACCCATGGGTTTCAGCAAGGTAACCTGCAGCAGGACATTGTTATCTGTCCCTTTGTGTCTGCTTTTGTCACTAACATCCCCCTGCCTGCACAGCACGCATCCTCAGCCCACCGGAGGGAAATCCGGCTCAGCTGCTTTGCGACTGGAAACCTGTCAAATTCAAGCTGCGGCTTCTTAAAGGAAGAGTTTGAAGAGATGATGTTACAACCTGCTGCCTTCCCTGCTGCAATGGGTCCACTGGAGCCCGCTATTTCTCCTGGAATTGGAAATAAAAACGCATGGCACAGCACCACCCATGCAGAATGCACGGCAGCAGCCAGCAAGCGCCTCCGGACGTTGAAGTACAGATTGCATCTGGAGGGATTAGATGGTCATTTGCAAATCTCGTTGCACGGTTGCAAGATCCCATCTCTGACAAGGCTCTGAGGCACTGTTAAAGCAGAACCTCCAAAAAAAGAAAGAGCAGCGCTCCACGCATGTATGCAAGGCGCCCAGCAAAAGCACAGCTCAGCCAAACCCTGCGCACCAGCACGGAGACTGCTGAGTAGTCAGAAAGCAGAGAGGGGTACTTGAGGGAGAGACACGGAAAATTAATCGCTCACTGCCAAAAAGCAGGCTCTAACTCTTGCTGGGAACAGCAACCTTCCTAGCAGAAAAAAAAAAAAAAAAGAAAAAAAAAAGGGAGTTTTCCTACTGCAGTTAGATACTGCAACAAGCTAACTGCACTCCTGCAGTGACAGAGCAATTAGTAGGTATTTAAAACAAGTGTTGGCTGCACCAGTTCTGGATAGAGGGCCTCTGATGTGGTTTAGGGCCTGGGGTTTTGCAGCAGAGGATGGATCACAGGGCAACCCAGGCCGGAAGGGACCTCAGGAGTCCAGTCTCCTGTTCAAAGCAGGGTCAGCTTTGAGATCAAACCAGGTTGTTTTGTCCATTCAGGCCTTGAAAATCTCCAAGGATGGCAACTGCACAACCTCCATGAACATCTTGCTTCAATGCTTGCCTGTCCTCATGGGAAAAAGCTCTTCCTTACATCCAGTTGGAAGTGCTCTCATGTCAACTTATGTCTGCTGTCTCACGTCCTCCCACCACTCACTAATGTGAAGTGCTTGTCTCCGTCTTCTCAATAACCTTCTTGTAGGCATGGGAATGCTGCTGTTAGGTTTCTCCAAGTTTTCTCTTCCCCAGCCTGAATAAGCTCATTTCTCTCATCCTCTCCTATCAGGGAAGGTTCCCCAGCTCCTGGCTCTCTTCACCCTCTCCTGATTTTTCTCTGGTTGATCAACACCTTTTTTGTACTGAGGGGCTTAAAAGTGACCACAGTACCTCGATACGGTCTAGCAATTGAGTTCAAGATGACCACCTTCCCCTGAATCTACCAGCAGTGCCCCCGTCTGTATAGCTGAGGATGTCGTAGAATCATAGAATGGTTTGGGTTGGAGGGTCATTGGCCTCTTCTACTGCGCAGACACAATGGTGGCTCATGTGTAACTTGCTGTCTACCAGGATCCCCAGGTCCTTTTCAGGAGACCTGCTCCCCAGCCAGGCAGTCCTCAGCCTGAATCGTTGCAAGAGGTCACTCCTTTCTACGTGCAGGACTTCACACTTCTCCTTTTTAAATGAGTTCCTGTCAACTCCATTGCACCATCTTCTCTTAAGTCCATCTGGATGGCAGACCTGCTGTTCAGCCAGTTCCTCCCAACTGACTGGAGGTTGGATTAGATGATCTCTGAAGGTCCCTTCCAACCCCTGTGATTCAGTGATTGCAGCTCTGGGATGAACAGGTGCACAGGGCAACCTGCTTCCCACCTCATTCGACCTCTAGCTGGAGAAAGGTGAAGCGTAACAGAAAGATACCCACCCATCTGCAAGGCTTCAAAGCAGCAGGGGAAGAGAGACAGCACAGCAGCCTATCACTGGCATGCACAAGTCCTGCATCTTTGATTTCACCCATGGAGATAGTATCCAATCACTCAACACTTCTAGGTCATGTTGGACTCCAGTATCACCAGCCAACAACTTTTGCATGACCCAGTACAAATGGGTGTCACTGCCCAACGTCCACATAGATTCCCATCACCCCCCCTTTCAGGGCTGCCGGCTGGTACACTCCACACAAGCATCAAGAGCCAAGTACACCACAACTACCAAAATTACAGCTTTCCGAATGCTACGGCCAGAAAACTGAAGTACTCTCCAGGTGTCTAAGCCAGCAACGACCTCTCAAAGAGGGACTGTGTATCAATGAAGGACACAGACAACTGCAGCCTTCACAGACGTCAAATTCAGACGGGAAGCGGGATCACTCCATCACAAGTGAGTGAAACACTCGGACTCCTGCTGATTTAGGAAGCTGTGAGGAGAGGCCAGAGCGAACAAGCCCCTCTCACAGAAACCAGCTTCCCAGCAGGAGCCAGAGCCTCTACAGCGTGTTTTCAGAGCAGTCAAGTCCACTTGCCAAACAGTTGGGGGAAAAAAATAAAATTAAAAAAAAAAATCCCTGACTCTTTCAAAGCAGCAGAGGGATGGAGAAGGAAGCCGAGTTTCCCTGCCGACATTCGCCCAGAGCTGTCAGCAGCAGAATATCCTCCAGGGAACATCAAAACCGAGCAGGATTTCTCGTCTTGTGCGTATGCAGAACCCCCCTCGCCTGGAGGAACAGTGAGGATCTCTGTCTTTGCCTGCAGTTATCACGAGACTGCAAACCTGTGCATGGCAAACCCAGGACTCTCTCATTAGCTCCAGCTCCTTGGATGGGCGGTGAGGTATCAGACAAGAAAAGGAAGATACCCCTTTCCATGTGGGTACGTCACGGTGTCACCAACCCACCTAGAGCTCTGTTGCCTATGGGTCTCTGCCCATCTCTTGCACCCTTTTACCTTGCTCAAAATGTTTTGCATGGAAAACTCCATTTCATTCTTCTGTTGTCCACTCATGGCACTTGAGAGCGATCCAGCTGTGTGGAAGGACCTGACACGCTGCCAGTCTCACCAGAATTCAGCTGCTCTCTCCTGCTAAATGGGATGAACCCTGCTCTGGGAAGGGATCTCAACCCACATGTGAAGGGGGTAGCAAGAAGACCCTTCATAGCGATCAGCTGCAGGTTTGGGCATCCCTCAGATTTACCTTACTGAAGAAGTCCTGACATTACCGTAGACCAAGGTGCATCTTCTCCAAGCCACATACCGACTCCTTCAATAGTTGTTAGCGGTTCCCACTCCCTCTTCAAGGCTGTAAACAGCACCGTAGCATCCAACCAGGAGAGCTGTCGGCTGGCTGATGGGATGGGATAGCCACAGCTATATGGCCAGAAACCAGCAGGAGCTCAGATTTGTGCCTATTTTCCAATCCAATTATCTATCCGAGAAAGCCTGCCTTCCCCAACGCAACTGTGAGATGGGCCAAAACGAGAATTGCAAATCCGAGCTCTCAGATCTAAAAATCTCTCCATGGTGTTTTGTCTCTGAATCCAAAGAAAGCCGGGTCTCGAGGGTTCAGGGTAATCCAGAGGGTGGTTCATGAAACCGGTTGATATTGAGAATTCTCTACTAAATAGGGGTGATTCCTGGTGGGAAGTGCTGGCCAGATTTCAGAGCTGTCTGATCTGAATGAAAACCTTCACCCCGAATGGCAGTCCAAATCTAAAAAGCCCTTCAAAGACCTCAAACTGGTGGGATTTTATGAAAGATGAAATACAGGCCACAGAGCGAAAGAATTGGTTTTTAAGCCATATTTCTTTCTCTGCAAGGAATTTAGCATAGAAAAGGCTTTGAGTGAAATATTTTGATGGAATAAAAAAAAAAGATAAAATATTTCTTATGGGGAAGTTTCAAATAAATGTAAATTACTACTACTCCATTTTCAAATAAGCATTTGAAAATGGACAGAGCGCTTTGTTTTGTTAGAAGTGCAATTCTGAGGGCTGTTCCCAGGTTGACATTTGTAAACTTAAATTGCCCTTTACACCTGCATCTACACACAGAATAATTGCAGGTAAGTTGTATTTCTTTGACTGGAAACTATCTGCACAAAAGCAATGACCCATAAATTAAATGCCTAGGGAAGGAATACAAGGAATACTGAATACCGCTACGCTCCCTTAGTGGTGACAGGTATTAGTGGCACGTAATTTGGCCAGACACACCGGAAAAAAAAAAAAAAATCCAAAACAAGCATACAAAACCGTGCAAAGCATCTCCATGGGTACATCTCTAGCTTTTTCCTGCCACCAGAGTGAAGAGCTAAGCGTGTAATGAGAGAGCGTGCAAAGGAAAAGAAAGGCAGTGGATTTCGGCACCTGGCTGTTTTACAGCGAAGTGGTTTGTAGGAAGCACATACCCAGGAATAACTCCTGTTCCCGATGGTTGGCTGCGCTGCCGTTCGCAGAGAGACAAAACAGCCCTTCGTTAAACTCAAGTAAGGCTTTCGTGTCTCCTGAAAAAAAATCACTACAAATTCACAGGGGTGCCGACTGACTTTCAGCCACGGGTTTTGTTCGAAGCACTTCCCCCTCTATGTAGGAACTCACTCTGCCAACGAAGCCCACCGAAGGCACCCTGGAGTACATTATAAACTGCGGCAACGTGGTACGGAAGCACAGGGAACACCACGGGCCAGCCAGAACAGGAGGTAATTACAGACACCAGCAGCTGACCAAAGCGCTACAAGATGAAATATTTCTCATTAAAAAGTACCGCAGGATCTTTAATGCCCACAAGCGGTCGGGAGCTGGTTTTCCATCCCATCTGATTTGTCTAGTTTAGCTGTTTGGTATGATCACACACCTCACAACCTTTCATGCATTAGTTTTCTTCAACGCTTCTTTGAGCAAGCAAAATATTTCCTACCCTTTGCAGGAGAGAAAATGAGCTATGGAGGCACACCACAAGTTTCTGGTAGAGCAACGAACTGAACCCAGCTGTCTCCCAACCCACTCAACCCTGGGCCTCCCTTCTCCATCCCCAAGACACCACCAGCCCCCATCAGGCTTTTAATCTAAGAGCGCCGGTTTCTATACGTGAGATACGGACAGGGGGAATTTTTCTTTTCCATAGCTTTGCATTTTTATCCCGTTTATATCTTCATTCTGCAGGGCCAGGCTGTGCTGTGGACAAGGCATATTTCTACAGCAAATTATTCAGTGCCTTCCACATAGCTACATGTGGAGACCAACTGAATGAGCGAGGGTTGCACAATGTATTTTGCCTGGGGCAGTGAAATAGCCGGGGCCAACCTTGTCTTTCTGTTTCACTCACTTTTTTCCTACCCTATCTCTATCTTGGTTTTTTCCTTTTCTTTCTCTTTGTTGTCTTGGTTACACGGGCAGATTCCTGATATGCTGCTAGTTTTCATTTTAATGATATGTTCCTGTAAAGCACAATATTTTACTTCAGTTGTGTGTGCCACTGGATAAATTCCTTTGACATGTGACATTTGTATATCAACTAACAGATATTGCTTTATGACTGTGGGTATTTTGCAGAGTATTCACGGATTACATACATCAAAATCTCACATACAGTCGGCATCTTTCATATAAAAAAAACACACGGAGAGAAAAAGACTGAAACTGCGGGAAAAATAAGGAAAGCTTCTCCAAAACCATCTTGTAATTACTTGCAGTGAGTCTTCCAACAACAGAGTAGATCCTGCTATCTTGAATTTAGTAACTCCTCTCGCCATGCTAGCCAAAATACTTCACTGTAGCTTGACCGAATGGCTGCACTGCACCAGGAGAAAGAGCAGGACGTATCATGTGTGGCAGGACTCAGCAAGCAGGAAAAAAAGACATCTCCTGGGCTTTGTCCACCGGTACCCTAGAGTTTCATCTAATTCTACAAAGCTTATTCCAATTTACCCATAGGCATATTAAAAAAAAAAAATCCCCAACAAACATAAATCAAGCTTCATGCTAACGTAATGGATTATGCTGGAGTTGCAATGCCAATGAAGTATTTCCTCTGATTCCTTTTCCAAAGCACCTGATTGATGAGAGAAGATGGAAAACGGAGCTTCAAAAGGCCCATGAAGTCTTGGCAGGGACCAAGGAATGCCAAGTGAAAAATTCTGAGTGCCAAATTGGCCTTGTGTGGCACTTAGAGGGGAAAACAGGCTGGTGTCCTGAGTTCAGAAACCCTCAGGAGCCCTGGAGGGGAGCAGTGCGTGGAGGAAACCAGTGATTGCAGAAATCACAGCAAGGATGGGGCTGAACCCGTAGGAACTGAAGGTTTCCAGGAGCCTGGATCAGCTGGTCCAAAACAACCACAGGTTTGCAGGGGAGCCCCCTTTTGCTTTGCTTTCTGCCTCTTTGGTGGAGACTTTATTCAGCCGAAGAAGATCTCAACCCGAGACTCCAGCTCTGCTCCAACACACGGACCAAATGCAGTAACTACCGCAGGCAGAATATTCAGCACATTAGGAAAAAGTGAATATAATGAAGCTTTCTCAAATTACATCAGCCAGTTCAGTTCCCCTCCTCTCATTCTTTACCCTATAAGGCTGTCCCCGCTCTCTACCACACTCTGTAAAGCACTAAAAGCTTTCTCTCCTATTTTCCCCTACTAAAAGGAATTACATCTTGGATTCTGCAATGGCAGAGACAGAGCTGTGTCTGAGTTTGCTTCTCCTGAAGCCAAAAGACAAACCAAAAGCTTGCGAGTGCAGGGAAGCAGCAGTCATTCTTAACTGTTTAGGTCTTTTGGATATTTACCATTCAGATCTCACCTACCCCATTCCCCCACCCCCCAAGAGACTGACTGGAGAACTAAACAGTTTATTATGATATCACAGATGACAGGGAAGCAAAACCTAATTAGTCAGGGGAGGAGATTATTTTTATTACAACTGTTTAAAACACAACTTGGCTCCTTTACCACATGCCTGAATAGACTGTTTAAAAAAAAAATTAAAAAAAATTCTCTTTTTCAAAAGCATCAGAAGCGTTTCCTCTGTTGAACAAAGCCAGAGATATTTGCCAGTGGGCAGGATCCCGTTCCCCTTGCAGACCCGCCTCACCATGGGTTCAATGCCGTCTAAATTTACAACCCTGGTTTTCTTTCTAAGTGCAGAAACAGGTAGGGGAACAAAACCACAGATTTCAGACCTTCCTTAAGCATCCGTGAACAAATGACTCCGTTCCCCCTGCCTGCTCTGTTCATCCTATACACAAGCCATAGTGGGTCACCTTTTCATAGCACCTTCCTCTCCCCAGCTTGGAAGTTTTTATTTGCAGAAGGAACTCCAAGAGGAATCAACACCCAACCCAACCCCCAAGGCTCTGCCCAACCTCCTTTCCCAGCTTCTCACCCATCTCCATTATTATGACAAAACCACAATCTCCTCTCACATATAATATTTTGCAACACCCCTGGGCTGAGCATTCAGACAGACATTGCCAGACTGGCACAGAGCAGTTGGAATGGATGCACTGCCCATCATTAGCGTGAGAAGGTCCCTTCTAATACCTCTTCTTGCCTTGAGAAAACCACAGGTAGAGAATTCCCAGCTTCCACCTCTCCAGCCTCTCTGCTGTTGCCTTACATGGCAAACTGCAGAGCTACGTCCATGCAACAGGCACATTTTTAGCGAGAATTCACAGCGAGGAACATAAATACACTTTTTATTGTATTTGGGTTTATGTGGCGTCAACCCTAAACATAATGCTCATTATCGCTCAAGACACAGCTTTCTTTTGATGAAAACGCTCTTCCTTCAGTACAAGCACCCAGCCTGACCTAAACAGAGCAACCACTAATCCCATGCTGGGCTCGTGGTGAAATCACAGTCCAGTCACATTGCTCTGAAGAAAGACCTCCAGAGCATGAATCCTCTTTCTTAACAAACTTCAGCTGCAGTCAGTTTTTCTCCAGCAGGCACAGATACCCTGTGATCAACTGCTTAATTAGAGATGGTCTGAACACAAAAATATTCTGTTGGATGTAAACTGCACCAAGTCTGTCTGTGGCTGGGTCTGTGGTTTGACTTCAGAAACATGCATTTGCTGATGAACAACAATTTGGAAGAAGGATTTTATCCTTTCTCACATCAGCTCTATCCCTCAAGGGTGAAACGCAGTTTTTTGCCAACCAAAACATTTTCTATCCTCAAAATAGGCGATGCACCTTAGGATAAGGACTGCGCTCACACGACTGCAACACTGCAAGTCTCCATCAGAACATGAAAATCTGAGTTAGAGAACCACGTCAGGTCTTACCTTCTTGAGTTTCCCACTCTTGGTCCCCACAAAAGCCAGGGAGTGGTTCTTGTAGACGTAGGCAATCACAGATGTCATCCTGTCTCCATCCTCGGTGAAAATGGGAAGCCCTCGCACCATGGATGATACTCCCAAGGGGGCATTCATATCCAGGCCACAGAAATTGTCATCAATTGTTAACAGCTATAAAGAAAAAGAAAGAGAGTGTAAAAAGATGAAGCCACTACTTCTTTCGCCATTTGGGAAGTATCCATACAAGCAGGGACACCATTGCGTAACATGCCTATGATTTGTGCAGGCTGACAAATCGATGACAAAGGCAGGACTGGAGAAATACAGGGGTGGAAAAAAATTTGCCCAAAGTTGCGTGATGAGTTACAGACAGAAGGAGAACTGGAAACTTGCTTCTTTTGAATGACAGCCCAGCAGGATACATTACGTTAAGCCTTTTTCCTACTGCTTTAGCAGTCAGTTTTACCAGTCAAGACCTAGCAATCAAAGACAAAGTCTGCTGAAAATGTCTTAAACATATCTAGCTCTGTCAAAAAAAAAGTATGCACATCCATTCCCGTGGGATCCAAAATAAGAACCACTGAGCTAAGTCTGCACTGGCAAATAAAATAGACCCTGGCCTGCCCTCTGGCCCTGAGATCCAGTAGTAAGGCTCACATCTATGAAACATAAATAACCACTCCCCTCCCAACTACAAACCCTGTAGCATCACTCGCGTTACATCTTGGAAATTATACTCCCCCAAGGCATGTTCAGGAACCATCTGGGAGAGAGTTGGTTATCCCAGGTCAAATCTGCAGTAGGGAGCACTCTAAGGATTAAACACTACAGATGGTGCCTGCACACACGCCCCATGCCTGGGGTTAGTTTAATCATATCGTTCTCTCTGGGTCCTTCTCTCACACTGCTTGGCCTGGGCAGTTCAACCTTCTGGGTCTCCATTTCTTCCCCATGAAATGGAAATTATCCTCCATCCATCCATCTTACCAGGGTTCTATAACTCACTGAAGTCCTTTGGAGAGGAGGGGAAGGTTTCACAGCTATTATAGGAGCTTTTTGGTGTTTGTTGGAGATACCCATAACTCCTAACAACCAGAGAAAAGGTCCCATTCATTAATGCTGCTGCCTAAGCTCTAACACCTATTGGATTTGAACTCAACAGCCTTGTCATCACACAGATGCTTCACTGGGATCCATGTATACAGATGCACATTATCTCTGAGGGTGTTTCTTTGGACTTCAGGGAGTTACAGAAGTACAGCAGCAGAACCGTATGGACAACTCTTCTACCTTAAGGAACCATCTGGACAGTAGGTGAGGCTAATACAGGTGGCCAATATGAAGATCTCCACAGAATAAGTCAACCAAAGGTGAAGCTCCAAATACCACAGTACACAATTGCCAAAGCAGTTAGACTTTATTAACTTCACTGGGACCACTCACAGATTTGAAGTTAAGAATCTGCTTAAGGTGTTTTGCTGGACTAATGCCTAGAAAGGCAATAATTAATTGTACAGGAAGGTTGCCTAGTATTCATATACCAGTAATAAAGGACCATGACTATTTCCTTTGAGCTCACACCTTTCTGGAAGCATGGACAGAACACGTGCTGCTCCTTACTTCAGTTCACGAGCAGTAAAAGCCTGATAGTTGATTCATTTTATCCTCACCCAGCAATTACAGGGAATAATTACAGAATGTTTTACTGAATGGAAGAATAACGTGTCTTCAATGTATTTATAAACGCATAAAACCTATGAGGAATTCAAACAGCCATTAGTAAGGAACAGCTAGCCTGAGCTCTGGCCCACAAGAGTCATTAGTGTTTGTGGACTGCCCTTTCAGAGCTAAAACACCAGCTCAAAGAGCAATTACAGATCAGATCAACAGCCTCCATGAGCAGCAGACAGGATGTTGCTAGTCTACGATGCCAGCACAAAGTGTAAGATAAATCTGTCTCCCAAATCCAAAGGCCAAATTCCCCCGAGGCCTGGTACCACCATACTGATGGCCACACTTCAGAGAGGCAGGACACCCCTGCCAACAGCATGACTTGCAAAAACCGAGCATTTCTGTGGCTAACGAGAACACAAACAGATTCATTACATAGGTCAGGATGGAAAAGCTGCAGCTTGATTACTCAGGAAGTACAAACGTGTTTGAAGCAGCGACACTTCCCAGATCTTTCTGTGAGACATGAGACACTGACTGTTAGAGATGAGCAGTGTGTTGGGCTGATGTGGTGTGACAAGCCTTCTGTTCACCAATTCACTACCCGACTCATCGCCTGGTGTGGGATCCACCTCACCTTGCTTTAGCCATGTGAAACCTTAGTAAGTAGCCTAGAGTGGTCATCTAAAGTACCTCCCTATTCAACAGAGGAAAGGAGGCACATCACAGACCAAGCCATCCAACCAAACTTGCAATACGCTAGATCACCTTCTGATAGAGCCAGCTGATTGCAAAAGGACTCCGGATGATTCACATTAAGATGTATCATGCTTTGAACAGGAGGCTGGATTATACGACTTCTTGAGGCCCTTCCAACCTGAATCATCCTATGGATGTAGGACCTAAGAAGAATCCAGGTCTGGAAGTCAGGCCTAGTTTGACTGGAAACTTTTAAGCTCTCAAATTAACAGGATCTGTGTTTCAAGGCGATAATAAAACTGTATATGTGTCTCACCCAAAGTGATGGCCTGACAGGCTGAGATAAGAACCATTTCAGACTAAAACCAAGAAATTCCCAAACTTTCTACAGATGGCAGAAAGAAGGGCAAGGAAAGAAAGTCATGCTTTGCCATGGTTTTAAAGGAAAATAAAAAATAGGAAACAGCTTTCTTCACCCGCAAGAGGATTAAAATACGCAATAGGACCAGCAAACTTCTTACCAGTGGATGAAACTCCACGTCAAACAACAGGAAATTACACCAAGCAGCGGTGAAATGATAGCAATCAAGCAGAGCTGGCTTGATGCACGGTCTGAGGCATCCTCCTTGGTGTAGCACTGCCTCCCACACAATCCCCACCCTGCAGCACAGCCAAAACCAACTACTCCAGGTGAAGCACTTGGAGATCAGAAAGGACCCATAGAATCATCTGGGCTGCGTGACCCAGGATTTTGAATATCAGACAGGAGCAACCTGTGCTGTTTTGAAGGGAGGTAGAAGCTACTTCTATTTGCTCCCCAGTCAGGTCTGAGTCTTCATGGCTGTAAGAATACAGCACTGGGCCCTCTGTAACCCACTCGATCACCAGCCAGGCTACGTTAGCTAGAGTATATGATTGCTGTAGATGTATATTAGAGCTCACATAGCCAGAGAAAACTCTCACCTACCCACAAAACCCCAAGAGGATATAGACCCAGAGATCCCAGCATCAACCACAATAACCTGGGGCTGATCTGCAGCACATCTCCAGCCTGTGAGGCTTAATTAATCCAACAGCCACAGGTTAGTTCCTCCTTCATCAAGCTGGGCCCAGCTCCAGCTGAACTCAGACCTAGCCTTAATGGGGCTGATATCATGGTTTTCCCCCATGCAGACACAAAACTAACTTTAAGCCCATTTATTTCATTTTATTTCCCTGAGATTATTTACAGGAAGACACGTTCTTATAAGAAGGGCTTATAAGAAAGATGGGGACAGACTTTTTATCAGCGTCTGTTGTGATAGGACAAGGGATAGTGGCTTTAAACTAAAAGAGGGAAGATTTAGACTAGAAATAAGGAAGAAATATTTTACGCTGAGTGTGGTGAAACACTGGCCCAGGTTGCCCAGAGAAGTGGGAGAGGGCCCATCCCTGGAAATGTTCCAGGTCAGGTTGGATGGGGCTCTGAGCAACCTGATCTAGGTGAAGATGCCCCTGCTCATGGCAAGGGGTGGGACTAGATGGCCTTTAAAGCTCCCTTCCAACCCAAACCATTCTATGATGATCCAAGCACCAGGGCAAGGCCGAAGTGCAAAATCAGCACTTTCTCTTACATGACACAGTTCAGATGAGATCTAGGACCACCACAGCACACCTTACCGTCTGAGACACGCAAACTGGTGCGTGAGGGCAGATGAGGCCACGGTGCTCACTCACACGCTGTTGCATGGGTGCCGGAGAAGCAATCGCAGAGTTGTGGTTTGTGACGTGGACAACCATCCCCCAAGAATAGGAGCAAGGCCAGCCAGCCACGCACCACATGAAAACTATTTTCATTTAACACATTTGGGTTATTTCCTCTAGGGATCATCTGCAAAAAAAATGCCAGCAAGCGAAAACCTACATATAAACATCACCCGGCTTCTGTGCAGCTGTGGCTCTCAGCTACACACACGCCTTTGTAAAGACAGAAATACAGTCATCTTCTTCAGCAAAGAGAAACACGTAAGGAAGTTTGGATTTATGATGAAAGGGTCAGGAGTTGCAAGCACAGGTTTATTTTCAATTCCAGGCACTCCTAGCAGCAATATAAAGTAGCCACGTTAAACTCTCTGGAGCTTCCCTGCTCGGCAATTTCACGTTAACGACTTTCCAGAATGAAAGCGGAGGTGAGGACATGAATTCACTCTGCTTGCAACACTGCTGCCGCGCCAGCTGGGATACCGGGGAGGGGCAAAGGGAAGATCTAAAGAGGCAGGAATAGGATCAGCAATTCTTGCATCTCACATTAGTTAAAATCTAACCCAGAAATCCACGGCACAGTCTGTAGGTATCTCAGAAGGGATGCGGTTGAGATGTTGGACTGGAGTCAATGAGTTTCCCATCCTGCTCCAGGTTCCCACCTGCAGAAGAGGGAATATTGTTCACCGTCCCTCTGCCCCAGGAAAGCTTCTAAACACAGGTTTATAAGGTGTTCTACATATCCAAAATATCTTCATGCGAGAATGATTGGCAGTTCCCAGGGCATAAATGCCCTCCCGAGTCCCACCAGCTGCCTCTCCATCTTGGGCTGATGTTCGGGGGGAACCAGCGCGTGGGAGGCTGCAGTCTGCTCCTGCCGCCACTCCCTGCACAGGCAACCAGGGGGCTGATCTGCAGCCGTGACACCGTGGCCAAGTGTCACATTCACCAGTGAAATAGGAAGGATGTGCAAAAGAATGGGCCTGATTTACAGGAGGATTCTGGCAGGCATTTGCCTTCTCCGGGATTAAGCCTATCAAATAAATAATTAGCACAACCAAGCCCTCCTGGAGAGGATGGTTTTACAAGGCTGGTGCTGGCTCAGTCCCCTAGGGATTTGCTGAGCCCCAAAAACCCCCAAACTCAGCAGAAGGGTTAGAGCTCTGATTACAACACCTCCTTCCCCGTCCTCATCTGATTCCCCACCAGAAGCGAGCACTTTGGCATTGCACAAAGGGCTGAAGCACCAGGTATTAGGGAGCCAGTACAAACACTGCTCATAATAAACCACAATTGTCCCTTAAACATCTGCTTTAGCTATTTTGCTCTGAAACAGCCCCTGATAATCAACTACAGCCTAATCCATATTTTGGGAAAAGCTTCGATAAAGGATTAGCCATCCCTCGTTCCTCCTTGCTTTCGCTCTGGTGAAATCTTCCTCCTTAATCAAAGCACCAGGGCCTTTTTCCAGATATCTCAGCAGGCTCCAAAGCAATTCCACAGACTCACTGGGGAGAAAGGCTGTCCCAACGGCCAAGTCTCGCCTTTGATTTACAGCTAATACCTAACAGCCCTGTCTTCATACGGTGGCAGGTACTTGGCTTCTCACTCTTGTTATCTCAGGCTTGGCTACGCCAGACGATGGAGGGAACGCATACATTACGGCTGTCTGTGCTGCCAGCAGGGCCAGGGAGCCAACAGCAATAAGAAATCAACAGTAATGTGCATTTGAGTCTTTGCAAGGAGATATCCAAGGTCTTTTCCATCACCTGACTGCAAGATCTTCTTTCCTTCCTGACTGCAAGGGCTCAGTGAGGCTGAGGGTGGACATGTATCCTACTCAACAGAATATTTAAAAATCAAGAGAGATGGAAGCCCTAGGAAAATCTGTCACCAGGAACTTCACGGTACCCAAAGAGATACAAGCTAGGAAATTTAGGGTCTAGATCACCTGGTGCAGGGGTGAACCATAAATCTTCACCCAGCAGAGCTGCAAATGATGGAAACCATCTGCCTGCAAACCACAGGTCTTTAAACACCAGCGGCAGCAGTGTGGTACCCAAGGCTTGTGTTTCTCCTGTTTGCCTTTTCTCTTAATGGTATAAACATGGCCTTCACTGCCCAGTGAACTTCTGGTTAGATGCTGGTTTGCCCTACCCCTGGCATTAGTACCTTGCCTTCCTTAAGTTGGATTTGCTTTGCCTCTGAGTCTCTTCTGATGCCTCTGAGACCAGTGGACTTTGGTTCATCTGACTTTCTCCCTACTATCTGCGCTGTGAACTTTGGCAGAACCGCCACCTTTCAGCCCATTGGCTGTGTCTATCTATGAGGCCCTAGCCCAGGATGGAGACAGCCCCTCTGACTTTCACCTCCTGCCACATCATTCACATAATTTGATGCCTGTTGCTGCCCTCCCCATCACATGCATTCCTGACAGTGGGTCAGGAAAAGGCTGCAGGCTTGCCCAGTGAGCATCAACGGCTGTAGACCTTTGTCATCTGCAATTCAAAGCCACGGGGAAATTTTGCGGACAGAAAGATGGGAACCCTGGGCCACCAAGCAAAGATAGCATAGATCACCAACCAACCCACTCTTCAGCGGTTAGCCTGCAGTCTAATGACTTACGAAAATATCCAGTACCGTTTCCCCAGGGTGCTCTGTGATATAATGGAAGCTGGATAAAGAGCCAGCATTTGGAAATACATTATAATTGCACACTGCTTTTCACTTGTGCAACCACAGCAATGGTTACCATGCAATTACATGTCACCATATACAAATGACAGTGCAGTTACAGTAACTTTACCAATTACAGGGAAATTGCACCCACTATGCTAAG
The DNA here is from genome assembly GCF_964199755.1 of Larus michahellis. NCBI lineage: Eukaryota > Metazoa > Chordata > Aves > Charadriiformes > Laridae > Larus > Larus michahellis. The sequence goes on along the minus strand of NC_133896.1, from coordinate 3,269,177 downwards.
AGGTGTTCAGTCAAACATAATTCGGGAACGCAGGAACAAAGGGGAAAGTTACTCAAATTGAGTAGATCTGGTACAGGCGTTTGGTATTTAGGTCTCCAGTTTAAGCATCAGTTCAAGGACTGGTGTCAAGTTTCCAGAGTGCTGCAGAATCTTAATGTAGTACAGACTTTTTATGCCCACATTTACGTTCCTGCTGCACTGTGAGCATAAGGCTTCCCAACAGTCTACACCATGTACCTCCACGTCGTAAAATTTGCAATTTCCTGAAGAGGAGGCTGCCTTTCTTACAGAGACCAACAGGTTTCTTTAGTCTTCAGGCCTTTTGCTCAGCAGAGCTGGTTGATTATTAGTAAGAAGTAACTGTTGCTATAAATTTATCATCCTCTAGGTCCTGACTTTCTGAATGATTAGAATGCCATAAGATGCATACCATGTACATTGAGTAGTGAACCCCTAAAAATCTTCTAGACCCCAAGATTACAAAAATTTAAGCAATGCTGGCAGTGAGTTTGCGTTTCTTATTTCATGCGGCAGACCCTGGAGATGCAGACCACAACTTTCAGGGTCTGCTGATTCTGTCTTACATCCACAGAGCAAATGCTTTTCAGCCCGTGGTTTGTTCTCAAACACTTGTTCCCACTTTTGCTATGCACATTGCCTTAGTACTGGCATAGGACTGTCCAGCAGCAGCATTTCTGCTCTGGAAGCAGCACTGGGCTATCAGAGGGAAACAGTTCATCCCCCATGAAGGAAAGTCCAAGACTGACCATCCAGAGAAGCACATCATAGATATCAAGCGTGCAAAACCATCCTCAGCAAAACAATGTTCTTACTTCTTGGTCACTTGCATAGAAGACACTCCTACCATTAAGGTTGGATGAGGTTTTGAGCAACCTGGTCTAGTGGGAGGTGTCCCTGTCCATGGCAGGGGTGTTGGAACTAGATGATCTTTAAGGTCCCTTCAAACCTAAACCATTTTGTGATTCTATGATTCTATGATCCAGCCTGAAACACCAGCAGGTTAATGAATCTGTGTCACTGGCAGATGGTGTACTGATCCCAGCTTCACTGCCTCCTTCAGCTCCCATGTCAACCTCACCTCCAAGCACTTGCCAGGAGAAACAGTCATGCTATGTCAAGATAAACAGGGCAAGGTGCAGAACAGACTCAGATATCTGGCAATATTTTTGAGCAGGATATTTGCACTCTCCGTGTTTGGATATTGTAACTTAAGTGATATTTCTAGTGCCTTGGTTAGACCCCGAGAGTCCAATATAGGCAGTGAAGAAGGCCAGTACCTCCAGCAGCAATGCAGAGTGTCAGACTGAGATAGTACAAACACTCCCATTTATGGAGGTCTTCACATCCCACATAGAATCATAGAATGGTTAGAGTTGGAAGGGTTCAACTGGTTGATCATCGGGTTCCAACTCCCCTGCCCTGCGCAGGGACACCTCCCACTAGACCAGGTTGCTCAAAGTCCCGTCCAACCTGGCCTTGAACACCTCCAGGGACGGGAAACACCATCACTGTGTCAGCCAAATCTCTCTTTTGCATATGTCTTTTCCAAGCCCTCAATAAGATTTACAGCATTACTATTCCAAATCTCAGCATTAGCACACCAAGCCATGCAGTTGGGGTGAAAATCAGATCCTCAAGGTGTGCGGTCACTGAGGTTCACCATCTCACAGATGGCAACTATACCTACAAATAAGGAGGATGGATGGGAGCTGAAGAGCAGCAAGCGTGACTGTAAAAAGGAAACTGAGTTCTTCTGCGGTCCCATAAACTTCCCCTTGCTGGATCAGAGGCTGGAGGATTGTATGGATGAAGCACTGAAGGATAAACAGAAGAATATGATCTCTGTGGCTCTCAGCTCAGTGCTTTCCATGAGCTTTAAAAAATTCACTTAAAATTTTTCACACCCCAAAAAAAGAGATTATTGAGTGTGGAGTTCTGCCTTTGAAACCGCCATGGTCTATTGGGTAAATAAGCATTTAGGGATTTTTCAAAAGTGAAGTATTGATCAAATAAGCTGCTAGAGCTCTTCTGTAAGAACATATTCCACCAGCAAAGCTGTGTTACGCACCTGAAACACAGTAGCACTGACTTCCCCTGATGCTGCTGTAGCTGAGATGGGGAGTAGGAGTCCCAGAAAGTGAAATTCTTAGGTGAAAAGGATTTTCTGTGTAGGCAGAAAGGCACCTTTGAGAGAAGGAGAAGCGCTCACTAGCTGCTGCATTTTATCCTAAAGGACACTGCAGTTCCATGATCAGCCAAAGGTTTTCCATACAAAAAATTCCTGGAAACAACCGCTGCAGTGATGAGAGAGGTATAAGAAGAGACTGGAGCTCTATCCTGTGTCAGCTGTGTGCCGTAATCCTGAGCATCCTTGCCGTAACATGGGTTTCTCTCAGGCTTGTCCATCCAATAGAGACACCAAACAGAGACATGCCCTTCCCCAAGTTACTCGTGCCCATCTTCACCCGATGGACGCAACATCCACGCTTGCAGGGCTCTTCTCTTGCTGACCTCTCCTCCCTTTCACGGAGAACGTGCCTGGCCCATTATCTCCAGTACTGGCTGGCAGCAGAATGGTTAAACCAGCATTTCTGGAGCATTTCTGGCAGCTGCCAGGAACCCCTCATTCCTATTCCAGTGACGCACACCAGCACCTTGCCGGATAGAGTCCAGCTGCCTCCCCTACGCCGGCACCACCAGAGATTCTCCACTGAATCACAATTACTATAATTATTATTTTGTTACACAGGCAAAATTATCATTTGGGCTGCAAAGTGCCACGCGCACCAACAGCGCTATATAAATTAAACAACAACGCTGCTTTGCATGCAAGCATCACCTTCGCCCGGAGATCCCAGAGCCGCTTAAAAGCATTAATTAAGCCTCACCGCGGTCCTGCGAAGGTAAGCTAAGTGTTGTAATGAACGCCATGTATGTGCTGTTACTCTTCAGCAGGGGGAAACTGAGAGAGCTCGGCTGGCTACAGGAAGCCCTGGCTTGCTCACCGAATGTCGGAGAGCCGTGCCGAGCTCCAGGGCTACGCAGCTGTATCAGGGAGAACCGAGTTGCGTCCGGTCCTATCATCTCCCAGAAAATGAATTTAAAGAAGCCTGTCTATCTGTTTAAACAACAAACTGAAGCGCTCGAGCCCTGAAAAGAAATATCTTCCCACTCGCTGCCTCTATCCGTGCAGATCTCGGTACTTGAGGATTTCGGAGCACCCGTGTCAGCCGAGTATAAATTCGCTCAAGCCATTAAGCTCAAACTTCTCCTGCATCCGAGAGCGGGACAAGGCTGCAGCCGGCCCTCAGGAGCAGGGACACCATTACAATTACAGCCCTGTGTTTCTTGGCGCAGGATCCCGACCAATAGCCCCGACCCATTGATAAGTGCTGGGTCATTCCCTCATTAGGAGGAGTACATTTTTATTATTCCCTTCTGCACGCTCCCTCACTCTGCCTCTCCCACTCTCCCTGTGTGTCTAAACGCGCGCCTGGCTAATATCGCTTGTTTACAGGATAAATCAGCTGAACAAATCCTATTATATTTTGGAACACTGACAACGGCGGGGTAATGACATTGAAACAGGGAAAATGCGATGTTGTTCCTACTGATCTAATGTCACCCACATGCTCTATCAGCTACGCCAGCTCCAATACGGCATGCAGGGAACAGAGGTCTCTCTGTCTTTCTGCGGTGCCACCATTTAGTTGCATGCAGATCTGGGTTGTCTTGCCTTTCCTGCGTTTCAAGTACTTCTTTAAATATTTGAAATATTATTAGAATCTGCAAGACAAAGCAGAAAACATCGGGGATGCAATGTTTACTAGCTCCTAAACTGAAGAAACTGAGGGGTGGCGGCACAGGGAAGATGTTAGGTATTGCGTAGTTCTCTGCAGGAGAAAGATGCAACAAAAGTCTGCATTTGAGCAAACCACATTCATCCACTTACTGACATTTATCTGTGCAACAAAATAAGAGTGAAGAGAAGGATGGTTCGGAGGTACATGTGTGCAGGACACCCAGGTCCACAGCTCTGTCCTGAACTTGGACATATCTACAGGCCCACGTTGGCTCTGCAAACACCATGTTCCATCCCAACGCTGTTCTCATGTTACCCAAAGACTGGGCCAGCGCTAATAAACTGCCTCTCACGCAAACATACAGCAAAACCATATCCCACACCAGTACAGTCATGCAGATTCTAGACTGGGAGTGTCTGGGGCAGAAATACAGTCAGATGAGACTTGGGCATCTCTCTGTAGGGACATCGGCCTTTCTCATCTCCATCTTCAAACCAGCCAGTCTTCAGGATGGACACTTCCAGCATCTGAATTAATCCTACCCAGTATTACAGTGAGCCATGTTTCCATGCAATTTGGATAAATAGAGAAACATACTTAATTCGGGGGGGTCAAAAAAAAGTTCTACGTTGTGTGTGTGTGTGCTGGAATATAAAATAAATACAGACATGTGCATCAGATTGTTCCCAGAGGCTAAACATCTCCGCTGATTCTCCAAGTACTAAGACAGACCCTGCACTGTTTTTCACCCTGTCAGCTACACTTGCATCAGGCAAGTGAGAAAGGGTCTGTGCAGGGTTTGGCCCAGAAAGCAACGCTGAATCCAGCATCCCCTCGACCCCCTCCTCAACAGAACAGTTATTGTACAAACTCCCGCGCTCGGCTGCCCCCAGCCCGGAGATGCTTTAAATAGCATCAGGCTCACGAAGGGAGCTGGAGTCACTTTGCTTCTGGCTCTTCCAGGATGGCTGGGTTTTGTTTGCTGCTTTTTTTTAAAAAAAAAAAACAAAAACAAAAAAAAAACAACCCACTGTTGCACAAGCATTCCCGTTGGCCTGCAAGGCGACCTCCTGGCGAGGCAATAAGAGGTCAGGTTTGCGAAGTAGCTGATCTCCTGGCGTGGAATTGAATGCGAGGAGATCATATGGAGCCCTCCAAAAATGCGAGGCTGAGCCACGGGCGACCGCAGGGCTCAACCACAGAAGAAAACAGCCTGGTTCGCTGGCAGGGGAAGCGGCAAAGATCAGTTCCCAGAAACAAATCTAATTGTCCGTGTGGCAAGCAGCGCTGGCAAATGGCCCAAGCAGTGATGGACAAGCTGGCACCTCGCTCACCTGCAGAAGCAGCTACTGGGGGACCACCAGGACCTGGGGCTGACGCTGAAAGACGCTGAGCTGCTCTGGCAGAACCAACGCGGTCCAGAGATGGGACCGATGGTGGAGGGAGGGTGCTGAGCCTGAAATATCTCAGACACAGCAGCGAGTCAGCAGCCTTGGGCTCTGCTCCATCCTCAATGAACATCTTGTGTGAGCGGGGTCAACCAGACGCGAGGAGCCAGGAGAGAACAGCACTGGGCGCACGGGCTTGGCACCCGGCCACTTAAAGGCATAGGGTTTCCTCTTGCGTTTGGCTTGGGAAGTAAATAAATGGGTTTGAGAAGGAGGTTGTTACCAAAGCATGCTTTTTTCCCCCCCCCCAGGACAAACAATGAGGACTTTGGAAGGAGAGGTTGCAGGGTGGGGGTGAGATAAGAAGGTAATTGATTACCGCCAGCATTATTTCTGCATGCACACTGATCTGGAAGTATCCTTTCAAGGACAGGTGTTTAATAATGAGGAACATACTTAATACCTCAAATGCAATCATCCTCTCCATGCAATTAGGCCCTGGTTTACAGACCTTGAGTGCAAGCTTCAGTTGATGTAGGTGTTTAAGAGTTTTTGGTTTTCTCTCCCCCAGGGCCTCCAAAGTCACTTTTTTTCCTGCCTGGAACGCAGAGCACTTTACAGAGGCAGGGAAGTGTCCTTATCCCTACTGGCTCAAAGCAGAGAGGTGGCACATGGGAGGAAGGACCGCTACCGAGGAAAAAGTGAAGATGAATCAAGGTGGTGCTTGAGAAGCCTCTGCAAATGAGCTGTCACCACCAAGTTAGCAGTGCATGCCCACCTGAATGGGCTTTTGAGGATGTCCAGAGGACTGGGTTGTTGCCAGCATCTGTACCCAGGCTGAACTGAAAGCTCATGCAGGTGCTGGAGAAGTCCTGCAGTGCTCACCCATCACTGCTCAGCCATAGGCAAGTATGGAAAATCCAGGAGGGTCTTGTTCCTGCAACTCCATTAGACCCCAACCATCGTGTCCCTAGCTTGAACACTAGGCATGCTAATCAATGAATTAGTGCTAATTAGTTAATGAGCCCGCTGGTCACCTCACAGAGGAAGAGATGGGGAGACTTTCCTAATTCCATTTACAGAGGGGCCAGGACCTTGCTCGGAGCGGTGGAGATTTGAACTCAGCTGCTCTCCATTAGCCTGAGGAGCACGGCCCCAGACATCTCTGGTCACTTCCACCACTGACAATAACCATGAGAAATACCAGCCGCGTCCCTGGAGAGAGCTCCCTGCTCTGCTTTCGCCTGAGCTGCATCATGTAGCAAGATAATATGACATTTCTCTCTGATGAAGTGTCTTTCATCCCGGAGTACAGCCAGCTTTGCAGTGGAGATGATGGTCAGGCCTGCTGGAGATGGAGAAATGAGGAGTGGGAAGGTGCATGGGGGAGATGTGCAAATCACAGAGCTCAGCTGCAGGAACCCTAAGCTAGCGCCCTGCCCCTTGTCCATTATTGCCTCCCTGGTTAAGCCCTCCATCCACTCCAGCTCCCAGCATCAGCAAGAGGACGCTTGTCGCCTCTTATCAAAGTTGCTGGGCTCAGCAAGTCCCTCCAACAACACGCTCCGCACATACGCACGCACACTCCCATCCAACACAAACTGATGTGACCAATTATACAAATAGAGATCTGGCAGTAATAAGCCTGTTTGCTCCGTCTCTGAGTCTCCAGTGAGCATTCCCAGAGAGGCATTACCGTATTTCTGAGGCTACTGCCTTTGCACAAACTGCACCGTGTCTTTTTTTTTTTCACTTTTTTTTTGTTCCTGCTCTTGCTTGCAGCTTCAGAGAAAGAAGAGGAAAACACTTTTAAAAGTTGACCAAGAACTGACCTCAACTGACCATGAGCCCTTTGGATCAAAAACGTGAGCTTGTATAATTTGGAATAAAGACATGTACGCAAACCTCTTGTGCATGGTCTATCCAGTAGAGATGAACAAAAAGCTTTATTGTGCAAGCAGGAGTGGCATTGACCCTCGCAGAGATTTACTTAGGATAGCCTGACCGGCAAGCGGTGACACTACGAGGTCTAATGAAACCGATAGCTCGTTCCTGTGACCGTGAGTCATTCCCCTGGGAAAGTGGCAGGCTCGCCTACCGGCCAAGCCAGCCAGGAGAAACGGGCAGGGGCTGAGTGTGCAAAATGTCAAAGCAGCAGTATCGCATGGACCTCCTTCCATGCATTCCTCTTTCCAAGGGCTAGGCAAAAGTTAACACTCCCTTTCATCCCAACCTTTCCCTTTTAAGGGAAAATGATGGGGCGAAATGACAGATAGAGATGACAATTCCTGCTTTTCAGTTCATAAAGTGATCTTTTTCCTCGAAATGCCCCTTCTTTCCAGCAGCTCCAGCCCATGCCCTCCTTTCTAAATGACCCTGTTTTTCTGTCCCCCATGCTAGAGAAGAACACAATAGCAAGGACGATATTCCCTCTTCCCACAACACTTGGGAACACTGGGCACAGCACTAAGATCCAGGAGTCTCTGAGCTGCAACCGTGCTGACAGCTATGTTTTACTGTGCCTTAGCCAACCCTCCTGTAAAATACGGGTAATGCTGTTCCTCGTCTTGGTGTCCTAGAGGTGCTCCATCAGACCTGCGTCCTATTAGCACCAGCGATGGCAAATACAAGCCCTGGAACGAAGAGAAAAGTAATGAAATAGGCTGTTTATAGGAAAATCATGGCCACTCCATCACCATCAGTGGCCTCACTAGGAGTCAAATCGACTGTCCCATAACATACACCAAGCCCTTCTGCCACCTGAGCTAGAAATGGCCCTTCCTAACCTGGTGGCACGGAGCAGAAGAAAGCCCGTGGATCAACCCCAAGGGCCAAGCAGCATTCATCCTTGGGCGAGGTGCTCATGTTGCCAAAGCAGAACGCCTGTGCACCCAACTGGCATCCAGACGTGCCTGAGAGCCATCCATGGAAGGACTGATCAGCAATATGCCCTTCACAACCTCCTCCTGCATTCAGCTAAACCCCATGAATACATCAGTCCTTGCTTGGTGGGCATCAAGCATCGAGGATGGTCAGGGGAGTAGGAGGGCAAAGTCCACCTGAGGAACAGATGTATGGAGGAGATGTAGGACTCTCAGGGATCTAGGCACTGTTAACTGCAAGGATGTTTTGGGGAGTTGCTGACTTAGGTGCGCCTTGAAGTAGCAGAAGCACAGGAAGCCTCTCTAGCTAAGTCACTCATCAGACAATGACTCAGGTCCCAAACACCCACCTCGCCTGCCCTCTCTTAGAAAAGTGTTGGAAAAATATTGCCCAGCACTTTACACAAGGCCTTTTGTTGGCTGGTCAGCTTCGAAAACATTTCTTTTCTCCTCCAAGTGACAGCGCTGCCATGAAAAACAGGAAGAGATTGAATACAGTAATTTAAACAGTCAAACTCCATTTCCTGCCAAAAGGAAAAGAAAATACTGGCAAAAGGCAGAAGCCAGGCAATCGTTGGGGACAGACACTTTGATTATCTTGGACAGATATTTGCACTGTGTATCCGGTAAAAAGCTACAGCGATGGAGGTGACACCTTTTCATTTCAGGGACTGGAGTGTGTTAGGCTGCAGAGCAGCAGGTGATGCTGTGAGGCAGATCGGGCTGATGAGGGGACCAGGGTCTCCCAGGAAAGCAGCCCAGGGTCTCAACCAGCTCCTAAGCTGACAGCCGGGATCATGTGCCAACAACACACCATGCTTGGGACTCCATTGCGACCCAAGCTCCAGCAAGGATCCCCATTCCTCTTGCATCTCCCCAGCAGGCCCTGGCACCCTCCTGCTGCTTTGGGGTCGGTCTCCAATACCCTCCTCTTCTTCATCCATGCTTGTGTGTCTCACACAGTTCACCTGCTTGGTCCTCAAGGTAGAGGGGAAGGCTCCTCTGCCTCTGCTACTGAGCATCCCTGTAGTGCAATTGTCACTGGGCTTCAAAAGGCACCTATTGTTAATCCTATTCCATAATAATGAAAATCAACAAATCCCCAATGATCAAGTCCTGTACCGAAATAGCCCATTTAACATCTCCATCCTCCTCCCAAACTGCCTTTTTTTTTTTTTTTAAAGAAATTCAGCATTTCCCAACTGTACCAACAGTTAATTACAAACTTCACAAAACATATTTAAACCACGGCTTTCCTTATCCAACCTGAAGACTGTCTTCTGTTTTAAGAAGCCTATTTTTCCCCCCCAGAACAGTCCTTCCTTCTGCCATCACCCTGCACGTCCATACAGCCTCGGTCCCTCTGCTCCGCACGTTGATGCACCACGCTGCACCACAGAAGTGGTCGCGTTTTGGTGGCACACGAGGCTCTTGCTAAACAGCCAAAGGGAATGAAATCGCTCTCTGGGGCTGTATAAGTAGGAACGGCTTCGGTATCAGGAAAGGGGATTTAGATTAGACATGAGGGAAAGCTTCCTAGCAGCAAAGACAGATCATGTAGGGAGAGGGAGGAATCTCCATCGCTGGAGGTTAAGAACAGGTGAGACAAACATCTGTCAGAAATGTTATAAGTAGGGCAGAAGGGCAAATCAGATGACCTCATAAGACTCTATTTTTTTACCAGCCTCATTTTTCTCTGATTATATGAATTTCTAAGCATTTGGGGTCAAGTGTACGGTTTAAATATAAGCTATTATCCTGTATTTGCAGAGAGGAAAACCAGAGAGGTATTACCTGGAGCTGTTCATCACCTGAGTGAACGTCGCCAATTTGCAAATCAACTGCCCAGACATAAAAAATCCATCACTTTTCCCTGATTTATGCTGAAGAGTAATAGGACACCTGTAACACAGGGACAGGGGAGGAACGCACATTGATCTATTCATCCCCAGTCCTTTATATTTCCCATTCTGGAAATTCTTCTATCAAGCTGCTGAAATCTGCAGTATGTAATGCGTGGTTGGCACGAGGGAAGCACAGGCTCATTACACAGTTGTGTCTCAGTCCTTTGCCTTCACATTGGGTTTGCAAATCAGATCAGGGCAAGTCTCCAGGAGATCTGGAGACCCAATGCCTCCCTCTGCATGTTGACCAGGAGACACAGCGCATCCAGCCCAGCTTCTTGCCAGGTCCTACCTGACCTCAGCTTTCCAAACTCCAGCTGCACCAACAAAACTGCCTGACCAGAGAAGTTGAAGACTGTGCTCTGTACTACTCCATCCAAGCGCGCCATTCCCCCACATCCCTGCACTTATTATAGAATCATAGAATTGCCTAGGTTGGAAGGGACCTTTCAGATCATCGAATCCGACCATCAACCTAACTCTGACAAAACCGCCACTAAACCATGTCGCTAAGCACCACGTCTACCCATCTTTTAAATACCTCCAGGGATGGCAATTCCACCACTTCTCTGGGTGTTATATTGCAGGTTAGGAAAGCTGTGCTGGGAATGGTCCCCAAGAGACCTCTCTTGCCCTGAAGTGTCCTTCAGCACGCATTATACCAAGGCAGGAAGAGGAGCATCCTAGCATGTGGATCCCCTTTGAGTCAGTTATCGCCGCCCTATTAGAAAAATATTTGTTACCAAAAGACAGACCTGACCACGCACCAAGATGAGAGAACAGTGCTATGAGCCCAGCTCCGTAATTCACAGTCCTACAGTTAATACCACAAAGAATCATAGAATCGTTAGGCTTGGAAGGGACCTTAAAGATCATCTAGTTCCAAGACCCCTGCCATGGGCAGGGACACCTCCCACTAGATCAGGTTGCTCAGAGCCCCATCCAGCCTGGCCTTAAAAACTTCCAGGGATGGGGCTTCCACCTCCTCTCTGGGCAACCTGTTCCAGTGTCTCACCACCCTCATGGTGAAGAACTTCTTCCTAATGCCCAGTCTGAATTGTCCCATCTCTAGTTTTAATCCATTCCCTCTAGTCCTACCATTACCCGACATCCTAAAAAGTCCCTCCCCAGCCTTCTTGTAGGCCCCCTTAAGATACTGGTAGGCCACTATAAGATCTCCTCGGAGCCTTCTTTTCTCCAGACTGAACAACCCCAACTCCCTTAGTCTGTCCTCATAGGAGAGGTGCTCCAGCCCTCTGATCATCCTTGTGGTCCTTCTCTGAAGGGCTGGAATAAGTCTTCTAACAGTATTTCTAACAATGCCCCATGAGGGTTTCCCACAGCTCATCTCTACCCATCTGCTCAATGCCACGCACATCAGCCGTATCTGTTCACATGCGGGATGTCGGCAGCAGAGCTGAAGTTCAGCCCCAGCCTTGATCACAGGCAGGTTAAGCCTCTATTTGCACCAGCAGAGAAATACATGACACCCACACAAAACCAGGGAAAGTCTCACCGATGGCTTTGTAATTGTTTTTAGAGCTGCTTCAAATACACGTGCTAAGAGGCAGAGCAGCAGTGCTGGGGGCTGGCTGTCAAGCAGGACATCAGAAAAGGAGACAAGGCCCTCGCAGACATATATCCAGGCTCCAAAATACTTCACCAACCATCAAATATTTTCCAAGCTTAGCGGCTGGACTCTGCAACCCTTACAGCAGCCAAGTCACTAATACCTCTTCCCTTGGGCAGCACAGCTGATCTCGGGCAGGGCTTGCCAGCAGCTCTAAGTAGACTCATTTAAGGAGAGGACAGCCCACTTAGTTACACTTTTAAGACTCCTATTTTTCCTTCAAGGATCTCCAGGCTCCCTCTCCAGCTGCGAAGAATTAGCATCTCTGATTCACAGTGAAGAAATGCAGTCACAAATATGCTCTAACAGTTTCTCCCTCTGTGGCACCCAGTCCCTGGCTCTTTGCCCTCTCCCCAGCCTCTGCAGTCCTGTCACTCTAAATTCCGGCTGATATATCAGTCTTCTTGGTCCGGGACTTACCCCAAGGGACACAAGAAACCTGTTGTTCTTTTAGTTCCTGTCTAAAGCCACCGAATCCAGGTGACTGACAGGTTTCAAACCTCCTGATTTGAGAGGTCCAGTATTGCAAGTGTTAGCGTGGAGCACAAGCGGTGCAGATTTGCAAATGCATGGAGAGGTTTAACAGCCCAGGAAAGTAACTCCAGTGGGAAGCTCCCAGCTTAAATCTAAAGGCAGCTCTTTGAATGTGCAGAGGCCTTGAGGCTAAACAAAAAAAAATCAAAGCCAGATTTGGGCACAGCCTTTCTCCCTGCGCAATACTCCGCAGGGAGCTTTGCAGGTCTGGGCAGAAGAGATCCCAACTCAAATGAAGGGCTTGTCCCTCCGCACGTTCAGTGTGGGAGTGTGAGAGCAGGGTAAGGTCAAGCAACGATGCTGAGGGCACTGGTGTAAAGGGGAACTGGGGAAGGGAAAGGTACGATCAGTCTCCCTGCAATGAAATTTCTGTCTGCATTCCTCTTGGTCCGTCCTTGTCCTGCAAAGGAACAACAGCAGGGATCCCCCGGCAAAGGGGGCGTGAATACAAAGGAAAGCTGGAGCAATCCCATAGCCCGAGCCCTGACTCTGCCTTGAGATTATGGGGCAGGCAAGCGCTCTGGTGTGCCTCCATATTCCCTTTGCTCAGACTTGAACTTGCCTCTCACTTGAAAGAGCTAATTAAGGAAGGAAATCAAAGCCCAGAGAGGCGGCTATTACAGCAGCCTGGGTGCAGTGCCGGCTGTAATGCTGATTTCTGTGCGTGGTATCAAAGCCAGCCGCACACTGGCGGGGCTGACGCAGATTTCTGCAATCACACCTTACTGAACCGACAGAATAAACTAAGACAATTTCTTAAGACCATCTGTAGGTCAGGTATACCGGCCTCTTCCCCAGTCCTGCCCTTAAATCTTGCAGCATTTAATCCTTGATCTGTAGCCAGGCCTTAATTTTTCAGCACAGAGACAGCACAGAGCTGGCTGGAAACTGGAAGACGAGGGACTTTGATGGTTAATGACCAGTGCTTCTCAGCCCTAGAAGAAACGAAGCCCTGGCTTCACAAAGCTCCCTGAACAAATCCTGCTCCAACTCCAGCTCAGGGAAATAAAATTACACCAGCAGAAACAGAAACCAGCCTTTGACATTATCTATGTCCTATTTTGGTTTAGGTTTGAGCCAAGACTGCGCAAGGAAGTGTGATTACACCCCTAATGAATTGCACAGTGAAGTAACAACAACAAGAGGCCAATTCCTCCTAAAGATTTCAAGGCCCCTTGGCTTAGTTCAGCAGCAAACATAACACGGCTGCGGAATTCAGAAAGCGATACCTTCCTCGGCTCGTCCATGAGCAAACTGAGCCATGAACTGGTTAAATTAGGTGGTGTGGTTGGTTGGGTGCAGGCACAGACAGGACTGGGATGAGGCAGTCTCAGTTCCTTAGTCCCTGCTGTAATCGTTGACCAATGCTCTAAGACCTATGAGCACATGAGGAGGTCAAGATTGGGTGCTTAGGAGTTTCACTTACCGCACTGCTACAGGGAATGTCCTTGACTTTGAGCCAGGCCAGATCTAACGTCCCTTCTCCCCTGTAGCAGGACTGCAGTCTGTCCTTGATGCGATCGTTGATCTTTTTCAGGACAAAGATGCAAAGAGCAGACTCATCCAAGGACTTCATCTTCCTTTTCTGCCCCTTCGAGAAGACTGTGAAGAGGATATCATCCTCAGGGCCAACACCCAAAGACCTTGCTAAGATGGCTCCAGCCTTAGACAAATAGGCTGCCTGGAGCAACCGGTACTCCACCCCGTTCTTCTCACAGCCAATGGGCACCTCAACATAGGAGTTAAAGGCTGTGTCCTCCTTACAAAGCCGGACCAGCTTGGAGGTATAAACCTGCTCCTTCGTGGTGGAGCCAGGTGGTGAGATCATCTCAGGCTGCAGAGTTAGGAAATAGACAAAGTTACCACTGCTGAAGCCATATATGTAGTAGATATCAAAGTCAGGGATGATGGTAAAGGTGTCTGAGGGGATCTTGATCATAGAGGCCACAAACTCGTCATGAAAGACATACGCAAACATCCCATCTGCCTCGGAGTTCTTGGTGAGCTTCCTGCTGGAAATAGTGGGGAAATACTCAGGTTTGCCATCCACGGCAGTGGCAATGAACAACTTGTCATCCATGTTGCTGTAAGAAACAATGACTCCAAAAACAGAGCCACTCTCATTCACCCCAGAGAGATAATGCTCCTTCTTGTGGAAGGGCTCGCCCAGCTTGAAGAGGTCATCCAGCCTCAAGAGCTTGCAGATGCCCTGGTAAAGACTCCCACAGGCTATCAATCGATTCTCCTTGTAGTCTATGAGGAGCATTTTGTTTATGTTGTTAGTGGGTGTCAAAGGTTCGTTGCAGGTTTGGACTATCCTGGGAGGATAACACTTGGGATTATCTTCATCAGGCCCAGTCTGGTGGGTCACCAGGACCTTCAGGTCACTGGAGAGTTTGTAGATCCTGTTGACAGCTCCCAAGTAAATGTGCCCAGTTCTTTCATCAACCACCAAGTGGTTGAAGTTCCCCTCTGCTTGGTCTCCAGTGAAAGTGATGAAGGACCTCTTTGGGTGGGGTGGCTGCTGCCTACCAAGAGGCGACACTGTGGTGGATAGTAGGAGGTGAGAAACCAGGCAAGTCCATTTCCACATGGCCGGTGACATGATTAGAAAGGTTTGTATTCCCAAGGGAACGAGGATTAAAAGCTGTAAGAGTCTTCAGAACACCAATTCCCTGGCAGATTTTGCCCTACAAGCAAAGAGAAAAGAAAACAAAAGTACATTACTATGGAGTATTCCTTCCTCCTCCTTCCTCCACAACCATGCCATCATCAGAGCGTACTTAATTGCTAATCCTCCCTTTCTCGTCTCTGAGCTCTCTGCTTAAAACCAGCACAAAGGGAGCCCTCCTGAAAGAAAAGATGCTGGTAGAAAGAGCAGAAATCACATAGCATAATAATAAATCAGCACCCTGTTACTCTCCAGTACACACACACACGCGCCCCACGGTGCAGCACAAAAAGCCAGAGCAATGCAGGAGGCTAATGGTAGAAACATCAAGCAATATTGCTGTTCGCGCTGCCAACTTTGACCCAATTGTGTATTTGCTATCTAAGAAGACAGGGCAGGAGAAGGATTATTATCCTGCTCTTCTGGATGAGAGACTGAAGCCTAGAGAAGGTCAGGGACCTGCCTACAGGGACAGGACCAGATGGATGCTGAGCTCTTTTGCAACCCTTGAAGCTTGCCAGGAAGAAGCCAGCTCTGGTCTGACATTAATATCCTTTCAGGGAGACCTCGGTCCAGAATGGGCCTGTTTGAACAGGCTCTCCATGGCTTCCAGATCAAAGCTGCCTCATGCCAGTCCAGCTTGGAGTACAGACGCAGGAGTTGTGGTGTGCCAGCCTTCCCAGCCACATCTACAAAGGGCATGCAGCCAAGCAGGGAGCAAACTGAGCACCATGTCTCCTCCCTCCCCTGGGCTCCCACCACAAGACCGCTCTCCACCCACTGCAGAGCCAAGAAAACATTGTCTAAAAGAGAGATGCAGTTCCCCAGGGCATCTCAGATGACTGGGAACGGGGCTGTCTAACTATTGGCAGTAATAAAGCCTAAAGGACCGTAAAGTAGGAAAACTAACTACAAGGGACGAGCTTGGTGACTTTCCAAAGAGAGGAAAGGGGGCTTCCTTGCACCACTCAATCTCTTAAAATCTCCCAGGTTTTAACCAGGGTGGTGGAAGCAGTACGGGGTTCAAACAGCTTCTGTAATGTGGTGAGCACATCACCAAGTCCCATCCTCATGCTGTGAAAAACGCATCTTCCTACTCAACACATCCATCTGCTCCCTGGTCCTCCGCCTTTTCATGGCTGCTTCTGTACCAAGAGTGGCTTTGGCCCCTTACGGCTCCACAGAGCATGTGGGAGATGGAGTCCTACCAGCTCAGGTCTCACCAGCCAAGCTCTTTGATGAGTGCTCGCTACACAACCCTTGTTGCCGGTGGCCGGGCTGAGGCACACATGTATTTCCTCCCTCCATCCCTCTTTAACACCCAGATCAGAATTTCACAAAACTGTTCTTGATTTTCTGAAGAACGCAAGCCAAACCCCAGCTCCACTCCTGCAGGCCAGCGTCCTATTACCTCTCTCACAGAGTGACTTTGCTGAAATCAGGGGTGTAACTGGCTGAGCAAAGGTGATGACAGCCAGCCCCGCGCAAGCAGGAGGCAAGGGAAAAATCACTGTTTGCAGATCCCAGCAGGGAGGAAGATGTGGCAGTGACACAGCTCTGGATTTGCAGCTCTGCTAATGCCACTGGAACTGAAAAATTTACTTCAAGAAATAATAAACAGAATAAATCCTGTCTTCTTTTGACCTGTAGACTGATTAGATCTGATAGTGGAAAGGGTAAGTCTGGGCTTGCTGCAGAGCATCCACCGCTTTTATGCCACCCCAAATATTTCAAAATTCTCACAGTAGCCAGAATTTCAAAGCTGTTGCATGATCACCTTCACCTCCCGCTGCCCTCCCTGCCGCAGCAGCCGCAGGCGCTGGATAGATGACGGACAAAGGTCATTTCACATTTACTTTAGGCATGTTTACCCTGTTCTGCTTTGCCTTTCTGGTCAAGCAAATATTTAATAAAATCAAGCTTATACTGCAGAGTTTGCAAGACTGTCTTGCGAGCAGGAGAGGATTCGCTCTGCAGGGATACGCAGGCTGGTCACGTAGGCTTTTAATAACCTTTATTATGATAGATAGAGCAGCGATGGGATGAGCTCTCCCTGCACAACCATTCCTCTTTCAAAAGAGGCCATCCTTGAGAGAGCAGCAGAAGAGGGAAGCTGTCCCTGTTTGAGTCCTGCGTTCAGAAACATCACGTGGCGACCCTGAACACCGGCTCCCGTCACTTCTGAGTTATGATCCATATTTCTAACAGATGTTGGTTTGATCGGGCACTAGACAGATCTAGGAAGAAATTATTCTTTTCAAGTACTAAAAAGATATCTATTTTACTCCTATATTTTACTCTGTTTTGCTCCTCTTAGCCCTGCGGAGTCAGCACAGCTGCAGGACAGGGAAATGGGAACTGCCGTGACTCAGACACTGAAGAGGTAATGAACTGCCCCTCTTCTGCAACAGGAGCCCTCTGCCCAAAGGTCATCACAACACCCAAGAGCAGGGTTGCAACAGCAGGAGGAAATCTGCCCATTCAAATCAGTGGCCAACGCAACGTAAGAGGAGATATGCTCCAGACGTGAAATCTTTGAGGCCCAAGCAGGTGAGAATCGTGATTGACTTTGAGGTGAGACTGTCACTTGTAGAGGAAGGGGATGGCGAGGATGCAGCTTCGTTCTGTCTCCAGGACACAATCCCAAGACTCTACAATGTGTAACCCTATGGTAAATAGATGGGGCCTTGGACAAGAAAAGTTTGGATACAAAAAAGCCTAAGAGGAAGAAACTTTCCTAAATTCTTTTAACTTAGCTGGTGGTTAATAAGCTGGTGGTTGTTAATAGATGGGAAAGCTAGGGAATGCTGAATACGTCCTCAAAACGCAGCAGGTTTTGAGGGGAAAAAGTCACGAAGAATGCACTGTGTCTGAGGAAATAGGAATAAATCAGGAATAAAGAGGACACAAAGGACTGGTCTGTCAATTGACAGGGAGGGAAGGACTTCGGAGGAAGCGTACAGGGAGAGGGGAATGAGAGATTTGATTGACAGTCTCACAGAATCCATGGTCACGTCCCTGTACTGGAGACTGGCACAAATCCACCCCACTGCAATGACAGCTCCTGAAAGGAACATGTCACTGGGTGCACATGGGAGATGACAGCAACCCCCCTTTTGGCTCACATACACACAACCCTCCTGCCATCAAAGGCGGTAGACAAATTCACATCACCAGGTCCCTTGACACAGCCACACGTTGGCAGCAGGGACACTGCAAGGTCAGTGGCAAGAGGAGTCACACGTGAGAGCCACGGAAGGAAACCTGCCCCGGGGTCCAGCTCCAGCCAGGGGCTCAGAGCAAAAGTACATGTTAAAATCCAGAACAGGACCAAAACATGCTGAAAAATAGCATCGGGAGAGGAAGAACATCCACCACCTCCTCCCGCAGAGCGGGTCTGACACCACTCCTGGGTCCTGGTGGCTGGCGGGATGGGTTCAGTGAGTCCTCCAGCAGGCAGCACCTGGCTAGGAGGAAGCCAACAGCACCCGGGACTCCTGGGCAATGCCAATGGCATGGGCTGGGTGGTTAACGAAGCCCAGCGTCAATCAGGCGGCACGCTCCTCTGTTTATTTTTGCTCCACTCAGGCACGGCTATTCACTTCCCGGGATGCGGGCGGCCGTGCGCAGATGCTGACGAGGCAGACACCCAGCGACGGAGCCAGCACGCAGCGATTCAGCCCCGAGTGCAGCTACACAATCCGTCTAATCTCAGCTAAAGACTCTTTTTTTTTTTTCCCTGGTTTCCTTTAATAAACCCTGATTACCACAGATAGAATCTTTTCTTTGGGAGCCGACATGGAGAGAAAACTCATATGGAGACATTGTCAACAGCTTCCCCAACAAAAACCAGCTTCTAACTTCAGCTAAATCCTTTCTCCCCGAACTTACAACCTGTCCAACGCCTGACGGAAACTGAAGGCAAGTCTTCCTTTGAGGGCATCCCATGCCAGAGCATCTTTTCTTTGGAGCTCACCACAAGGAACAGATCCCAGCACAAGCCGCAGCTTGTCCCAAATAAAGAGATTAATTTCAGGAGTGGGTTGTTTGCAAAGCACTTAAGCTGAGGTGGGACAACACGGCCTTCCCTCGTCATGCAGATTACTCTATTCAGGCAGTCAGATGGTGCCCATCACCTTGTTACCCGCGCATCTGCCAGAAGCATATTAAGTGATGGGATTAACACTTGCTGGGAGTAAGACTTTCCTCCTTTTTTCCCCCCGATTCCCCCATGTGTTAAAACTGCATGTGGATAGTGTTTCTGCCTGGCTTTCAGACTTGGTTTCCTATCAGCAAAAGCAGGTCAGAGCTCTGCTCCTTTGTGCTTGGGAGGGAGGGCAGAGAGGTTTGTAATGGTTTCTCAGTTCCTCCAGGAATTTGCTACGGAGAGACTTGAATGAAAGAACACAAACGTTCAGTGCCACAGAAACAAGAATGGAGTTTTGAGGTCATGGAAATAACCTACAAATCCAGAGACCAGGATTAAACTCTCTTTTCTGGAGCAGACTCGCCTGAAAGTATTCTAAGGTTAAATCTATTAAAATTATTCCTTGTCACAGTAACTGGAGAAATGTAAACCCCCAAACAAACTATCATAGCAAGGTCACCCAAGAGCACACAAGGTCATTGATTTTAAGCAAACCGTGTCACAACAGCGCTTAACTTTGTTGATCCTACCTTGTGGAATGTATGTCTGAGACCATATAAGTACAAAGCACTGAGAAAAGTGAAAAGTTGCCAAAAGCCAGAGCATCGGCTTGATTTCTGTTTCAAAAGTCTCATTCTTGTCTCCCAACAAAGCCACCGTGCACTCCTGGGGCTCTGTTCTCACTACAAAACACATCTCTACCATGTTTTAGTGAGGTGCAACTCTCATGGGGTTGGTAATGCCAAGTTGGCCAAGAATTTAGAAGGCACTTCACAGGTCAGGAGACCCTGACCAGACTGTGGCTCTAGACACGGAGAGGAATAAGCACAGCCCCCGCCCCTAAAGGGATGATGAATATTGACAAGAAAATGTACTGGGTTTCATCCCAGCAGGTCTCCCCAGCTTGTATATCAAATACAGCATTTTAGGACAGCCTTGAGGAAAGCGGCGTTTCCTTCCTCAGAAGTCAAGCAAATTCCCTTCAAGGCTTCAGGGGCTCTGAAGAGTACCCAAATGAAGTCTTTAAAATTTTCTGGACCTGATCCCGCCGGGACCCCCAAAACACCACTTTGATCCTCAAACAGCAAGGAAGGGGCTCTGACCCCAGGTTTTTCTGTGAGTCAGCAGGCAGCTATTTTCTTGCCGGCTGAGGCTGTATAGCACACTTTACGTTGCATTGAATGCTGGTGGGTGGATGCTTCCCCCTGCTTTGCAATCTTAGGAAGATCTGTGAGACACAAGTCCTCTCTCAGGCTGAAGCCTTGTAATTAGCACTGTATAAATCCACAAAGAGCCAAATCTCGTAAGACAGGCACCATACTTCAACTGTCTCCCCAAAGCCTGGCACAGAGAATAACTTCATATTCACGGTGACTTTGTGATCACTGGCTATTTCACTCTCTGGATCTACATCTAGGAGGATAAAATGTAGGACTTAAAGGAAAAAACAGAACCTTTAGATCTTGATCTCCTGGTTGTTGGAGCACCAAGATCTGTATTTGGAGGTGGGGAAACCAAATGCAAAGAAGCCAGGAGAGAATCCCCAGTCTTCAAAGTCTGAGATTTCACTACATATTCAAAAGGCAGCTGGAACAGGGCAGCCTGAGAGACCCAGGGTAAAAGCAACAGGACTTGTAAAATCCGAGATGATACCAGGAGAGGCAATAAGGTTTGGAAATAAAGCTTCAGAGGGATGTAGAGCCAGTGGATTTGCTGCACAGGATCAGGCTATCTGCAAACCAGATGAGCTTCAGTTGCCAGTGACCAGTACTTGATGGTTCCGAGAGTATGGGAAGTTCTCCTAAACGAAGAGTGTATAACTGGCCGCCCAATGTGATTAATGCAGAGGACGGCTGTGTACTCACAGAGATCTGGGCTCCTCTAGAGTAAGGACCATCCATTCCACGGCTGTTCCGAACCTTACAGTCGGAAACAGGCTGAACACACAGAAGGAGTAGGCAAGTAAAGAAAATGCTGTAAATACTGGGAGGAAAGAGACAGATGATTTCTGTTCAGTGATGCAGGGATTGCAGCAGAGGCGAGAACGGAGTCTCCCTTTATGCTTTATTCAGCATAAAATTTCCTCCTTTCATTTATGGCAGGTATCCAAGCCGTTCTGGAGCAGCAACCACTAGCCATGGATGGGGCCAGTGAAAAGATCTGACACAGCAAATCCTTCATCTTCAGCTTCCTACGTGAGTGGCTGAAGAGAGAAGATGAGCGAGTACAGTCCTATAAAACAGGGGTGGCTGGACCATCTCAAATCTCAGCCAGATCTTGAGTCCAACACACACATTATCACTGATGGGAAGGAGCCGTGCTAACTGGCATTTGCTCTCCCAAACCTAAAGGAAAGCTTCAGTTTACTGCAACCATTAGCAATATTTTTAGAGCGACATCTGTACTGGAGATTATGGGAAAAAAAAACATAATATTAGACATTTTCTTGTTTCATTTTCTCTACACTTACTAATTCTGAACAAACTCCTAAATGCTTCTGGGTGGGTCTTTATGCACCCATGAACTTCCCAGGCAGACACATGACATTTATTTTAGCACTCTGCCTTCTACGTGGCAGCTCTTCCAGCAACTGGCTTCTGCCTTTCAGCCCTTGAGCAGCTCAGATGAGGGACAGCCTTTGTCCATGTTTCTGTAGCACCTAGGGCAATTAGGTCACAATCGGGTTAGTTCATAACTTGCACGTGTTAGCTGAAGTAATCTATTTCTGCTGACTCCATGGGCTTGAAAAGAGATCTTTAAAAGATGTCAGGAGGCTGAAAAGTCTATGCTTAGAATCATAGAATCATAGAATGTGTTGGCTTGGAAAGGACCTTTAAAGGTCATCTAGTCCAACCTCCCTGCAGTGCGCAGGGACATCTTCAACTAGATCAGGCTGCTCAGAGCCTCATCAGGCCTCGCCTTGAATGTCTCCAGGGATGCAGCCTCCACCACCTCTCTGGGCAACGTGTTCCAGTGTCTCACCACCCTCCTTGTAAAGAACTTCTTCTTCTTCTTCTTCTTCCTAATGTCTACTTCTGCCCCAAAGTTCACCAGCCCTAAATTCCAGGCATCTTCTGCAGATATGAGACTGCTGTAGAGCACGACCTCTTCTTTACAAATGAAACAATACAGCACGAAATAGACATTTTTTGAACAACCCTAATCTACTTACTTGACTTTCCACTACAAATATAATAAAAACTGGATGAAAATTGTTTATAACTTTAAAGCATTCCGGCATAAAAGTACATTTTGTGAAATTCAAAACGAAACAGGGCTCAGTGCAGCTGCTGCGTTCAGACTGAAATTCCCCCTGGGAAAAAAACACCCAAGATGAGCCCAAATGAGAGACGTCCTCTTCAGAGGACTTCCACTTCAGAAGGCTTTAGCTAAAGCCCTCTGAAGGGCAGTTGAGATGTCACCCAACCCAAAAGGCAAACGAAGGGACAGGACTCCGATGGAGATCCCCATGCTTGCACTAGCAGAGACATCCAGCTGAGACACTATTCCAAGCCCAGCAGCAGCAAGGGGCCTACAGGAAGGATGGGGAGGGACTCTTGATCAGGGAATGTAATTATAGGACACAGGGTAACGGCTTCAGACTGAAAGAGGGTAGATTTAGATTGGATATCAGGAAGGAATTCTTTACTGTGAGGGTGGTGAGCCCCTGGCCCAGGTTGCCTAGAGAAGCTGTGGCTGCCCCATCCCTGGAGGGGTTCAAGGCCAGGTTGGACGGGGCTTGGAGCAACCTGGGCTGGTGGGAGGTGTCCCTGCCCAGGGCAGGGGGTTGGAACTAGATGATCTTTAAGGTCACTTCCAACCCAAACCATTCTGTGATTCTGTGTGATTCTGACTCTACTCATTCTGCCGATAGCTCTAATGAAGCAGTGTGGACACAGCGCTGAGAAGCAGCAGCTTTGTGAGCATTTCAGGGGGGAAAAAAAAGAAAAAAAAAACAACAAAAAAGCAGTCTGATATCTATCCCACCACATGATGCCCCATTTTGCAGACCACAACAGGTACTTTCAGCAGAGAATCGGATGCAAAAAACTCAACCCCCCTTCCAAAAAAAAAAAATCCCTGGATAAACTATTACTAATTTGCTATTAATTCTATTCATTTTTCTCTTCCGGTGACTTTGTCACCGCAAGGCAGAGGACAAGCTGGCTGCTGCCAACGCACACAAAGGCCAATGGGAAGTTATTCCTAGAGCCCTGCCCGGCTGCTGCTGCAGGATAACTAGCTCCAAATCATGCTTGACAGCCTCAAGATACGGCTGAGGTAGACAGAACACCTCCGGCCAGGATCAGATACAGACAAGAGCCAGAATTGTGCTAATATGGGTAAAAAGATAATCACCTGTTATGTTTGTTAACAGGAAGATTAGAAGAGAGCTGATGTTGTATACACACGCAGGGGCCGCGTTTGCAAGGAGATACACAAATCTATCCTGTACAGCATACAGACACATTTATTTTTGCACAAAATGATGCAATTCCTGTGCTCCCGGTGCAGGGCAGCGCGTGCATGCATAATTACACTGAGCAGGAGCAGCAACACCTATAGCTCAGGTTGTCTGACATGTTCTGTACCGAGACTCGGTTTTAAGGTCCTCATTACTTTGACAGACCTGAACCGCCCAGGAGACAATTTCCTCAGCTCGGTGTCTGCCTCCGGGCTAACATCGCCATAGAAAGTTGCATTCAGAACGGCTTGGGCAATTCTGAGAACTAAATTAGGAGAAAAGTTTTTGCAAGTTGTTGATTTTCATTTTTATTTTCTCTGTGTTTGGCCTCAGTTATATTCTTTCCGTTCTTACTGAAAAGCTTTGGAGCAGGTAGTAAAAATTGGGCAGGTCCTCTCCTGCTGTCATGGGGATCTTCTGGCCACACCTGAAAATCTGTCTAAATTTGACCAAGTTACAGCATCTAATAATACATGCATGGCAAGTAAAGATTTTGCCTTTTCCACTGATCCCAGGATGGATCAGACAGCGTTTGGGCTACCACCACAGGAGGCATAAAACACGCTCAAAGTCAGGGATGAAGGGACCAAGCGGGTTTTCCTGACTCTGTGTCAGCTGGAGGGTATTGTGGTGCTAAGCACTGCTGCTGAGGAAAAGTCTTCTCTGCTCCCTGATGGACCTACACTACAGCTCAGCTTAATTAACCCAATGGGAAAGGAAAACAGAAGGATGTTCCAACACAAGGAAGGGAAGGCTGGAAAGTGGAGGAGGGAGAAAAAACTGGGCAGACACAATTTAGCAAAAGGGATATGAGCAGAGACTGGGAAATGTGGGCAGATTGCAGACTTGCAAGTTCTGTAACCACTGAAACATCCCCTCCTCATGAATGGGGCATTGATCCCACGGCTCCTGAGCCTCCGGATTCCCCTAACATGGGCTTCCTCCAGCTGCTGACAAATCTGGAGGTCAAATCAGTTACACAAGGTTAAAGTTCTGGGGAGAAATTCCCATTTTTGCCTTGTTCAAGAGCTTAGAAAATGCATATCAAAACAAAAAAAAAAAAGCAACTGCAGAACGGAAAAGAAGGGAAAAAAGAGCGTGAAGCTGCTGAACTACTGCAGATTTAACCAGCATGTTCCCTAACCCTCTTGTGTGCATTGAGAAGAGGTTGCAGGAGGTCTTCCTGAGCAAAGGACAACACTATCCCCTTTCCAATTCCTTCTCAACACCAAAATTTAATGTCAAGTCTGGAGTGAGTTACCAAATTATGAGAATTAACAGAATTGGGAGCAGCAGAACTTATTTACAAACTATTCCTAGATATGTTAAAACCACCTGAATGACAGGGGAGGGTGGGGTGACGCAGAGCCTGATGACATGAGGCTGCTGTTATTTCACCGTCCCGCCATAGCTCACACCAGCACATCACACCTTGTCCTGAAGGGCCCTTCCAGTCCCCCCCAGTAAAATAACGCATTGTGGCTTGCAAGGGTGACCAGAGGCTCTAAGAGGACGTCCCCACCTCCAGAAGTTTCAGTCTAGAAATGCCCCAGGGAGACAGAGGTCCAGGGTGGTGAAGACTTGGCCAAGGTCACAGAGAGTCAGTGTGGCTCAGACAGAGATACAGCCCGTGTGCTTAATTCCCCAGCTCAGTGTCACAGCGACCAGACAACAATTCTGTGGAGCCATGGGTGCAGCACCAAGGGAACCTCCTTTATAGCTATTTTTCTCTATTACCACCTCCTTTGGTGCGTGTTTTTCAGGGAGTGTAGCAATAGGACGAGGGGTAATGGTTTTGAATGGAAAGAGGGGAGATTTAGATGAGATATTGGGAAGAAATTCTTTACTGTGAGGGTAGTGAGACCCTGGCCCAGGTTGCTCAGAGAAGCTGTGGCTGCCCAATCCCTGGAGGGGTTCAAGGCCAGGTTGGACGGGGCTTGGAGCAACCTGGGCTGGTGGGAGGTGTCCCTGCCCAGGGCAGGGGGTTGGAACTAGATGAGCTTTAAGGTCCCTTCCAATTCATTGACAGACTGAGAAAGTTGGGGTTGTTCAGTCTGGAGAAAAGAAGGCTCTGAGGAGACCTTATAGTGGCCTACCAGTATCTTAAGGGGGCCTACAAGAAAGCTGGGGAGGGACTTTTTAGGATGTCGGGTAATGGTAGGACTAGAGGGAATGGATTAAAACTAGAGATGGGACGATTCAGACTGGGCATTAGGAAGAAGTTCTTCACCATGAGGGTGGTGGGACACTGGAACAGGTTGCCCCGAGAGGTGGTGGAAGCCCCATCCCTGGAGGTGTTCAAGGCCAGGCTGGACGGGGCTCTAAACAACCTGATCTACTGGGAGGTGTCCCTGTCCGTGGCAGGGGTCTTGGAACTAGATGATCTTTAAGGTCCCTTCCAAGCCTAACAATTCTATGATTCTATTCTAAACATTCTATGATTCTACGTTTGAGGGACACACAAACACATACACACACACACGCAAAAAAATGTCTCCAGAGCAGTAAATTCCCATCAGTCTCAAACCCATCCACTCCACCAGCATTTTGCCAGGATCAGCAGAATAAGTGCATTATAGACCCGAGTGTCATTGTTGAAGCTACTTTAAATAGTTCTGTGGTCACCGCCTTCAGCCGTGAGTCTGCATGGGTGCGTCCAGGGCCTCCCAAAATGCTACAGCGCGGAGTCCTGCTGCTGGCACCTAGCCTGGGGAGCCGAGGGGAGGAAGGGAGGAGGTGGCTGCCCCAGCTGCTCTGCCACTAAAGCTTTCTGCAATTTGTACATGCGCTTCCCCACACTGACAAACTTCCAGAGGAGACACTGTCAGCAATGGCACTTTGTAGACAGCTTGCTGCCGCTGCAAAGCACACCTGCAAGAAGAAAAAAAACCTCTCTTTCTCCTTCCGTAAATATCTTCCCTGGGCCAGACACTCAGACATGGATGGAAGCTGCAAGTGCTCTGCATTTTGCAGGATCTAACCCTTCGTTTGCACGAACAAATGCCTAGCGCTATCAACGAATCAACAAATCACTCTGGAGGGTGATGCAATTGTTTTAGCTATTTGCACAGCCTCATAATTGCAGATCCATCATCACAAAGCGTTAGGCTGCATTAGGATAGGTGTTACAGAGAAAACCCAGTACCAGAAACAGGCTTATGAGCCCGCTCAGTCTGCAAAAGATAGTTTATGGGTTTGTAATAACCAGTGGTTTCAGATCTGGGTCGTGCTACCCAGAAGAAAGTTACTTGTTTGCTTAGAGTCAGCTGCAAGCAAAATGTCACCCCAAACTCTAATTTAATCCAGACCCAAACACCATCTGCTTTGTTCATCTCTGCTCGCGCAGCCTAAAGGCACCTGTGTGTGAGACAAGGGGCATTTTCAATGAGGGCGCGTGGGAAGGTCTTCTCTGTTGGTAAAATCCTGCTCATTAGAAATGGAGACCTTGATAACACAGGCTGTGAGACCTGAAGAAACACTACAAAACAGATGCACAGGCGCAGAATGAGTAAGACTGTTTTCCACGTGCCCTCCACCCCCCAAGCTGCATTGCAGAGGGCAAGGCTGCCGTCATTTTCCCACTGCCTCCACCTCTCCCCTCATTCCTCTTTCCAAAATCGGGCTTGTTCATCTCTTCCCTCATCCCACAGGATCCCACAGCTGCACTTTGAGTCCTGCACAAGTCGCAAATACTGCAAAAAGCACGCAAGCCTGTGCCCACGCACCCCCTGCCCATTGGGGATGCAGTCACAACTGCTTTGACACAAGGCTGGAGCATCTCAAGACCTCAAGAGCATCAAGAGCATCTCAAGACCAGGCTGGACAGGGCTTTGAGCAACTTGGTCTAGCAGAAGATGTCCCTGTCCATGGCAGGGTGGTTGGAACTAGATGATCTTTAAGGTCCCTTCCAACCCAAACCATTCTGTGATTCTACGATCCCTCCTGCTCGTGGAGAGCATCATCTGCTCTCCAGGCCCCGGGGGCCTCGGGTAAGGGGCTGGAGCACACAGTGCCTTGCCCTGGCTCCTTCATGGCTGGGACACGCAGCCTGGGGCCAGCTGGGCAGGCTTGGGTGGCTGCAGATGTATTTTAATGACATGAGGCACCCACTCAGACGGGAGGTTGGGCTGAAATTTGTTCTCGCTTCAAAAGTTAGCAGCTGTAAATCTTTTGCTTTGACTAGAGGAAAAAGGCAAGGGGGAGAGGAAGGGAAATGAAGTTTGGGGTTTTGGTGGTGGCGTTTGGCTGAATGCAGCATTGGGTGCTGCTGAGCTTATTGGGACAGACCCGAGGAGCACATCCAGACGCCATTTCTGGACTTACTTATTTTGTTTCAGTTAGTAAAACACAAAGCAGAGCAATAAGTAGAAACACGGACTTCTCCAAAAAGCAGCAAGCCCACATAGCAGCTCCCTTTGCCAGACGGACCCTTGCTGGGCCAGTGTCAGCAGCCACGCTCAGGAAACATAGGACATGCCGTGTGGACCAAACCCCGCTCCAGCAAGTCCATGCCTATGGCTCCATACCATGGGATCCATCAAACTCCGAATTGTCCTTTCTTTCTGCACTAAATAGGAAATCCCCTTCAGCTGCCTGCAGAAGGGAGCCCGCAGCTCACAGCTGTGGTCCTGCCAGATGCCGGAGAGCCGGGATAAAAATTGTAGGCAGCGTACACAGGTGTAAAAATGCTATCGCAATTCAATGGGTTATTAATAACAAGATATTTCTCCTCTGCGGCCATCTGCATCCCATACACCCCCACGAATCCGGCACTTTCCTCTTCCAGCTACAACACTCTCTCTCTCTCATTCAGCGCGGATAATTCCCTTTTTTTCTTTGCCTTCAAACCATGCGCGAAGGTAGCGCTCAACAGGCAGTTTCCCTGGTACAGTCCGTGCAGACTAACATTGTGCCAAGCACCACGAACTCAGAACAGAGGTTTTTCTACCAAGGTGCCAGAAATAATACAAATAAACTCTTCTTCTCTCCCTGGCTTTATATCTACAGCTCCCACACATCACTACCAGCGGGGCTTTAAAACTAAAACAGACTGGGCCTACGTGGCTTGAATTTATTCTGGAAATTTATCTCTTCTTGCTGAAAGCTCTGTGTTTGCTTGATCTTCCTGCCTTCCAAGTCCTACAAGTGCCACATGTTGCACAGCTGGATTCCTGACAGAGAAAGAAAACAGGAGGGAAGAGAGAACAGATTATATATATATATATATATATATACACGAACGCAATGGCCAAGGTTTTCAAAAGTCGCCTGTGAACTCCAGCAAAGTAGCTTCAGATGTCTCCAAGGGACCTATGCACAGGAAACACAGAGCCCTTGAGCTTCCAAAAATCTGCGCTCCGCAGGCAGAAGAGGAAAGAAAAGGAAACGGAGAGGCTCTGAAGGACTCGCTGCTCTGAAGATGCTCAAGTCCAGCTCGTGCAGAAAAGGATTTGCAGAAAAAGCTGTGTTGGGGAAGGCTGGAGATAAGACAGTCAGGAGAAAGAAGGAGAGATCTGTGTGGCAGTAAGGGAAATGCTGACTACTTTTAATTCTCAAACTTGCTGGGGTGTGACTACTGAAATAATAACGTGTTTGTCCAGCTCCAGGAGAATTTGTTCACGCTCAGCAGCTGTGACAGGGGAATATCCCCGGGCTCCAGCACAGCTAATGGTCCCACACAGGCATAGGCAGCAGCATCCCCTTCCAGCGTGCCAAGCCAAGTGTAAAGCAAGAAAAGCTAAGGGGAAGAAGGCCTATTCATCTTGAGCGGCACCTTAAAAACATCACACCAAAGGAGAAAATGAAGAAAATGTTATTTCCGGTGAAATGAAGTATTGCACTCTGTAACAGGAGGGGGAAAAAAAACCCACCAAAACCAAAGCAAACTCAAGATTCAGTTCATAAAGAGAGGAGAAGGTCAGCTTCCTCCGCACCAATAACTCGGTCCCGCAGGAATCGAGCGTGGTATTTGATACAGGGCAGATATTTGATTCCTTCCTCCGCGTGGGAAGGCTGACACACGCATCCTCCACCCCTCCGTCCACCTTCCCCACCACGTAATGGCATTGCTGCGGGCCTCTTGAGGTCCCTTCTACTGACCACTCTGCTTCAGCCACAACGTAAATCAGTTTAAAATCCATCCCTTCTTAACACTGAGCTGAGGAAGGGATTATTTTTGCTGTGTTTGGGAATAGGCAGTTGCTGTAAAACCTTCTGCCTCAGCCCAGCAACAACGAGACCTTGGAAGAGGCTAATTATGGGTGGCAAAGTAAGTCACCCACTGGCAGAGAGCAGTGGAGAAGAGACAGGCAAGCACAAACCTGCACCTGGAGACCTTTTTGCTTATTATAAAATAAAGCTGTTTCTGTTGCCTGCATTATCAGGAAAGGAGAAGCAAGGCAGGAGGGAGGACAACCACCAAGTGAAACTGCTCCGTGTTTTTCTCTTCTGACTCGCTATTGCAAGTCTAAGGAGCACAGACTTTAAGCATCACACTGTAACTTGGAGAAGCCTTAAAATTATCCTACACACACACGCGTACACAGAAGGAGGGGATGCAGAGCAAGAAAGAAGCCTTGCATGGCCACCAAGGCTGCTGCTGGGGCGAAATGTGGCTCAATGCACCTTGTGCATCAACCAGAGGGAGCCCCAGAAATGTCTGCTGGAGCAGGAGCGCGCGCGCGACCAAGGACTGAGACAGCAGATTGTCACCAAGTGGCAATCTGCTTGGGATCTCCTCCAGGCTCGTGGCACCTTGTGCTGCCCCACTTGAGTGCTCACGGCCAAGCTCCAGCCCGAGCCGCTTGGAGGGATGAGAAGTGGTGCACAACCTTCATCCTCTACCCCTGACAGCCCTTCTGTGACCTCTTTGCATGAGACCAGCACCTCCTGAAAAGCATTACAGCAACCCAGCTCAAAGGAAGCCGCTTTCCCAGACACAAAGCTTTTTCCAAGATCGCGCCATTTATCAGGGAGTTTAATGATAGGATGAGGAGTAACTGTTTCAAACTGAAGGAGGGCAGATTTAGATTAGGTATTAGGAAGAAATTTTTTATTCTGAGGGTGGTGAGCCCCTGGCCCAGGTTGCCCACAGAAGCTGTGGCTGCCCCATCCCTGGAGGTGTTCAAAGCCAGGTTGGACGGGGCTTGGAGCAACCTGGGCTGGTGGGAGGTGTCCCTGCCCAGGGCAGGGGGGTTGGAACTGGATGATCTTTAAGGTCACTTCCAACCCAAACCATTCTGTGATTCTATGATTCCCAGTTCTGCAGTGGAGCAAAACTTCAAACTTTTTCTTCCCTTCCCTCTCCTCCCTACAATCTAGGAAGAAAACCCTCTCCCACCAGGGCCTGATCAAGGGATCTTGGAGGAAAAAGGAGAACTGGGCTTGCCCTAAACCCCTCCTACAATCTGGCTGCTCTTCCTTCTCCAGAAATCTCATCCTGGACCCGCAAGACCTTTCCTGAACTGCGGGCAAAATTAGCAACGATCCGTGAAAAGTGCAGGGTGACCGGATTGGCATTTTCTAACCATGTGTATTTTGCCTTTATGTGTAGAAACCTGCATATAAATGTGTATTTTTATGTATATGCATAAAACATACTCACAGAGAGAGACAGAGAGAGAGATGCGTGCGTGTAGTTGTATTTAAGGAAAAAGGGACCCCAACTTCAACTACAAATGAATGAGAGAGCTGGGCACATGCTGGTAGTACGTTGCAACCCAAATCTCTCTCTTACACTGTAGGACAATCAAGAATTCTTCTCTAAAATGAACGAAAATAAAAAGGGCCCAAACAGCTGAAAAAAAGGGTGATGCATGTGAGAAACTGCCTTTTCTCTGGCTCCTGCGTGTGTGTGTGTGTGTGTGCGAGCTGCAGATGAGTCAAAGTCTGAGGGCTGCCTTGTGTCAGCCATTGACTGTGCCAATGACAGCAGTTCCCTTTAATAACACCACTTACAGACTCCGCAGCAGGGGGGCAGGCGAGGGGGGGCAGCCAGCCCTTCTCCTGCAGGCTGGTGGGGCGCAAGCCATCCTGCATCCTTGCCAAAAATGTGTTACAGGCACCCGCCGATGGCTCCGTAACCGCAGCCCACACTGCGACGTGTTATCCTAAGAGGTAAAAAGCCAGAACAACCTTGGGTACACCGGAGCAAAGCGGTGGGTCCCACGGCTGGGAGGACACCAGGACATGCTGGGATGAGGTAGGGGCGGACCAGGTGGTGGCCGGGGGGGGGGAACTCAGCCCTACCACACTTCCCAGTGCAGCACAAGGTATCTCCATGGGTTCACACTGTGCACACCCAGATTTACACTGGGAAGCAACCAGAAGACAAGGAGTTATCTCTATTTCCATGCAGAATAGGTAAAACAGAGAAATACGTACAAGCAGGTCACAACGAGAAGACACAAGCTCTGCTGCCTGCCTGCGCCTTGGTTCCCCTGTGTGAAGGTGGGAAATAAGTCCCTACCAGGTCTCACGGATGTTGGAAAGCTCAGATTTGTGAAGATGCTAAAAATCCTTAGCTTAGTCCAGATTTGGAAAGCTTTGGGAAGAGCTTTGGAGCGCATCATGTTCTGATTATTTACTTCTCCAAGCTAAGGAGAGACCTACTTCACACACCGCCTCCTGGAGAGTCGGAAAAATCAGGCATGTAAAATAAGAAGGAAATGGAAATCGACTTGATAGCTCCTTCCCCTTCCTAATGGGTGATACTTACCTAATTATGCCCGCTTGCCATTTCCTTTTTGTGCTTTCTTTGAGATATTATGCGGAGATAAATTTGTCCTAAAAGTTCTTACTTTCATTCAGAGGCATCCCTTTGAGATGTTTGCCTTCCTAAGGCAGGCAAGGGCAGCAACTCCATTATAAAGGAGGAAAAAAAAACCCTGAATGGCTCTGACAGGCCATTTTAGCATCCAGCTCCTGCTGCACATGGCTCACCTCTCTCCACTCCATTCTCCATCCCTCCCACAGGCAGAGAGTTGCAGCTCCAAGGATGCCTCTTGCCTCCTGCACTTGCTTGGTCAAGGTGAGCAGCTCCTGGTCTCTTGGAGCTACCGCGGAGGCCAGGCAGGGAAAGCCAGAGGCTGCAAAGGTGCTCTGAGTCCAGCATCCAAAATGACTCTGCCTTCAGCAGGCATTTGGAGAGAAACCCGAGACTTGATGGTCTCACCACTGGTGGGATCCAAGGGGGCATCTCACACCAGTCCCAAGTCCATGCCATCCCTTGGATGACTTCTCTCCAAATGCATCAGGGTCACAACCCCGTATCCAAGCAGCTGGCTGCAGCTCAGGGTAGAGAAAAAGGGGTCATAGAAGCAAAACACGACTCCTCCAGGCCCATGTCAACTTGAGTGAATCTAAGTGACCCTACCAAAACGTAGCAAGCTTTCATTTGCCACAGCCAGCTTCCCTCCTTTAAGGGAGCTCCCCTTTAGTCCTAAGCTTCCTTACAGCAGGAGCAGGGGAGGGGTTGACACGTGCAGGACATGCCGGAGCATTTCCCACTCCAGCAGGTTGCTTCCAACCATCAGTACCACAGAGATGGGCTGGATGCAACCCTACTCTAACAACTGAACACTGAACTCGTGGGATGGGTTGCAGGGGCTTCTGGTACAGTGAAGGGTGAGCATTTGTCCCTCTAGACCTCCACAGTGGACCCTCCCCCCCATCCACCTCCAACCCACACTTCCCAGGAAGGCTCCCCTGAGCCCTGCTCTTGCTCCCTGGGTTTTTTTTTCTCTTCTCTGCAGGGAGAACAGCTTCCAAGAAGGAAAATACAAAGCCCAAAGGGATTGACTTCAAGCGATGAAACAGGCTCTGCAAAGGAAGGTGTTTTATTCCTGCTCGAGGGGGTGCTTTAAAAAGCCTCCTTTTGTTTCCTCAAAGGCTGGGAAGGATGTTTCCCAGTCCAGTCTGGCAGGCTGGGGAAGGTGGAGACCAGGAAGAATTCAGGGAACTTCAAGGGCCACAATGTGCAAGAAACAGCAGAGATTTCCCCATGCCCCAATCCCTTCATATCCAGCATGCTGCATGGGTCCATCCACTCCTGCATCCTTCCCCACCCCACAGGGGTTCTTCCCCCCAAGGGAGCATCTGCAGCTGCTGCACGGAGAGCCCAGCCCTGCACCTGCAGCAACTGCATGAGGAGGGGCTGAGCAAACCCCCCCCGCAGCCACACCGACCAGCCCTGAAACTTCACCCCTGACTTGTTAATTCTGCAGCAAGAAAAGCTGCCTTGTTCTCTTTTTTCCTTTGTTTTTTTGTTGTGTTTTTTTTTTTTTTTCCCTCACCAGGCATTTTCCAGGGAGTCATTTAGACCTAGGAGGGGAAGAAGGAAGAACAGCACAGCTAATCCCTGCTGCAAGCAAAGCCAAGCCCTCCACCTCCAGGCTACGTTGCATGTGCCCCAGCCAGAGACAGAAAGCCACCCCGCTCCTCCTGGTGCCTCCTGACATCGGACATCCATCCATCCATCCATCCATCCATCCATCCTCCCAGCCCCTCACCTCCTAGCCCCACCAACCCACTCCTCCACAGTGGCTGCAGCATCCTCAGGATGCGAAGGACTGCAGGATGGAGGGAGGTTTCCTTGCAAAGCCACCTCTACAGTGCCACCAGCTTCCAGGGGAAGCCATGAACCCAGTGGCTGCAGTCAGGAGAACCACGCATCCGGCTTTGCTTCCCTGCTGTGCCTGCGCATTCCCAAAACCAACGGATGTGTCCGGAGAGATGTATGAATGGGCTCCTTGCAGGACCCTCTGCGGCAACTCGCAGCCAAGAGCATTGCTCAGCACCCAGCCTACAGAAGATACCTGCTCCTACCCCTCGCACCCGTTCCTGGGGAGCAAGAGGAGCCCCCAAAGCAGGCTTTGTCCCACCCACAGCATCTGGAAAGTGACAATCAGGGCAGGCAGAGCAACATCTTTAGCAGCACTCGCTCTGCTTGGCATCACGCGGGCTGCCGCCAGCCCCGGAGGGGTCTGTCCTGCACAGCCCCTGGCCGGGTGCCCAGCTCCGGGGAGGGGGCTCAGGCAGAGCAGGAGCCCGGGACAGTAGCGTCGGAGGAGCTTCCCTGCCTCCCAGCACGGAGGGATGGGTTTGCAGAGAGCGGGGGACTTCAGCAAACAACAAGGAGCAGCGCATGCAAAGAGATAAGAGAAGGTATTTACCAGGCAATCGCTACAAGGTCCTGTGAATATAGTATTTGTGATGGATGAATAGACATATTATTACAGAACTTAATGCAAACCCTTTGCACCAAATGGTGACATGCGATTACTAGTTTGGAAATAACTAAGCTCATTATAATGAAACGCTTCACTCAAATCCCCCTCCAAAGGATGGATCTGACGAAGGAAGGAACCTGTGACGGGAACATACTGGGGGATTTGTTTAACCAGATCAGCCCGCTGGGCCAGCACAGCACGGTTGCTTGCCTCCAGCATGGCTAAAGCCTGGCGCACCGGGAAGCTCAACCCACCGACCTGTGTGGACAGGGTGGGCAGTACCCCGCACCCAGCATCGGGCTCTTCCTGCCACGACCCTGCGTTTAAGAGATGAAAAGAAGCACTTTTCAATAATAAATAATAATGCTAACTATGTGTTTCTATAGCAACTCATCACCATAGCAGCTAAGCGCAGAAGGAAAACTCAGAGCTGATCCTGCCGTCTTCAGGGTGAGGAGGCAATTGCCCTCCTGGAGGTGACTTCGGTGGAGGCAGAGCAGGGACTTAAACTGTCAACTCACCCTCCGGGTTGTCCCCAAGCGCTGCCCTCCCCAGGGGAGGTGGCTGTGGGGGGTGGCTAGATGCTCTGGAGAGGCGAAGCCCAGGGTCCAAGGGGTGATGGGTTATGCAGCCTCAATAGCACCAGGCATCGAGGTCATTGCAACCCTCCAAATGAGTCCTGGGGCTCCAGGGTGGCTGGAAGGAATGGGGACAGTGGCAGAGGACAACCCCCCAACCAACCAGGAGGACATCACAAAGGGGAGAGTACAAAGGGTGAGATGCAAACAAAAAGAGGAGATGCCCAAAATCAGGCGTTCAAATACATACACGTCTCAGGGTAACAGCTTACAAAATCCCATGCGTTGCTCTGCTTTTTGCAAGAACCAGAAATTTAAACCAAATCCCTGACAAATAAAAGGGGGTTCCCTAAACAGCCCAGAAACTCACTTTTTTTAAGCTAGCAAGTCAAGCAGACGTACCCATCCTCATTTGGGTATGGGGTTTGGGATTCTTTTTTTCCCCTAAATTGTCCGTTAAAGAAAAATCCGAGCAAAAGCCTTTGAGTAGCTCCACAGCTGGCATGGTTCTATTCCCAGCTCACCTCTCTCCGCTCCCCTGCAGGGTGATGGTGTCAGAGCCTGTTCCCCCAACGTAGAACAGCCTCCTGCCCCTCACCATCTCTGAAAGCCTCTTCCCAGCCAGCAGAAGGTGACGCTGCCCAGGGATGGGCCAGTGGCCGTTAGCGGCTATTAGCCGTGTACTCGGTGCTACTCCTCAGACCGGTGCTACTCCTCAGACCGATGAGCGAGTTCCCACCCAGAACCTCCCTGCTTTTATCATCTCACTTACGAAAAGTGAGTCATTTGTAAAGGTCATTAGAGTAAAATGACTATTAGATGATGGTCAAAGGGACAGTCCCTTCTACAAGACCACCCCCGTTTGATAGATGGGGAAACAAGAAACCAAGGGACTTGCTCAGAGCTATGGGGCAGCTCTCCAGCAAATCAAAGTCTCCCTCTGGCAGCCCAGAATAAGTTTCCTTAAAGTAAAATAAAGCTGTGTTGCACACCAAGCGCTTGCTATTCCATCAATAGGCAATTGTAACAGGATACACCTCCTTAGTCTCTAAATGAGTTTTCTTTCCAGCACTACATTATAGACAAATCCCCGGCCACAAAAAAAAAACCAAATAAATCCCTTTTCACAATCAAATATGCTCTAACCAAGTCAAACAGGGCCACACGCACGTGCAGCGAATCTGCAAACCTTTTCCCAACTTCCCAGCACGACCGTCTTCCCTTCAGAGGGGTGGAAAAAAGGCGAAAAGGAAAGAAAAGAAAGAACATTTAATAGAAGAAATGAAGTGGCAATTTCCCGGTTCAGCTGGGGATCAATACGTGGGCTCCTCGTGGTTTCTGTTTCAAAGGGGCCGAGCTCTCGCCGCCGAAGCCCAGACTGACACAACGCCAGTGCTTGACTTATGAGTACTTCATCTCGGCAAGATATTTTTAATTTAAATCTTGCCGCAGTTGGGTACGGAGCCACCCGGGCTTTGATTTACTGCTAATTCATCGCTCCGATTCCTATAACTCTAAACTCAAGTCACCAAACAGTTTAACGCCGAGACACTCGCCAGCGAGGCTCTTCGTGAATGAGTGTCAGGGGGCTGCTGGTGGCAAGTGCACGTTCCTCACTTCAGAAGAAACAACAGTATTAACCATCTACACGCGGTCCCCGAGTCCAGCATCACTTCATTTCAAAGGAAAACAATACTGGGATTAAAACAAAACCGCCAGCAGCCTCACCTTTCCTCCCCCACGCACTGTTTTACGCTCCAGGAGAAATAACAAGCGGGTCGGGATGGCTCATTTTGCAAACATTTACATGCGTTTGGTGCAGCGTTGGCTGCGAGGGTTCACCAAGCGTCAAGATTTATTCCTCTGGCCCTTGCACGAGCTCAGAGGAGGGGGAGGTGTGCCAGTATATATCATGCAAATGCCTGCAATGGAAACCTAGCCCATATTATCTGCATTAGACCCACACATTCGTCCTGTCAGAAGGACAAGGCAAATTCAAGTGCCAGTCAGCTCCTGTGAATTTATTGCCGGTGGCGTGGTGGGAAAGCCCCGGCAGATCACTCCTGTATGGATAACGTAGCTGAAAGGAAACTCAGAGATCAGGCGTGGGAGGCGAGAGAGATGGCAATGCGAGGTCTCCCTTCTGGGTCACCAGTGCAGATCCAGCCATGGCCAGTGGCAGTTTTTGTTTATTCCTGCACAAAAGAAGCCCATGAACCTCAGTCTCTTGCCTTTTGGGTCCAGATTTCTGTTTTGAGGCATGCAGTATTTAGAAAAAAAACTGGAAAGCCTTCTCGACAGCAAAGCCTGAAGTAAAAGCAAGTCACTAAATCTGCAGATGAACTTCTCTCTAGTGAAATCCCCCTCAAGTAAGGTCAAAGCCACCTGCTGGTAAGCAGCAGAGTGGGGATGGAGGTTTCAACCCAACCACGGCTCCCACTCAGGTCTTCAGGCTCTCCTCCAGCCCTGAGAACTCGATGTCTTCTACAAACGTTAGTATTTGAGATAGCAGCAGCTGGGAACATTATACTTCAACAAGTTGGCTTCCTCCATGGGAACATTGCTCCAGGAATCACGTTTGAAGAGCGCGCGTTCCCAGCAAGGTTCATGTTGGCTGGAGCATGAACTAAAGGTGTCTAAAATGAAATGACCGTTGGGTTTCCAAACCTAAGGGCGCCCGTTTAAAGCCTTCAGAGCATCTCTAAGGGCTCACAGAGGGGTTGTTTATTTTCAAAGGAAAGGGTTGTGGGACAGATGCCACACCACGCTGGCTCCTGTTGCAGGGGGTGAAGGGCAGAGACTTGGCACCTTTTAGATGGGTGGCTGCTCAGCACCTTACGAGGTGCAACCAAGCAAGGACGAGGCAAACTTAGCGGAGCACATGGACCAACGAAGAACAATGAAAACCAGACAGTTCCAGGGATGAGTCAAAAATATTAAAAAAAAATGAAGAGGAATGCCAGTCCCAGAAAATCGCCACGCAGACTGTCAGAACCACAACACAGCTCTTTTTTTTTTTTTTTTTTTGCCATGATCTCTCCATTCCCAAAGGTTTTTTTGTACCCAATTTTAAAGATACGGGAACCAAAGTTGATGTGAGCACAGCTGCCCCCTGGCCAAGGCACTAACCTAAGATGATATTTTCTCAGCTTAAAGCACCCATCCGTCATTTTAACTGGAAAAATTTCCATCTTGAAAGTGTCCTGTTCTGACCAAGCACTGCTCTTGGCTGTTGAAGCACGGGTGCAAGGGCAGGGGACCCCTCACTGCTCTCATCTCCAAGTACCACTTGGGGTTCAGTTTGTATTTCATGGCTGTGGGTGAGAATTTCCATCAATAAATGGGGACTGATCCTTTTTGCCTCTCCGTGCCTCAGTTTCCCAATCTGCACCAGGGGAACGAGAATACTTTCTCACTGTTTTAAAATACTTCAGGGTCTGAGTGAAAAACATCTGGGGAGCCCTATGAATTTATTTCAGTATTTTTTTGCTGCAGGCTCCTTGAGAGCTCAAACCTAAGGGATATAAAGTGCTTTTCACCCGAAGACAGTCATGCAGGGAAGCGCGCTCATCGCTGATATCCTGCAGTTGCCCAGACTCTGCACAGACGGGAAGTCTCGTTGC
Organism: Larus michahellis; assembly: GCF_964199755.1. Classification (NCBI taxonomy): domain Eukaryota; kingdom Metazoa; phylum Chordata; class Aves; order Charadriiformes; family Laridae; genus Larus; species Larus michahellis. Next base: position 3,230,303 of record NC_133896.1, on the reverse strand, counting down.
CTTGGGCGCCTGGAGCCGTTGGTGTCCATTAACTGAGTCTTGCAAGCAAGAAGGGAAGCAAGGAGTAAGAAAGAGCCCTCTGAAGCCTTTTGTCACACTGGTGGGGGCCAGAAAGGCCTTTTTATTTCAACATCAAGCGGTTTGAGGCCTTTACTGTGGGAAACAGTCATAATCCAAATTGCATCCCCAGTTGAGGAGGGGGATTCATGGGCAGGACACGAGATTTTTGAGTCCCAACACTGCAGCTGCGAAGGGGTGAGGATGGATCTCGGTCTCAGCTATGTGGGACCTCACTTTAAGGGGGGTATTGTGCCTAATAAATCACGAAGAGCCAAGTGACTCCTAGGAGAGCATGCCATTTTGCTGAAAAACACCTGTAGGCAATGCCACGCCGCAAACTTTGGCGCCGCCAGCTCCAAAACTCAAAAGCTCTGCCTCTAACACCCTCCCCACGGAGGATCCCAACGTGGAGCACGAGCCTACCGTGCCAGCATCATTCTCAGCTTTTTAGGAAGCTTTTCAGGGTTCCCTTCCAAACAAGAAATTAATTTCTACACGGCGTTAACCCTCAGCATACCTGAGTATCGTAAGACCTCGCAAGGCTTTACACCCCAGGGCATGCGAGCGCGCAAATCAAACCCTGGCACTCTGGGAAGGAGGTAGGTTTTATTGCAACCGCTCAACATCGAGGAAACGGGGAGACAGAGACAAAGCAATTCAGTAAAAGGAAAAAGATGCAGCACAAAGGGGGCTCCAGCATCCCTCCTCCCTTCCTCCCCCTCCAAAAAACAGGGGAGTCAACATGAAACCGGCTCCGGCAACCCACTGCCCCCCCGGGATCTGGCTGCCAAAGATGGTTTCTGCCTCCCCGGCGACAGATCTCAGCCGCTCTTGTGCCTGTGCTGAGCCCTTTGCTTTGCCACATCTACAGGCTGTCTGGCACCAGGCTCGCTGCGGGTGCGGAGAGGGATGCTGGCAGGTGAATGCATGAGGAAAGGCTCGAATATTTCCTCTCTCTGTGGAGAAGTTCAGCATCTCTCTTAGGATTTGCAATACGGCTCATCCCTCCGCTAGCCAGGTGCCGGATTGCTCGCTGAACAGATTTAACACCAGCCTTCAGCGCCTACAAGGCAGTTATGATCATCAAGCAAAAGCTTCCCAACAGCACCGTGACTGATCATCAGCCTGTATTTTAAAACACCCGTCTTGGACATAAACAACACTTAGATCATGCAGCTGTCATTTATTTTGCATCTTATTGATATCGCCGAGTGCCGCGCATTTAAGGATGGGACAGAAAGGAAAAGCCTTGGACTGGTCCTTTAGGAAAGGAGACACCCCCATGGAGGATGGGTCTGGGCAGAGGAGGGAAGAAAATCCCAGGCTTTCGTGACGGGGCTGGGGTTGCATGTTTAAACCCGGCTGCACACGAAAAGCAGACACACACATCTGTTGCACCGCTTGAAGCCCGGCTCTGCTGAAGGGTCCCACACACAAACAAACAAACACACACACGCTTCCCGAGGCAATTAAAACACAAACGAAACGCTGCTCGCATCCCCGAGACCTTAAAACAGTGGCTTAGCCAGGGGGAGGAAGCACCTAATCTCACACTGGGAGGCACACGCTGTAATTAAAATCACAGAGACGGCGAAGGCAAAGCAACCCCATGCTCCACTGGTCCTACCCGCTCGCAGATTTAACCGGCTTCTATAAACAAGACCCGGGTGAAACAGAGGACAGATAAAGAAAAGAAGTTAGCACGCTTTATGCCTTCCAAAATATTTGTGCAGGGCTGGTGCACGCTCAAGATAAGTCCCTAGAAGGCTGCGAGTGGTTGCATCGGCTGTAAAAATCCCCTGACACCATCATTGTTCCCCCAGAATAAGAGCATCCCCCGGCAGTCCCAGGGGTCCCGGTCCAAACCTCCCCTCTCCGCACCGCACACCCCCACGACCTGGGAAGCCTCAAGACCCTCCTTGGCTTTCCCCAAAACCTCGCATCCCAGGCACCGCATCCCGGTGGCGGAGGGAAGCCATGAAAAAATCAGGTGCGTTTCCAGCGAGCTCTCCGGCAGGGCTGGGAAGCAAAGCGGAGCAGACGCGGGGTGGAAGTTTTACGGGAGAGGAGCGCGGCCACAAGCTTTCCACCTGGTCCTTTCCACGAAGGTGAGTCCTGCAGGTCCTACACCCCAATCCGACACGGGAAACGCTGCATCCCTTCCCAGTACGGGGAGCAGATGGGGCCCCAGGAGGAGGGTTTCCTCTGGGCTGGGTATGTAGCAGCCACATGCAGCCACTACAAACCCAAACAGCACTTAGCCCTGCTGGGGCTGAGCAAGTGGGTTTGTTTATCTGGGAGGAACTCGTCTGCTGCCGGAGTATTATATTTCCACCAAAACCATGTGCGGCTCGGTGTTTAGATCACTTCTCCCTGTCTACATAATTTAAGGGCATATGTCTGATAAACGAGGAGCATCAATAGGCAGGTTTCGGTTGCAGTACACACATGCACGGAGGGAGGGAGGTTTAGCAAGCGCTGACTCCGCAGCCGGGATTTGGGCAGTCAAACTCTCCAGCACCTTGCAGGAAGGGAAACGATGGGTGGGTGGGGGGTGTCCCCCCCTCCCTTCCCTCCTAGGTGTTCCCCGCTGGGGGTGGCCCCCTGTCCCCATCCGCCGGTCACCCGGGAGGCGCTGGTCCTCCCCGGGAAAAGGGCTCTGCCTCCAGCCCCGTCCAGCTGCGACCTCATCGGGAGCCGGAAAAGTTTGCAAATGCCTCCAACCCCTCGCCCGGGAAAGAAGCTGGGACACCGAGGGAGGGAAAATACCACCACCACCCCCCCCCGAGGGGAGGAAAATCCGCAGCCGGGGATGGCCGGGAGTGATTAGGGAGAGGCTGCGACGCCGGAGCCGCTACCTCCGGGGAGAAAAGTTGAGCCTTGCGCACGGGGAAAAAGCCACCGAGAACGCGGGGACACACACACACCGCGTCCCCTCCGCGCTGGGGATGCGGAGGAGCGCGGGGGGGGGGATGCCGGGGGTCCCCGCTGTGAAACCCCGCCAGCATCCTCCCAAGCCGGCCCGGGAGGGGCGGAGGGGCCGTGCCCGGCCACCCCCCGGCTCAGCCCGCTGCCCGCGGGGGTCCCTGCCCGCCAGCCCCGACACCCTCCCCGCGACCCGGGGGTGGGGAGAAGCGGTGGGGGGGCGCCTCCCAGAGCCCCCCCACACCCCCCATACTCCTGCCAGGTGTGGAGGGCAGGTACCGCTGCAGCCCCGCCGGCCCTCCCGGAGCATCCTCCGGGGCATCCTCCCGCCAGCCCCCGCTGCCCGGGCGGGGCGGGGAGGGGGGGGGGGGGTCCTTACCTGGGAAGGCTCCTCGCTTGCTTTGGGTGGGTTTTGGGGTGTGTGTGTGTATATATATATATCTATATGTAAAATTTTTTTTTCTCCTCTCCTTTCCCCCCACTTCAGTCTTCAGAGCAGGCGCCGCATTGACACTGCAGATGGTCTCTGTGTGTGTGTGTGTGTGTGCGCGCGTGTGAGTGTGTGTGTGTCTCTCTCCAATCCCAAATACTCCACGGAGGCGGAACACGGAGCCCCTCTCTCTGCACTGGGCAAACCGTGTCTGGCTCGCCCAGAGCCTGGAAGGCGGAGGGGGGGGGAGGGGGGGGAAACGCAGCTCCAGTTTTCACTCCCCCCCCAAATCACCCCTTCCCTCCCTCCCTCCCTCCCTCTCTCCCTCCCTCCCCCAGCCCTTCCCCCCCCCCCCCCCCCCCGCCTCTAAATCAAGCAAGGAGGGGGGAGACAGGCAGCCGAGCTGGCAGGCGGGGTGCAGGCAAGGGATGCGCTACGGGGCCATGCCCGGCTCCGCGCCCGTCTCCGCGGCCGCCGCCTGCCCGCCGGGGAGGGCTCGCACTGCGGCTGTCTCGCCAGCCCTTCCTCCCCCAGCCCTCCTCGCCAATGGTGGCTGCGGAGCGGGCTTTGACACCCAGGCTCTTTTGCAAACACAAGGCACACGTACAGATAACACACGCGCGCACACACACACCCCTCTTCCCCCCCTCCCCCCAAAAAAAAAAAGAAACAAAAAAAAAAGCTGAAGAGGTGTGGAAGTGCGGTGGCAACGCGAGCCCCGCACGCCGGGGAGGGGTAATAATAATAATTTTAAAAATAAAAAAAGATAATAAAAATCCCTTTCTGTTCTTTTTCATCTTTCTTTCCTTTCATTTTTTTCTTTCTTTTCTTTTTTTTTTTTTTTTTGTTGCAGAGAGAGTGGTCAGTCGCTCCTCCTTTCGCCAGCCCACTCACCTCTGGGAGAGGGGAGGAGGCGGGGTGGGGGGAGCAGGTTGTCTCTGGAGGGGGACACACACACACACACACCCCCAAGCCGCTTTTCGTCAAAGTTTGCAGGGGCTGGGGACAGGGACGGGGACAGGGATGGGGACGGAGCCGCCGGCTCCGAGCGCGCCCGGGGCTGCGAGCGCCGCCGCCGCCGCCGCTCTCCCACGGCTGCGACTCCGGCTGCCTTGATTTCTCCTCCGGGTGCCTTCCCTCGCTCCTACTCACTACTGACACCTAGGATCTCCAGCCTGATTGGGCTAATTGGGAAATGTCGCTGCCCAGAAAAAAAAAAAAAAACAAAAAAACAAAAAAAACCCAAACCAAACCACAAAAAAAAGGGAAAAAAAAAAAAAAAAACAAACCTTAAGGAATCAAACGCATCTTGCTGGCTCCCTCCATCAACTCCCCAGAAAAGCCCTTCCCGGCATCACGGCTCTGCCTCCCCTTGCCCTCTCCAGCGTGTTCTCCTCCGGCTAGGACAAAACGAGGAGGGGAGCCGATCAGAGCGGGCGTAGGGAGGCTCAGAAGAAGATCAATCTCTCAGCTTGGGTGAGCAGTAATCCTAGAGAGCGGCTGCAAGCTGCTCTGCTCTCCGGGTCTTCATTTAATTCCTGGCAGCCGCAGGAATAATAGTATTTTTTTTTAAAAGCTATTAGTGCTTACTGCTTGAGTTTCATGTCCAGCAGGCTGCCGGCCTGCCTGGCCGGGTTGCCCCACGGAGCAAATCCCAAGTTCATTCCCCACCGTGCAGAGACCTGAACTCCTCGCTGCAGATAGTATCTGGGCTCTCCCGGAGCCGAAAGCAGAGCAGGCAGCAGATGGTGGGAAGGCAAGCAGTGCTCTCGGGGTGTTGATAGCAGCACGTAGCAACAGGGCTGCCTCCCGGCAGAGATGGGGGAGCCCTGACGCCGTGAGGATGGGCGTCTCGCAGAGGTCTGGGAAAGAGGGTATGCGAAGGGGAAGCAACTGGGGAGTTCTCCTCTGCTTTCGGGGATGTTGGTCTTGCTCACATCAGGGCAGGGAGGGGAAAATCCTGCAGGTGATGCTGCAGCATCCCCCTACCCCATACAAGACGAAGGCATCCAGCAGGGATGTGGGGGGTGGCTGGTAAAGGGGGGTCCCACCGCTCCCGGCAAGAGATAGCCATGAGCAGAGGCAGGGATTGCCTCTCAGGAGGGACATTGTACAGCACCAAGCACAGCAGGACTCCCCCTCCTCCCCACAGCCTCTACCATTCACAGAAAATCAGGCTTAATCCAAGCTTTGTATTTTTAATTATCTTAAATTTATGCCACAAAACACGGGGGCCGGGGGCTGTCTATTTGCATCCTCCAAGATATTTATTTTTAAACAATATCATGTTTTCCTTAAAACAAGTTTTATCTCCCCGGCGCGTGCCTGTGTGCGCGTGTGTGTTTTGCCTGAGCTCTGGTTTACATTTCCTGATGGATGGATGGGGATTCAGAGCCCTTTTTTAAGGTGGTGCATAAAATGTATTTATTATTCTTTATCTCCTGCCTCTTGCAAGGAGTCATTTGTTTTCATTCAGAGAAATGAATACTATGTGAAGCCTGAAGAGTAATAACACAGCAAAATGACAACGGAAGAGCGAGACGGAAATCTGAGAGATACAATGGCAGGTTAGTAACCTCTAAAGATCACTGCTGTTGTGAGCAGTACAGTATTATTTAATGTCCAGTCTGGCTTGCGGCTCCATTTAATAAAACATATGAAAATCTCTGGGAAATTTGGTCTTGCATTTAAAACCAGGCTGTTCTGCTATAAAAGGATAATCTGGATACGCTGAGATTACTTCCCACTATCTGGTGGGGAGGGATAAATTAATAGGAATTCTTTCTGCTTCTTAAGACAATGGCATGAGTCAATATATCCCTGCGCTGTTTGGGTTCATAAAGGAGAGAGTGACAAATGAGACTTTATTTATAGGCCTTTTCATGAACTAGACAGTGGGGGCGGAAAAGGGTTAGGGCTGGAAAACCCAAATGACCTCCCCTGACCTGTGAATAGCTGCAGTAAAAGGGCCCAAGGACAAGGAGGGCTCAGGCTCACCCTGTTGTCATCAAGTGGATATTTTGCCCCCTGGCCACAGTGACAGCAGAAATCATGGGTCCCTCCGGAGAGGCGCTGGGCACCCCAACTGCCCCGCTCCTGAGGGAAAAACCCACCGGGGCTCAGCACAAAACAGCATCCAAGCCGCTCTCAGCATCACCTGGGAGGAGGCAAAATCAAGCTGCCTCCATCCGAACGACCTCCCATGCCTGATTCCCCCCACCCCACCCCGCTGCCCCAAAACACTCCCTTTGGTCCCCATGGCTTGCGAAGTTCCTGGATGCCAACAGCATCACTGCAGCCCTCTGCGGTTCCTTCCCTGCCAGCGAGCAGGACGGCATCCTTTTCATTTCATGCCTTGTTACCCGAGCCACACACAGGTATCACTTCCAACAACACCCAAAGAACAGAAAACACCTATTTTTCCAAGGATGTGCATCTGTACAGCATCTGTGTAATGCATCTGTGCATTAAGACTCAACTGCCCCCAGTGACAAAGCAGGGGAGCCAATAAAAAAATAAAGAAAAAAAAATATATATATTTTTAAAGGGTAGTGTAAGAAGTTGGGAGGGGTCTTTTTTAGTTTGTTTTCTTTTTCCCCTGCCATTTTACGAGTTTGTTAAACCAAGCGGGTATTTAAAAAGTTGCTAAAAGCCGGAGCTGCTTGTTACAGCTGGTGCCGAGCGCAGGCACCGCTAAAAACCTACATTGCAGCGCCACCTGCAGCGACCGCGCTTGGTGGCAGCTCTGGAAATCCCTCAAACTGAGGGAAATCAAAAAAAAAACAAAACAAACCACAAACAAGCCCGGGGAGAGGGCTGCTAGCTTATCAGCTTGTTCCTCCAGGTCTCTTTTTCACCCCTTTCTGCCCACCCGTCTTTTAAGCGTTGGAGGTTTAAACAGTTTGCCCCGCTCCGTTGACACCCGAAAGAAAATTGGCCTCTCCTGGGTAGCTGTCACCATCCCCGCCGCTGACAAAGGATGTCTTTATCATGCTTTTGGAGGCTGGAAAAATTCATTGCGAGCTGGTTTAAATTCATTGCGAGCTGCGTTGTCACTCCCGACACCCCGGGGAAGGACGGGATGAGCCCTGCCCCTAAGGGCAGTTTTTGGTCGGTGCTGGCTGTTGGGGTTGTCGCGCTACCAGCTTTTTGGCAGTTTTACCAGCTTCAGGAAGGGTCACGTCGATAGAAAATGAGACAAAAGTGCTATAAAAAATCCTGCAAGAGAAGAGGAGGTTTGCAGGGAAGAGCAGGGTTCTGTCACTTGGTCACCAGCCACTGTGTTCCCCTTTGGTCGGAGCCTTTCTGCAGCCAATTTCTAATGACGGGTGGAGAAAAAGCCCTTGAGAAGATCTGTCCAAGCTCTGTTTGTGCTTTGTCCAGCACAAACGTCTTTGGAGTCTTGGGGGTTTGCACACTGGTTTATCTGGGAAATGTGGGGCATCCTGGCATGGGGCAGAGCTGTGCAAGGTGCCCTTTCTCCTCTGCCACCGATTTGCTGCACAGCTTCCGGCAACTCCCTTAACTTCCCTGCCAGTTCTTGCAGGCATACCGTTTTGGGCAGATTTCTTAGTAGGACCTTAATTAAACAACATTTGCATCAGTTATCCCATGTCTCTGCCTTCTCCTAACCCTTTTGCAGCTACGATGCGGTGTCAGCCAGAGGTGAGGCTTATCTTCATTTTTTTACCACTTGTTTGGATGTTTTTTGAGGGAAGCGAAATCTCCTTTGACACTGCCCCAGGGAACAAAGCCAGCAACTGGCAGGAGCCACAGACCTGCACGGTCTGACCGTCCCCTCCCTTGGCTTTGTCCCCAGGGCTCCTTCCCATCGGTGTATATTCCAGTCAGTGTTAGCATCTGGATTCAGGCACTAGGTCACCAACCCCAGTTGAGTAACAGGAAGCTTTCCAGAGTTATCCATCCCAAATTTCCCCTTTGTTGTAATTTCAATACCCTTGCCTCAGTTTCCCATTCCTTCTTCTCCGTCCCCCTGTTCCAATTTGTCCCTCCCCATCTCCACCTCACCAGCAAGGTGCCCCTGCCAGGTAGAGCCTGTCCTTCTTCCAAGCAGACCTAGAGATGAGAGAAATGCTCATTCCCATATCTCCTGTCCACCTGTAAGGGGATTTATGATGTACTCAGGCTGACAGCATCGTCTGCACATCTTCCCAACCCATCCGCCCTCTCCCTGTCCCAGCCTCCCTCCGCTCGCCCCCTGCCCTCCCCCTTGAAACTCCCCAGTGAACAATTTTTCTCCTTCTCCCTTCAAATATTTGTCGACCATTATCGCCGCCGGTCACACCCAGGCTGTCATTTGTCCAAACAAAACAGAAGGGGGACGGTGGCAGAAGAGGGGCAGATGGACGGAGGCAGGGTGAAATGAGAGCCAGGGGAGCAGTCAGGCCATAATGATAAGGAAAGTATAAAACACAGGCTGGGGCTGTCGAATTAAATGAGGGGACGCCTGAGAGGGGCTACTTCGAAACCGCAGGAGAGGAGTGAAAGGGAATAATATTGGAAGCAGGCAGGTGGAGTGATAAGATACAACCAGAGAAAGTCAGTCAAATTCATTGTTTTTTTTCATTTTGGAGGACAATGCAAGTGGGAAGAGCAATCAATCCCTGCTCAGGAGGGCTAGAGAGCACCAGGGGGAGAGATAAGGAGAGGGGAGGTTTCGGAGGTGGAGGGATGAGATGGAAAAATAGGTAGAGAGGCAGAGGAAAGCAGGCCAGGGACAGGCAAGAGGAGCTGGAGACTGTCTGGAAGGAGAGAGGGGGACACTGGACACGGACACTTGAGGCACATGGCGTTGAAAGGGGCTGCTGCCTTCAGCCAGGGAGAAACAGCGCTCAAATCATAAGAAATCCAAAGGAAAATAGGACAGCCTAAAGAGGGGAAGGGCCTAATCCATAGATTAGGGTTTTAATTTGGGATTTGAGAGGCCGGGTCAGACTCACTGCCGTGATGCAGCTCCCGGGTGATGCTCCAGTGGGTACCACAAATGCAGGAGAGAGCACAGGAGCCAGGCTGGACCTGCAGAGATTTTCCCAGGAAGACCGAGAACTGGCCAGCCCTTGCAATTGGGAATAAATCTGGAAGGGGGTTTCAGGAAGTTTGCCTCCCTCAGATAGTGGGAAAAGGAATATATATATACACTTTATATACTTTACAGCTTAGCAAACCTTTCAGCTAATTGTAGATGTCAACTGCAACTACTTCTGAACCGGAGGTATTTATAAAGTTTCTTTCCTACGTAGCTTTGGCATTTTCTTCACTCGGAGAACAGCTACCCAGCCACCTACTTCCACAAAACTTTTAGGAACAAGATCATCTCGCTGCCTGTCAAAAGTGGCTGAAACTGCCCCAAATCAGCAGTGGGCACGGGTAGATAGCACGGTGGCAAAACGTTTGTTTTGTTAGAACACCAGGCTAAAAGAAAAACCAGAAAAAAAAGCAAATCAAGCCCAATGTTTGTGATTTTTTTTTTTTTTGGTTGTTGCAACTCATAATTTTTAAGCCTGGAAACAGGAGGGAGGGAGAAGGGGGAAGGCTAGCCCATATTTTTTAGCATGTGGGGTTGGCAGCACACAGAGTTACCCACTTAGTGAACGTGGGAGACAGAGAGGGGGAGAGGCAGAATCTCATCTAGGGATGTTGCGGGAACCCCAGTGAAGAATAGCTATTCTTATATGTCAGCTTCATCACCATGGTATCGGAAAGGAAGAACAGAAGGAGAAATGACAGAAAACAGGGGGGAGTGGAGCAGGGCAACTGAAGAAAGAGAAACAGGAAGGGGAAGCAAAAGCCATTTCCCCAGTGAACAATATCGCTTGTTAAATAGTCGGTACCCGGTCACTCCGGTGCCCTGGGCTTACAGACAGAAGGATGCTGCCAAGCCCTTTATAAAGCATCCCTTAAAATACTCCCATAGCCATGAGAACATGTCCTCTCCAAAATGCTGAAGTGGGGCTTATTCAACCAGCCCATCCTAAAAGCTTCAAAAAAAAGGTTAATATATATATATATATGCATGTATAAAAACAGGACAGACGCCTTCTCCACTTTGTTTACCGGTAGGACCTGTACAAACCAGCACTGATTTGCTCTCTTGTTATCCTGTGCTGGGTGGATTCGTCTGTGGCGGAACCAGACTGCGCCAGAGGGCAGCTTTGAAGAGCTGTGACCCCTTTGCAGTGCTATGAACTGATGGTGCAACACCTCAAGAGTACAAATTCTAACTTTTTTTTTTTCCTCTAAAACCAATTTTTTTTTACCTCCTTCCACCTCTAAGTGTATACAAATTGCCAAGCAGATGAGGATAATGGTCTGTGAAGACTGAAATTCAGCTTTTGACCATAGCCACTGAGGATGTTTGGAGCCACCATCCTCACTCACATAAGCAAAATGTGAGACAATAGGCTTCCCCTCTATAGGGGAGCACTGTCGTTCTTTCCATGTTACTCCTATGAATGTTTCACCAGTATTTTATTTCTGAACCATGCTGAGATCTCCACCTCTCTGCTTTCTCCACTTCCCAACTTCATGGGAAGGTCTCCTTTATTCAGGTAGACCAAAAAGCGGCACGACTGTTCTTTCATAGCATCATAGAATCGTGGAATTGCCTACGTTGGAAGGGACCTTTCAGATCACCTAGTCCAGCCATGCTCCTCTGATTATTTTGATTACCTTCTGCCACTTTACCACACCATTACGTGCTCCTTTCAGGCATCTTTTCATCCCAGGTTTCTCCCATATTTTGGATCCCCTGCAACACACCTACTTCTTTCCCGTTTCTCCTTCACCCAGACGAAGCTCTCCAGATGCAGGGGACATCTCATGTTGTGAAGTTGCTCAGCACGTCAGTAGCGGCCTTTGAATAAAATGGCCCAACATTGTCTCTTTAAACCCGGGTCATTTTGTACAGCTCCTGGCACTGATATCTCCATTAGGGCCTTTGAATTCAATAGCTCCACGCCGTCTCTTCGAAGCCATTTGACTTCTCGCCCAAGCGTCTTGGCAGCAGCACCCCTCCCTGCTCCCTCTCTGCCTCCTCACACCTTTTGTGCAAATCCCCACCGAAGAAATAAAAGCCACTGGAGGTGCAAGCCGGCCGCGCATGTTGTAACCCTTTATTATCTGGGGAGCCCCACTCAAATGTACAGAGAGATAATGTTAATGGAGTGATGCATTTTGTCTGATCTGGAGCTGTCTCTGAAAGATAAATGCCGAGGCAAAGCAGAAGCATTTAATCAAAAATAAACCACCTCAACATGTTGTGTATTCTTTATTTTTTTCCTCCTAAAGAAGCAAAGCTTGGTCCTGTCACGGCATATTATTTTGCTAGCATTATCTCTGTTATTTCTAAATAATTCCATTTAGTGCTGGTGATGGGTAGGAGGGCTGAGATACAAAATCAAATTAATTAGAGTGACCCAACAAACTCGTGTTTGCATTGCGAGATTCAACATGGCAGCAAATCTAGCTGAGAACAAATTGCATTCAAATTAATTTAAGGAAAATAATTTGGGGCATATCAGGTTTATTTAGGATCAATTTTAATAAGCTAAAATAAAGTCAAGGCAGTGGGTGATACCATCAGCCAGTCAAAAGCCAACTTTGATAGAGGTTTATACAGCTGAATGACAGTTACTTTCGAAACCATTATTAGAAAAGCTGTTTTTTGGAGTGGCTCGTACAATTAAAAGAGCACCTCAATTACAGCCGCTGGAAATATTAGTAATGAATAAATTATCCAGTAGGTTTGACCCTCTCTTCCTTCACATCATTTCCAAATAATTAAATTCCTTGCCACATTTTGAGACATTGTATTAAATTCACCTGCAGCAGAGGATCAGCAAAAGAGGTGAGCGTGCTCCACCCATTCAACTGGTGCAAAAAGTAACGTTGGGTGCTCTGATAGACCAGGCATGAGGTTTTGGGCGGGTTCCAAAATAGGGTCATATGGAATCACAGAATCATAGAATGGTTTGGGTTGAAGGGACCTTAAAGCTCACGTAGTCCCACCCCCTGCCCTGGGCAGGGACACCTCCCACCAGCCCAGGTTGCTCCAAGCCCCGTCCAACCTGGCCTTGAACCCCTCCAGGGATGAGGCAGCCACAGCTTCTCTGGGCAACCTGGGCCAGGGGCTCACCACCCTCAGAGTGAAAAATTCCTCCCTGATATCTAATCTAAATCTACCCTCTTCCAGTTTGAAGCCATTACCCGTCATCCTATCGCTACATGCCCTTGTAAAATGTCCCTCTCTAGCTTTCCTGTAGGCCCCCTTTAAATACTCCAAGGCTGCTCTAAGGTCTCCCCAGAGCCTTCTCCTCCAGGCTGAACAACCCCAACTCTCTCAGCCTGTCCTCACAGCAGAGGGGCTCCAGCCCTCTGATCATCTTCATGGCCTTCTCTGCTCTGGACTCTCTCCAACAGGTCCATGTGCTTCTTGTGCTGAGGACTCCAGAGCTGGACGCAGTACTCCACGTGGGTTCTCAACAGCGCAGAGGGGCAGAATCACCTCCCTCAACCTCCTGCAAGCATTTTCATGGCATGACCCTGCCCAGTACTCTTGCACAGACTGGGTAAGCTGCATGCACATAGTGGGATCTTGGATGTATAGGTCTTCATGCCCAGAGGGGATGTCTGCATGTTTTCCCATCTCCTACATGCAACCTAGAACATCAGGAATAGACTCATGGCAGGCTAAATCAGCAGGAGAGGTTCAAGAGCATCAGAAAGGCCTTAGTTGAAAGAGGCACAACTATGGGGAGCCTCAGGCGTGTTCCTCACTGAACATGGACCTACCCTGGATGCTCTGCATCCCTGCTCTGCTTCAGTCCACGGTCAGCTGTGCTTGCTGAGACTGGGAGCACTTTGGTACAGGAGTTCACTCCTGCATCAGAGCACAGTCAAATGGATGAGGATCTTCTCTAGGGCAGCAGGTGTGGACCTGCTGGTACAGGACTGTTGGCAGCATTACCAGCCTCTTAGATATCACAGTCCTGACTTCACCCAACACAGAAGTCATAGAAAGGACAAGGACAGCTAAAATTACATTTTAACCTGCCTACAGCTTCCCTCATGGACTTTTTGTACCAGGACAGCAAAAGAAATACCATTTCACCCTAATCCTCAGGGGCTGTGCTGCCAGTACACTTTTATTAGCCTGATTTAAGTGTTGCTTTCACTCCCTCCCTATTACCCTTTACCTCGCAGGAGATCAACAGCTGATGGCCAATATTTGGAGGTTTCTGTCTCTTACCACTTCAGCCAAATGAGCATGCGATTGCAAATGGTACATGCCAGGCCATAAGACATTACAGAAATTTAAAGGCCTCTCAGTGATTTATGGCTCTTTAATCAAGGGCTTTTAACATTTAATTAAAAAGCTACAGGAGTTGTCTTTATTTCTGAAAAATCTGTCTATGGTTGGGGGAATTAGACAACATGAAACTCCGTATATTCTGCACGTCCTGGGCTCACAATCCTCTCTAGAGCAGAGGCAGAGAGGGTGGGCAGCAGGAGAAATAAATTACAGTTTTTTCTTATGGCTTTAAGATCCTGCAGTAATTTTAGGTGATAAATTAACCTCCATTATTTTCAAGGAGCTTGAGAAATCATAAAAGACTCATCAGAGGGTGATGCTAACAATGCAACAGGCAACGTCTTGCAGAGCAAATGTACCATGCAGCAGCAAGAAGAGTCAAATGAGGAAGATGGTGGCCGAGGCCAAGTCTGTCCCACTCCCCATCACTCCTGCAGCCCCTTGTGATGCACCACTGGTAGATGGGAGAGCGGTCCCCAGGTGCCTGCTGTGGCTGGGAAGAGAGAGGGTTTGAGTATGGAACATCTACAAGATGGTCATTGCAGCACCCCGCTGCAGACATCCCTCAGCCAACACTCAGGGTCTGTCATGCCTTGGATAAAATGTCTCAATATTCCTCAAAAGGCTAAAAAAGACTATTTTTTTTTCTTCTGCTGAACATCAAAGGAGGTTCTGAGGTGAGCACCTTAAATATAAACATCTCCAGTTAAATTAGATGAATCCTACCCTGTGACTGATGGAGCAGAAATAAAATGACCCTGTGAGCTTCTTGCTTGGACACCTTCTTCACAGTTCCTGCTCAGTGAACATTTTGGCATTTTGAAGGAGCAGAAAAGCATCGAAGGGAAGATGGAGAGTCTCTTCCCACACACTGCTGTCCCTGCGACTGGGTGGTCCGTGAACTCAGGTCTCCCACAGTCAAAGGAAGAAATTACATTATTTTTCCTGATAATTTTGTTATACACCTGAAATAAAACCAACTGCCGGTTTAATCCCATTCATATGCTGTGTAGTGGAGATGGACCTGGGCATCAGGAGGGCTCAGCCTTGCCCTGGCAGGCTGATGACCTTGAGATGGGCACGTATCTCTGCTTGCACAGCTTCTCGAGTTTGGACTTAGTTTTGGAGCTGTTTGCATCAAGGGCTGTCTCTCATTATGTATGTGGGTGCTGCTTGGCATAACAGAGATGGGATCTTGGTTGTGGCCTCTGCAGCTCCTCTAGTACAAATAATAATTTCCATCCCATCTATTCTTTTGTTTGCTACTGATCTATATTAAACAGTTGGCGATTACTACATTTATGGGTGATTATTGCACTTAGGCTGTGTTAAATCTAAATGTTTGTTTATGTGGTCTCTGTGTATATGTTTGCACGGCTTTTAACTTTATGTATTGCAGAGTTCCTTAATTATAAAATCAGTAAATTTTTTAAACTTATGACTATTGCATAGATGGAAACCCACACAACGTCCATGTCTGTATGCAACAATGATTCTTATCTTAAGCTTGTGGCAGTACACAAACCTCAGCTACAGGAATCAACAGACTTTTTTAGTTTGTTTGGAGGGCTTTTTTCTGCTAGTAGCAATTAATTCTTTGTTAGTTTGGCTCATTCTCTATTTCTTATCAAAACCTTCTTCTTGCAAGCTGTTCTTCTCAGGCGGACTCTCATCTCCCTGGAGGCTTGTTGACTTGACTTCAGTCAGTCACATGACTTTTCACCAGTCACATGACTGGTGAAAGTCATGCTAAGTGACTGCCCAATGATGCCTCTTGAATCAAGGCTTGGAGAAGTGGGTCCAGACCCCAGCTCCTCCATGGGTGTTTCTTGAGTCACACCTACACCACAGAGAAGTTCTGAACGGAGTAGCTCCATTACATCTGCATTGACTCTTTCTTCCACAACCTTAAGTCTTCCGGTGGCGATGCACTGCCACCGACAAATTCCAGACCTTGAGCAGCTCCAGGCTGACTACAGTAGGAAGCCTTTTCTCCAGGCATAGGACAAGGAGGTGGCTGGGAATATTTAGCACAGATTTATCAAGGGCAAGCCATTCCTGACTAACCCGATTGCTTTCTGTGATGCGTTGACTGGTTCTGTGGACGAGGGGAGAGCAAGGCATGTTGTTTACCTTGCTTTAGTAAGATCTTTAATGAGCTTTCCTACAGCCTCTCCATAGAGAAAGAGGGGAGGCATGGAAGAGATTGGTGAACTACCTGAAAGTGGCTGAAAAACTGACTGAGCCTTTGGGCTTAATGAATCATAGAACCTTCATGGTTGGAAAGGACCTTTGAGATCATTGAGTCCAACCAAACAACCTACAATCTCTGCCACTAGAGCATGCCCTGAAGTGCCAAATCTAGACGTTTCTTAAACACCTCTAGGGATGGTGACTCAACCCCCTCCCTGGGCAGGCTGTTCCAGTGCCTGACCACTCTGTCAGTAAAGTAATTCTTCCTAATATCTAACCTAAACCTCCCCTGCCACAGCTTCAGCCCATTTCCTCTGGTCCTGTCATTATTCCCCTGGGAGAAGAGGCCACCCCCCACCTCTCTCCACCCTCCTTTCAGGTAGCTGTAGAGGGCAATGAGGTCTCCCCTCAGCCTCCTCTTCTCCAGGCTAAACATGCCCAGCTCCCTCAGCCTCTCCTCAGATGCCCTGGTCTCCAGACCCCTCACCAGCTTGGTAGCTCTCCTCTGGACACGCTCCAGCACCTCAATGTCCCTCCTGTACAGAGGGGCCCAGAACTGAACACAGCACTCGAGGTGAGGCCTCACCAGTGCCCAGTACAGAGGCACCATCACTTCCCTACTCCTGCTGGCCATGCTATTATTCCTGATACAAGCCAGAATGCTGTTGGTCTTCTTGGCCACCTGGGCACACTGCTGGCTCATGTTAAGCTGGCCGTCCACCAGCACCCCCAGGTCCTTTTCTGCTGGGCAGCTTTCCAGCCACTCTGCCCCAAGCCTGTAGCGCTGCTTGGGGTTGTTGTGACCGAAATGCAGGACCTGGCACTTGGCCTTATTAAACCTCATACAGTTGGCCTTGGCCCATTGATCCAGCCTGTCCAGGTCCCTCTGTAGAGCCTTCCTACCCTCAAGCAGATCAACACTCCCACCTAGTTTGGTGTTGTCTGCGAACTTACTGAGGGTGCACTCAATCCCCTCATCCAGATCATTGATAAAGATATTAAAGAAAACCGGCCCGAAAACTGAGCCCTGAGGGACACCACTGGTGACCAGCCACCAAGAGGATTTCACCCCATTGATCCCAACTCTCTGGGCACGGCCATCCAGCCAGCTTTTAACCCAGCGAAGACTACACTTGTCTATGCCATGATTTGCCATCTTCTCCAGGAGAATGCTGTGGGGGACAGTGTCAAAGGCCTTGCCAAAGTCCAGATAGACAATGTCCACAGCCTTCCCCGCATCCAGAGGGTGGGTCACATGGTCATAGAAAGAGATCAGGTTGATTAAGCAGGACCTCCCCTTCCTAAACCCGTGCTGGCTGGCCCTGATCCCTTGGCTGCCCTGCCCTGCCCTTGCCGTGAGAGCTCACTCAAGATGATCCTCTCCATGATCTTTCCTGGTACCGAGGTCAGGCTGACAGGCCTGTAGTTCCCCGGATCCTCCTTCCGACCCCTCTTGTAGGTGGGCATCACATTAGCCACCCTCCAGTCATCTGGTACCTGCCCTGTTGACTAGGATAAGACTAATACTTACTGAATAAGACTAATGGGTGGCTAGTTACATACAGCGTTCCTCAGGGGTCATTACTGTGTCCATCAGTAGCCCAGACAACAGGACAGAAAGCAACCTAGCAAGTCTGCAGGTGACACCAAATTGGTGGGGCAAATTGAAGGACAAGGCTATCATTTAGAGGGACCTTGGCAGGCTGGAGGAATGGGCTGACAGGAACCTCATGAAGTTCAACAAAGACAAATGCAAAACCCTGAATCTGGGACAACCCTTTGTACCGTGACATGCTGGGAACTGGCTGGCTGGGGGATCTGCAGAAAAAAGATCTGGCTTCTGATGGACAGCAGTTGAAATTAAATTAGCTGTGTGCCCTTCAATTGTTGAAGGCTAAGAACATTTTGGACTGTATTAGCAAGAGCATTGCCAGCTGGTCCATCCCCAGAGACATTCAAAACCCGCCTGGACGCGTTCCTGTGCAACCTGCTCTAGTGAACCTGCTTTGGCAGGGGGGTTGGACTAGATGATCTCCAGAGGTCCCTTCCAACCCCTACCATTCTGTGATTCTGTGGTGAAGAAAAGTGGTTATTCTCCTTACTGAGCACTCTGGGACAGCATCTGGAGCACTAAACCCAGCTTTGAACCCCCCAGTGCAATAGAAATATCAAATAAATGGAACAAGTCTAATGGAGGGCTACCAAAATTGCGGAAGACTAGAGCAGACGACATACCAAGAGAGCTGAAGAGCTGCATTTCTTCAGCCACAAGAAGAGAAGGCAAAGGACAGATCTAATTGCTGCCGCCCCTTACCCAAAGGGAGGTTGCAAGGAAAACAGAGCCAGTCTCTTCTCATGGATCCACAGTGAAAGAACAAGAGGTAACGGTCACAAGTGCAACAAGGAAATGTCCAGTTGTAAAGAAAAAATTCTTCACAGAGTGGCTGAACATGGGACAGAGTTGCCTAAAGGTTGTTGAGTGTCCATCACTCAACATCAACACTTGACTGAACAAGGTCCTGAGCAACCTGATCTAAGTTCAGAGTTGTTCCTGTTTTTTACAAGGGTTGGACTAGAAGCCTCCAGAGATCCTTTCCAACCTAAGTTTCTCTCAAGCTGCTGGAAGACACACCAGCACAGACAGAGCCAGCTGAGACCTTTCTGCACCAGGGCTTAACTCTGTGGTGTAGGCACATCTCCTGTCTCTCCATGGTTTGGTGGACTCTATCTCCTCCAGCTCATTGATAAAGATGTTAAAGAGGATGGATCCCTAATACTCTGCTTCTTACCATCTTCTAGGCAAAGTGCAACCCCATAACCCTTGCCCTCTGAGCCCCGTAATTCAACCAGACCTTTACCCATCCAGTTGTCTACTCACCCAACCTGTAATGTTCTAGCTTGTCCCTGAGCCATCACAAACTTCTTGCGTTTCCACTGTTCTTAGTAAGAATTCCTACAACCTTGCTTTCGACCAGTGTAACCACACAGCTGGTTTCTGCTTTGGTGGGGGGAACGAAAGCATGTCATCAAAGCATGTCCTGCAATGCCATACCTCAGGTTATGCACTCAGAAAAAAGGAGCTTCTCTTTGGTCACGGTCCATGCAAGTGAAGAGAGCGAAGGTGTCCAGCTTGTGTCACCAAGGATGATTTTTGCTCATACGCCATTCTGAACCATGGTCTTCTGAAGTAACCTGCCAAAGGAGCCTAGACATAGACTTGTGTCTTCCTGTAGTGCAGCAGCAGCAGCAATATTCATGGGGAAACAAGTTCATCAGCAGAATCTGCAAAAATGTGGCAGGGCACAATTCTGAAATGTCCAGCAGGTTATGTGATCGCAGGAGGTAAAGGACATTTCTGCATTATCCTGGCATATGAGGGAATTAAGTTGAGCCGAGCATCAAAAGCATCTCTCCCTCTTTCTGGGAACAACACACAATACCCAGAGCACATATTTGCTTGATTAAGGCTCTGCTTCATCCTGGCCATGCCTCAGTTTCCCCCATAGGGTTGTAGCAATATGGGAGCACGTTATATTCATCAATATTTTTCCCAGTACCACGAGTCCTGAATCTCCTCCAGACAATCAAAACCTGTGAATTGATAAATACATCAGGAGATGCCCACTGCCAGGCACTTGTTGCTGCCTGTCATTGATGAGGAGCTGCAAACCTCCCATGGAGGCAGGAGCTGTAGCCACTCAGGTAAACATAAGCTAATCAACAACCAGCAATAAAGAAGTGTAGTCAGGTGACGACCCCAATTTCTTTTATTCCAGGTTATATTTCTCAAGCAGCAGCTCACATCGGCGCTGACGCTTTCTTTCTTTCTTTGCCACTTACATCTAATTAGGATCCGTGCTCACAAGGAGCAGAAGCATCTGTAATTAAACCGAACCGCAGCGCCGGGAGTGAGCTGTGGGGAAGAGTTCATTTGCATGGCTGAGTGCGGGAATCTTTGGCGTGGCTGGAGGCCAGGGGTTCGGTGGGAAATGACCACCAGGTCTCTCGACCGTGGACAAAAAGCTGGCAGGAGTCCTGGAAATGCTTGTCCAGGGGACACACACTCCTTTCCAAAGTGTTGCCCAATGGATGGGTCTGGAGGGGAGGTCCCAGAGTTACCACAGCCAGGATTTCTGTAGCATCCCATGGCGTGGGCTTACCCAAACTGTTAGCCAGCACCAAGCTCAGGATCTTTAGTTTTCCAATTCTATTTTACCACTATTTTTCAGGGGGAAAAGTGAGGTAGGAGAGAACACAACATTAATTCTCCCTAAAAACATGATACTTACCCCAGTATGAATGTATTCTATGCCAGTACAGGTGAATTCACCTCCCCAGCAGAGATAATTAGTAATTACAATATGATGTTTGGGAATGTGCACATCTGAGATCTTAGAATCATAGAATGTGTTGGGTTGGAAGGGACCTCTAACGGTCATCTAGTCCAACCCCCCTGCAGTGAGCAGGGACATCTTCAACTAGATCAGGTTGCTCAGAGCCTCATCAAGCCTGGCCTTGAATGTCTCCAGATCAACCCGGACTATTGATTTATTTTTTAAAATCCCATCTTTAATCACACCAGTTCCACCCATAGAAAATATCAACACAAACATGGTAAATCCCATGCAGACTTGGGCAGCTGATTCATAAAGTTTGCTGAAAAAGGGAAGAGAAATCACCTAACTTAGCCAAAATTTATTCTCTATCAGTGAGCAGCCCTCACTCTATCCAGTGCCAACTTGAAGCTGCCTTTTTCATGTTAAATCAGGAACAGCAAGGGGTTATAATTGCTGCACTTGGGTAAGATGAAAAGCGGAGAGAAAGAGTCCCAGATCCAATTGCAATTATAAGGGAAACGTAGGAGCATACTTGATGTCCTGAAAGCAGCCTGTGGATGTAAGTCCCCACTTGGAGCCGAAGCCAGCAAGTCAGGTGTTGCTGGGTCTCTGTGGCCCTGCGTGGTCAGAAATGTAATATTACAACTCATTGGAAAACCTCAATGGGCTGTAATTTTGTTACAGCATTAAAACACACCAGTGGCAGAGGCATCCCAGGGACTGTGTAATTTGAAAAAGACACATTCCAGCAATGATTTTTTTTTTTCCTTTGAAAGAAAAGATGATCTTAATGGTTTCAATTATTTTTCATCCAGTTGTGCCCTAGGATGATGTGGAGTTTTAAATACGAGCAGGAAATAATTTCAAAGGGGACATTAAATGCATGTTTATGTACTAAAATATGTATAAATGCAAACCGCAAGAAATGGACTGCAAAGCATTGCATGGAGCTAATTCTACCGAGGGAGGGAAGGAGCCCACAAGTTCATTTGCACAGTTTATAAGGTCAGTGCAATCCCTCACTGGGAATTATCTGCTTGTAAATAACTGTTGCCCAACCATTTTTTTCTGAATCAAAACACGCATCTTCCAGGTGGCAACTGATATCAGGCTAAAAGCTTGCCTGGACAAAGCCTGGTTTCCCTCACCCGAGGAAATGTAGCCTTCTGAACATGAATCCAGGACCTCCAATATTCCTGGCTACTAGAAGAAGTCAGAAGCTACAAGTTTGCTGGGTGATATTGGGAAAGGTTTTTCCAGCTCCAGGCTGCCTCCTTCTGCGATAGCTGGAAGGAAATGTTTCACATAACTCAACCCACGCTGTTTTAAGAAGTCAATCCAGGAAGATATTTGAGGTTTTGATAGTTTTCCAAAGGCAAGGCAGGATTTTTTTTTAATTTTTTTTTTTTTTTCTAAATCTGGAAGACGTCTCCTGGGACAGGAACATGACTTCCAAGCCGGCTCTTGAACCAATTACGCTTCACGCACTTTGAGATGATTTCCCTGCAAATTTTGAGGCTGCAGGCGCTTTGCCAAAAGGAGCTGTGTTACCTGCAACCCACAGGTCTGCCTGAGCTCCTCATACCCCGGAGCAGCAGATTCACGTCCCAGCAATTTAGCCATGCTGAGGAAATTGGGACATATCTGCCCACACTGCAGGGCTGGTACCACTGCTCAGCCACGCAGCCCCTTATCTCCTGCTGGGGAGTTCCACTGCTCCAATGTGAGGAGACCACCATGCCTGGAGAGATCCTTCTGACAGATTGGCCAAACTACCAGATTCTTGCGATAAGATTTCTGCCCTTGTGAAGAGTAACAGAGTGACTTGGAGGAACAGGGGATCCTGCTCCAGTAAGGTCAAAGCTACACTAGAACTGAAAACCATGGTAATTTCGAACAACAGACAGCTATTTTGGATACTTCTTCCAGTAGTTAATACTCATAATTCCCTTTTTGATGGCAGTCAAGATGTTTACTGTACTTAACCAAGATGGAAAAATGTTGATGGGACATTTAGCAGATGTTCTCTGTGGTCATTCAGTCGGCCTTAAGTACAGCGGTCACTGTGCTTATGAGAACTTCACAGGGAAAAATCAACCTCGCTGACTCTGAGGAATCATGCTCGATCCTAGGAGACTAGAAAAGGCACGGAAAAGATAGGTGGTTTTGTGGTTAAAACACTGGTTTATATCAACTGGAAGAGCAATTCCTGACATGTCTTCCATTGCAGTCTCTCTGCAGATCAAATTACAGTTTTTGTGCATTTGGATTATGAACTGCTGGAGAGCAGGGCGGGCAGTCGTGTTTGCACACCTCCTAGAAGGATGGAATGGCAATCCTGATTGACACAAGTAAAATTTACTGCAATACATTGATTAATAGCAATGATTTCTTCAGCCTTGCGGGGTTGGTAAAACCAGGAAATCTCTGGCAAAACTGGTGTTTTACACACGAAGACTACAGGCGACCAATTAAGCCAGGCTCTGGCTGAGGATGCTGCGTAGATTTGGGAACACGTGATAGAGGTGAAGCTACAGCCCCTTTAGTCTGCCTGGGAATTGGTGCCTGCAAGAAAACAGGGAACTAAAAAAGCAGAGACCCTTGGACCCAGAAACCTTTGGACTGGATGAAGGGATTGAATGCACCCTCAGTAAGTTCGCAGATGACACTAAACTGGGCGGGCGTGTTGATCTGCTTGAGGGTAGGTTGGCTCTGCAGAGGGATCTGGACAGGCTGGACTGATGGGCTGAGACCAATGGTATGAGGTTCAACAAGGCCAAATGCCGGGTCCTGCACTTAGGTCACAACAACCCCATGCAGCGCTACAGGATTGGGGCAGAGTGGCTCGAAAGCAGCCCGGCAGAAAAGGACTTGGGAGTGTTGGTGGACAGCCGGCTGAATATGAGCCAGCAGTGTGCCCAGGTGGCCAAGAAGACCAACAGCATCCTAGCCTGTATCAGGAACAGTGTGGTGAGCCGGACTAGGGAAGTGATCATCCCCCTGTGCTTGGCACTGGTGAGGCCCCACCTCGAGTACTGCGTTCAGTTTTGGGACCCTCGCTACAAGAGGGACACTGAGGTGTTGGAGCATGTCCAGAGAAGGGCTACAAAGCTGGTGAGGGGTCTGGAGGACAAACCTTATGAAGAACGACTGAGGGAGCTGGGGTTGTTTAGCCTGGAGAAGAGGAGGCTGAGGGGAGACCTTATCACCCTCTACAACTACCTGAAAGGAGGTTGTAGAGAGATGGGGGCTGACCTCTTCTCCCTGGTGACAAGTGATAGGACGAGAGGAAATGGGTTCAAATGACGTCAGGGGAGGTTTAGATTGGATATTAAGAAACATTTTTTCACTGAAAGGGTTATTAAACATTGGAATAGGCTGCCTAGGGAGGTGGTGGATTCACCATCCCTGGAGGTGTTTAAAAGAAGGGTAGATGGGGCATTTAGGGACATAGTTTAGAAGTGGCTTTTGTCAGGGTAGGTTAAAGGTTGGACTCGATGATCTTAAAGGTCCCTTCCAACCTCAGCAATTCTATGATTCTATGATTCTATGATTCTATGACTATAGCGGCCTTCCGGTACCTGAAGGGGGCCTATAAGAAAGCTGTGGAGGGGCTGTTTGCAAGGACATGTAGCGATAGGACGAGGGGCAATGGCTTTAAACTAGAGCAGGGCAGGTTTAGATTAGACATTAGGAAGAAGTTCTTTACAATGAGGGTGGTGAGACACTGGCCCAGGTTGCCCAGAGAGGTGGGGGAGGCCCCATCCCTGGAGACGTTCAAGGCCACGCTTGATGAGGCTCTGAGCAACCTGATCTAGTTGAAAATGTCCCTGCTCACTGCAGGGGGGTTGGACTAGATGACCTTTGGAGGTCCCTTCCAACCCAACACCTTCTATGATTCTATGAAACTGTTTTTTCCTGTATTTTAGCCTGTTGTGAACCAAAGTGCCTGCCTTGTTTGTGCCCGTTACCTCTTGTCCTGTCACTGGGCACCACTGACAAGAGCCTGGCCCCATCCTCCTGACACCCACCCTTTAAGGATTTATAAGTGTTGATAAGATCCCCCCTCAGTCGTCCTTTTTCCAGACTAAAAAGACCCAGGTCCCTCAGCCTTTCTTCATAAGAGAGTTGTTCTAGTCCCCTCATCATCTTGGTAGCCCTTTGCTGTCCCCTCTCCAGCAGTTCCCTGTCCTTCTTGAACCAGGGAGCCCAGAACTGGACACATGGTTTTGTGCATATACTGTCAGGACTGATGCCAGGAAAAAAATGGCTTTTTTAAGCTCCATGGCTGAAATAAATACAACAAAAAGCAAAGAAATATTGTTTGGGATGGATTTCACCAAAATTCATTCTTCTCAGACTCACCAAGAACTGGAAATAACCCAAACCAGCTTGGTGTATGTTGATCACAACAAACTCTTCCCTTTCATCTCTGAATATCATTAAGAAAATGAAAGTTTGACAAAGAAAGACCATTCTCTCTCCTTGCACTCATACATGCCCAGCGAGGTAAGGCTGCTCACCTTAATGTTAGAAAAAGATCCTATGTGGGCATCCATGGACCGTGTTAATTGGATTCAAAGCTGGGATTTAAACAAAGCTGTCTCATCTTCAGGGCAGGTCTACAAAGACAGAGAAGAGAAGGCAGCCGGGGGTGCAATGGCTACAGCTGAGAGAGACCGGGGTGTCGGCCGGTGTGAGGAGAAGCTGTAATGATCGCACATTGCTTTGAGTTCATTGCATTCCCACAAAAGGCTCTGCCCCCATTATACCTCTCAGTGCACTCTATTAGGGGCAGTGGTTCAGAAATGATGCGGAGAGAGGAGGGCTATTTGCTGAAGAAGTTACCCGAACAGAGTTTGGCATCTCCTACCTGCTCACAGAGCAAGCATGACCTGGCTTAGCCTGAAAAAAACACAAGGACAACTGCCATCACCTGGCTACCTCCTGTGCAAGAGTCCCCAGGCAGCAATCCCGTCATTAGAGTAGGGGGGCATCAACACCCCCAAAGGGGCTTGGTCCTTCTCACCATGGCCCAGCCGCCGTCTGCGCCAACCTTGGTCTACTGGCAGCAGTGGGATGCGTTCATACGAGGTGATCAGTTATTGCCTAAAAGTTCACAAACAAAGAGCAATTCCCAACATTTTGCAGCAGCTCCAATCCAGAGGTGAACACAATGGTTGCATGTCTCCAACTGCAGCTGCCCCATAACAGGCTGTCAGAGGCTCCTAAATGGGTGTTTCTCAACCTTTTTTCATCAAGGACTATGAAGAGATATTCGTAACTTGCTCCTGGAGTTGCTTATGTCATGGTGTTACAGAAGAGTGTGAAAATAAAGGTGGCATTCAGGGCTTTTCCCCCATTTATTTGTTTGTCCACTTGTGGATTCAGGGTTGTGTGAGTTCAGGGTTGTGTGGGATCATACAAAAAGGAAAGGTTTGCAGACATTTCACAGAGCTTCTTTGGATGTCTATAGCAGCATTTAGAGACCATGCCATACCTACCCACCTCTCCATCCAAAGGGTTTGCCATTTCCCCATGGTATCTGCATTCCCATAGCGCCATTTTCTCCAGCCTTTTCTGCCCAGCAGGAGCAGAAAAAGCCGGAGCAGGATGAAAAAAACCCTCGCAGCGTGAAAGGCAGAGAATGATGCCTGGCCTGGTTTCATTCGTCTAACTTTACGTGTCATCAGTTTGGATGCGTAAATCAGAGCGAGTTGTCTAGACGCCTTTTATAGTCGATGGAGAGAAAGAAGAACTTCCTGGGTGCAATTCAGCCCAGCTGGGAGAGATGAATTGTGCTCTAGAAGGAACCATCTCTCTTTCCCGACCATAAAGCAAAGTTGCGGCAATAAAGCAGCTCAGACATAACCGCCTACCTCTCAGTGAGCTGCAGTTAGCTGAGAAAAGTCCCACTCAAAATAACCCACAAACAAGTGCCAGCTTCCCTAAACAGCTCTTATGGAGTAACAAAATAAAAGCATCCAGGAGAGAACCGCATCTCAACAACGTGATTCCCACCAATCTCAAACCAGCACAAGCCCCTGACCACGGTGAAGTTATCTGATCTGGGGAAAGACCTGCTCCAAACCCCAGCTTTAATGCACTGGACCAGAATTTGTGACCAGAATTTGGGGTGGGGTATGCTAGAGGAGCTGTGCTTACTTGGGTTTTGGTTTTGCAGCAGCAGAGAAGGTGGACAGCATAAAGTTGGTCAACAGCCAGCTGAATATGAGCCAGCAGTGTGCCCAGGTGGCCAGGAAGGCCAACAACATTCTGGCCTGTATCAGGAACAGTGTGGCCAGCAGGACCAGGGCAGTGATCGTCCCCCTGTACTGGGCACTGGTGAGGCCCCACCTCAAGTGCTGTGTCCAGTTTTGGGCCCCTCACCACAAGAAAGACATTGAGGGGCTGGAGTGTGTCCAGAGAAGGACAACGGAGCTGGTGAGGGGTCTAGAGCACAAGTCTGGTGAGCAGTGGCTGAGGGAGCTGGGGGTGTTCAGCCTGGAGAGAAGGAGGCTGAGGGGAGACCACCTCACCTTCTGCAACTGCCTGAAAGGAGGGGGTAGCCAGGGGGGGTCGGTCTCTTCTGCCAAGGAACAAGCGATAGGACAAGAGGAAACAGCATCAAGTTGCACCAGGGGAGGTTTAGGATGGATTTTAGGAAACATTTCTTCACAGAAAGGGTTATTAAGCATTGGAACAGGCTGCCCAGGGAAGGGTTTGAGTCCCTATCCCTGGAGGTATTTAAAAGATGTGTAGATGTGGTGCTGAGGGATGTGGTTTAGTGGTGGACTTGCCAGTGTTTGGTTGAAGGTTGGACTCGGTGATCTGAAAGGTCCTTTTCAACCTGATGATTCTATGATTATTGTACAAAAGAGGCTGCAAACCCTCCCAGGGTGGCATGGGCTGTGCCGTGCCAGGAACAGCCCCTGACTCCCGGAGATGCAAGGAGAGACCACTGAATTACAAAAGGACCAGAATGCTGCTGCAGATTTTCATTACCAATGAGGTTCCACCTTTTCCTCCTTTTCAAACATGGAAAATTTCTGAAAATATTTCCTCTGCTCCATTGGAGGCTCCACCAGCACGTACACACACACACGTACTACACACACAGTCATTCCCCAGGTTTGCTTTTCAGATTTCCCTATTGACATTCCCCCTCCCCTTCTTCCCTCCGTCTCCTGCTCTTCGCTTCCCACACTCCATGGAGACACCGGCGCCACTCAAGTCTTTATAACACTCACCATCTCTGGGAGACCCAGGGCTGCTTTGAAAAATAAATAAATAAATAAAAAATTAAAAAAAAAAAAAAAAGGAAAAAAAATACAGGGAAAGGGAGCAGAGGAAAAATGAGAGAGAGTGAAAGAAAAGAATGCATGTCAGCTCCAACCCGCTGCCGCGCCGGCATGCACACGGGTTGCCTTTTGCTCGGCGCACATCAATGCCTCTTATCCTCCGAAGTTATTTCCCCTGGAGTGAACCTATCAAAGATTTTCAGCCTCTCTGGAGAGAGCAGTTCCAGATAACACTGGATTGCCTTGTCAATTTTTGCCTACCAGGCTCTGGCGGCATTTTCTACCTGACACTCTGATCTTGACACACACGTACAGAAGAAGCGTGTGTGTGTGTGTGTGTGCATGTGTGTGTGTGTGTGTGTGTGTTTCTGGAGCTGCTTTGCAAGCAACGCAGCTGCCTTTAGACTGCAGAGAGGAAGGGAAAACCCGGTAACGCCTGGCATCTGTATAGCACCCTGCTCATCTGTGATTCCTGCAGTGTCTTGCCCTCCTTGTAATTACAGTAATTAATATAATTATACTACTAATAATGATTATTATTTAGGGTGTGCCAGATCTTTCCTAATACAGCTCCTTCCCTGGAAATCCTAGGCCTATATTTGTAAAAGCAGTCACTGTAAGATTTTCAAATAAGTGCTCCCCAGCAAAATCCTGCTGCTACAACAGCTGGGAATTCCGAAATATCCATCCCCTCTCCTCTCTTTGCTGCGGGAGCAGCGCTGGAAGGACCAGCCCCTCCAGCAGGTTCCTAGAATGTCTCTGAAGGTTCAGATAGGTCTTTCTGGTCACTTGGGATTTTTTATTTTTGGGTGGAGGGGAGAGATTGGTGAGATGTGAGGGTGCTGACAGCCCACCTGGGTGGTTTGGTCAGCCTTCGTCACCCAAGGTGCTAAGGCAGTGGCTGGGGAGAGGAGAGACTCCATGCAACCCCTAAATCAGCATCCCAAGAAGCCGTGTAATTACGAGGCTCTACCTAGAGCGCCCAGAGCTCATTAGTTTCAGCAATAAAACAAGCAGTTTATAGGTGCCGTAACTCACACTGGACTGAAGGGTGGGCACGGTGCGGCACTGCAAGGCACAGCTGCTTGCCTGCAGAGTCGGCCCTGACCAAGAGTTTTCTAAAGCTCCAGCATAGCTGATGCCTCCTGTGCAAAACTGGTTCCCCAAAATATAGAATCTTATGTGCCAGTTGATGACGACTTCTTATTTTGTGTTTTCCCCCCGGGCTCTTATGCCCCAGTATGATGTAGACCCAGCTCCAGCGGGGATTGTGGTCACCAGCTCAGCTCCTACACTGAGCAAGAGGACAGTGGAAAGAAGTGACTATGGTGTGTCACCCAACTGTCTTCCTCCTTCTGTGGCAATGGTTTCCTCAGCAGATGCACGGGTGATAGAAATCATTGCTCTGTGGTTAAACATAGCCCTCAATTATTTGTACTCTATATATGATCTTCCATCTTTCTGCATATCACCCAGGTCGTACCCTGGAAGTAACATTGTGAGACCCTGGAAGTAACATTGTGAGACACCCCCAAAGTCTTAGTGGTGTGGGAGGAGGATCCCTGAATGCAATTTATGGACAATCTTACCAACATTAAGCCATAACATTTCCACGTAAGTCCAATAAAGTCCTATGTGAGAAAGGGAGGCCCAGAACCACCTCAGGACCCCTTGGATGCTTGGGTGAACCACCAAATCTAGGAACCCACCATCAGCATCATGTCAGGACTCCACCACCTTGTAATCTTCGGCATCCACACTGGTTTTGCCCCAAGGATGTGCCTTCTCCAGCAGTGACTGGAGAAGCAGGAGGAAGGCAAAGGAGGTCAGTGAGGCAACTGTGCTAGGGAGGGAGAGCATGGCTGTTGCATCTGTTGAAAACACCTGGTAATCCAAACCGGACCTCAGGGCTTGGCTGCTTTCAGACAGTGCTGCTGTTCCAGCTGCAGCAAACGCATTCTGGGCCCCCCAGTTCAAGAAGGACAGAGAACTACTGGAGAGAGTCCAGTGGGGGGCTATGAAGATGGCCAGGGGACTGGAGCACGTCTCTGATGAGGAAAGGCTGAGAGCCCTGGGGCTGTTTAGCCTGGAGAAGACTGAGGGGGGATCTCATCAATGCTCATCAATACCTAAAAGGTGCGTGTCAAGAGGCTGGGGCCAGACTCTTCTTACAGTGGTGCCCCGTGACAGGACAAGAGGCAATGGGCACAAACTGGAACATGGGAAATTCCATCTCAAGTTGAGGAAAAACTTCTTTCCTGTGAGGGTGGCAGAGCCCTGGCACAGGCTGCCCAGAGAGGTGGTGGAGTCTCCGTCTCTGAAGACATTCCAAACCTGCCTGGAGGCGTTCCTGTGCCACCTGCTGTGGGTGACCCTGCTCTGGCAGGGGGTTGGACTAGACTATCTCCAGAGGTCCCTTCCAACCCCTGCCAGTCTGTGATTACGCAATTCTGTGATTCCATTGACCCCACGCACAACCACACAAACCCAAACACTGCCATAAGGTCCATCACACTCCCATGGGTGTATGGGCCACCACCAGGCTTGTCTATAGAGGCTGCTGGTGTACAAACAACAAGCAGACCATGCGGGCAGTAGAGTCACACTGTGTGGTGTCCATATGGGATCTTCTGGCCACTGAGGGACACATGTACAGCAAATGATGCCTGAAGACCTCAATCTGAAACCAAGAGCTCTGTTTGAAGCTCAGCAGCACAATATAGCCCCTCAATAGCACCTCCAGCCCTGGAGAGGACAGTTTTAATTGCAAGCTTTGCTCAAGGGCTCACCTGTGTTACTTCAGCCCTGTAAATACAGATTGGAGACCTGGGCTTCTGGCTAGTTCATTCTGTTTCCCCTCTGGGAGTTTCAACATTTGTCAGTTCCAGGAAGATCCAATAACATTTTAAAGGCAGGATGTGAAATTGGATTATGTGGGACTCAGCCTTTGAGCAGAGAAGAGGTAGCTCTCCTTAAAGGCCAACAGCAATCTTTCCTTTTTCCCTGCCTGGGACCTTCACTGAACCTTGAATGGCGAAACACATGGTTATTCCATTTCACCTTGCAGCTGGCTTGCTGTAATTGATTATATTTGTCAGCTTACTTTTTCTTTTTATAAAATGCCGTGAATGGATTCATGCTGCACGTACGTGTAAACCACAGTCGCTGCCCTGCAACAATAGCTCCCTGTGATTCTCTGCTTTGAGCTCACAATGGGAGAGATGCATCCAAACAGGACAGAAAAATATTGCTTTATAAACCTGAAGTAGGTGTGCAGCATCTAATCCAGCCATCCATCATCTCTCTGCTCTAATCTGCCTAAAGTCAATGGGGACAGAGAGGGAAGAAGCAGGCAACAATAACAGTATCATGGTAACGGTGAGAGCGATGCTGGAGTGGATTGCCTGCTCCGAGAGCCCGGGGAGGGGTGTGCAACTTCACACGCAGCTTCCCCAGGCTGTGTGTCCTGGGGAAGCGTTAATCAGATACAAAAGGGCACGTGTCACAGAGGAATAACTCTGCTATTATTATTATTTATTTCGTGTAATGCTCCATCTCTTTAGTCGGGTCAGAGCCTTGGTCTTTTCCTTCAAAGCCTGAAATAGCTGGAGGCGTGCATGGCTAAGAGTATATTCTGCAGCCCCGTTTTCAGCTCTGCTCAGGGATGGCACTTTGTAGTCAGGCAGCTCCTGCCATGTCCCCAGCAGCTTGGGCAGTTGGGAGGTCACCGTGCCACTGGATGTGCCGTGGAGCCAAGGGTCCAACTCAGAGAAGGGAGATTTGAAGCATCCTTCCCCCCCGCCAACCCTGGGAGACATTCCCTCGGCACACGACAGCAGCCCTCATCCTGGCAATGCCTAATGTGATGGTACAAAGTGAAATGCAGGCAAGATTAAAAGTAAAAATTACCCCTGGCAGTTTCAGCTTTGCAAAACCTGCAGTTTCGCCCCAAATAGAATTTCAAAGGGAAGGCTGGAATGAACCAACTCCCTGCTCTGCTCTGAGACCCGTTCCTGGTGTCATCGCGAGCTGCAATCACAGCCCATCACTCCTCCTGTCTCCTCCTGCACCAGGACATATCCGATGATGGCAGAAGGAAGGGTGTTGGGCCAAGGGGTGCGACTCAGACCTGCTGAAAAAGACACCACCTGATGTGAACTCAGAAGAAAAATGAACCATCTGGGGTTTGCTCCTATGGAAACGGAGCATAAAAGGCACAACTTCATCTCCTTAGAGGGTTGTTGTACTCCTCTAGTCCTTTCTGATGTCCAGGTACCCAGGAAGAAACGAAGGGAATCTGCAGTAGGAATTAACAGGTTGCAGAGTAATTACCCAAGGAATAGGGTCTTTAGAAATACTTTCAATAAAAAACAAACTAACAAACCAAAATGAAACAAACTCAAAAAAAAAACCAAACGAGGAGCACTTTGGGGCTGCATCCTTCTCCTCACTCCTCCCATCTCGGTCACACGATGCAGGCTGCCTTCTGGCAAGAGGCTGCAAAGACAAGAAGGGAGGAGAGAGAGCAGAGCAAACACACGTGCCCACAGGCCATGTTGCACTGCTGTGTCTCTCGGTGGCTTTGCAGGAGCTGCAGGGACGTGACAGCAAAATGCAGCAACTGGAGCTCAAGAGCCGCCAGCATCATGATGGGGGAGTGTGAATAAGGGACACAGAAGCCATTAACGCAGGGTAGATGCTGAAGCAGCCTTAATGCATTTGCGAAACCGGTGCCTGACACTGCATAAAACCGTGCGTTGGGAAATAAAGACAGTGCCGGGTTGAAGTTTGGCAGGGTGTGATTTGTGTTCGCTAATGTACAGTCTGCAATAGCAATAGAGAGAAATCCTGGCTCATTCCAAAGAGAGAAATCCTGGTATATTCCTGCCTTTGCATCAGTGAGGCATTTTGAGGGGTGCTCAGTCTGCATCTGGGTGGCAGAGGTGGCTCCCATTCTGCTGTCTCTGCTCCCCTGTCACGACAGGTCTCTCCAGTTACCGCGTTGAAGTCTAAAGGCTTGGCTCACCGGGAGATCGTCACACTCAGTGCTTCTTGGATGGGACCGAGCCCAAATCCATTCTCTGTGGTTTGATACCCAGCTCTGCCTCTGCTATTAAACCTAAATAACAAGCAAGTTTAGTGGCTGCAAAAGCTGCCAGGCCATTGCAGCTTAATTTAGTCACATAGCAGGTGCATTTTGGGAAGTGTTTTTTGCAGTCTTTCCTCACACGTGTATTCCCACAGCCTGCCTTAGAGGTTAACCCGTCCCTGCCGGATCAGGAGTCTGCAGACCAGTCCTTTCCCTGTCTGGTAGCCAGCAGAACACCTCTTAAACCGAAAGAGGGGAGATTTAGATGAGATATTAGGAAGAAATTCTTTACTGTGAGGGTGGTGAGGCACTGGAACAGGTTGCCCAGAGAAGCTGTGGCTGCCCCATCCCTGGAGGGGTTCAAGGCCAGGTTGGACGGGGCTTGGAGCAACTTGGTCTAGTGGGAGGTGTCCCTGCCCAGGGCAGGGGATTGAACTAGATGATCTTTAAGGTCCCTTCTGGCCCAAAACACTCTATGATCCTATGATTCTGCAGGGAGTCTTTGTGCTGGAGGCGTGCAGCTCAGACATGTCCCCTGGTGCCATTAGAGGGTCTCATAGTGGGTTTGAGAACTGGTGACCAGCCTCAGATGCAATCTGAAAGCAGAAGAAGTCCTGGATGGATGGATGGATGGATGGATGGATGGATGGATGGATGGATGGATGGATGGAGGGATGGATGATGTTACCCAACATTCATCACTGCCTAAACCCCAGAATTATCATTACAATGTCCTATCCATCAGGGCCCCACTGTGGATGCCTGGGAAAGGGACCTCTACATTTAAGAGGCACTCAGAATTGTTGTTTTTCTTTCAGGAATTTGTCCACTAGCTTTTTGAACCTGTGCAGATGTCTGCCATAAGAAGGTAGCCGGCAGAACAACTTGCTGCCTGAAGGATGTCCTTGTGTTTGTTTTCAGCTTGCTTTCTGCAAAGTGCTGTCTGCCTGGCAGGGTTGATGCCTCCTTGTTCTTGTGTCAGAAGAGGTGGCGAATGAGCTTTGCCTCTTCATTCCTCAGTGGCACTTATGGTTCTACAGACGTCTACTCTCAGCCATCTCTTCTTTAAAGTAGTTGCATTGCTTTATGCTTCAGGATGTCATTTCTGGCTCTGAGCCACAAACTGAGCAAGGTTTGCAAGGAAACTATCTTTGCAATGCCCATGCTCCTGGCTTTGCTACAGCCTCCAACAGCAACTTGCTTTGCAGCAAACCACTTGAAGCTGGATTCACCTCTTCTAACTCTGAATTTGAGTCAAACATAGATTCCTGCTTGAAAGAAAGACAAATCCTTCAGTAGACTGTGGTGGTTTTGGCCAAATTGGCCAATGGCTGGCGACAGATGCTCTCCCCCCACCTCTCGCACATGGGGAAGAGGAGAAGAGATAAAGGGATTCACGACTTTAGAAGAAACCAAACTACTTTAATTAAATATTAATAATAAAATAAAAAGGAAATAATGAAATAGATACAGCATATACAAGACCGTATTAAGCTCCCAGGATGACGTCACCGGCAGGCACTGGGGAAGTCCCAGGCTGGACTCAGCGATGGGTGGGAACTGGGTTCCAGATCCGGAGTCAGGAACACACGGATCGGGATCAAAGGCAGATGAACAGACAGGGTCCTCCTCGGACGTTGGTCATTGAAGGAAGAGTGTTGACCCTTTGATCCCTCAGCTTTTAGACTGAGCATGGGGCAGATGGGATGGAATACCCCTGTTGGTCAATTTTGGGTCACCTGTCCTGTCCAGTCCTCCCTGCAAGTGGGACCCCCCCTGTGCTTTTCCACTTCTGACCCTCCAACGGGGCAAATAACGAAATGAGCCGACCTTGGTTGTTATAGCAATAAGTATAAGCAGGAGCCTCACTGCGTACCATTCCTTGGCACAAACTGTAAACATTGATCTTATCACTCTAAGAATGAACGTTTTTGGCCCAACACGCTGTTAATTTCAGAGAGTTAGAAGAGGCCTAGCTAAGAAGTAAAATTACTGAAGAGAAAGTTGGTTCTGTTTTACATCAAACCAGGACATAGACTGTCAAGGGACTTCAGCCACCAGTTCTCCCAGAGACACCATTATGGTAGCCTGCTGAATCCCACAGGTAGGTATGGTGAGGGGTGGCCAATGCAGCCTCCTCCCCACACGCCTCCGTTTGCCCGTCTGTACAAACACAGGCAGCTTCCCCACCTCACGGCATTATTTAGAAACTGAATTAGTTAATGGCTGCAAAGTGCTGGTAAGATGGATAGCACTATAGAAACACTGTTCCCGGGAAGTACTTACACTATTTATTTTTTTTAAAAAAAGAAAACCATCTGACAAATCTGTAGCTAGAAGGGCCAGGATGTCACGAGATGGACACTGAATACCTGAGAAAGAGACAGGAATTATAATTCATCTTCCAGTTGGCATTTGTTTCATTTTTTAGCTCCACTTGGGCTTGAATGCTCAAGAACAAGGTAGGAGGAAGGAGTTTTGTTACCGACTTATTCATGTCTCTTGATGAAGGGCAAGAAACCCTCCAGTGCACCTGTCTTCACATTGCTGCTTGTTAATGGTTTTACTATTTCTAAGATAAAAAGCAGGCAGGGGGAAAAAAAAAAAAGGAAAAAACGTGAAAAAGACCTTCTCGGATTATTTTTGAATATCATAAAGAAGTGGAAGGGAGCGTTAACCCTGTTACTGTTCTTTTGTGAGTCAAAACAGGTCAGGAAGATGCAAACTTCCCTCCAACAGGTATTTGCTGTGCTTTTTGGCCCTTTCCCTTGCTGCAAGCCTGGACGGCGTCACTAACCAGTACACAGCACTTCAGGCTTCTTTGAGGTTTTTCTGCAGGCAGCTGCGAGCCGTCATCTCTGCTGTTTGCACAGCTGAACGCCTGTAATACCTGAGTCAGGGCTGAGCACAGCGCAAATCCCCCCAGCTACCAGGAAATCCAATTTTATGGACACGGCTAAATTTGTGTGATGTGTTGGTGGATTAATTCATGAAGATCATTGCCTTCTCAGTACTGTAATTCGAGCTCTTTTCTTACAGGGGAGAGAGGCAGGCACACGGATATTTTCACATCATGGGGCCAGTCAACAAGTGTCACAGTGGGATGCAGAAGCAGCATGTAAGATTGTGCTTGGCCGAAGGTCAAAACGACTACTATAGTGCTGCATGGGATTGGTCAAAGGTTTTAAATGAGCAGCCCACACAGGTTAATTCTGATTTCACGGATATTGATAGGTCAAAAGGCTTCTATCGACTCCGAAGACTATATGTATGTATTGTCCATTCTGAGATTCTTTTCGTGGACAGATGTAGACTGGCCTAAATCAATAAGTCACACCTGCTTTGTGGGTCAAGATGGAGAGGAAAAGCTTTTATCTGGGAGGCGACAGTCTGCTTACAGTGTGATACTGCCCCATGTCCTTCTGCTCTTTGCATTTATTCAGTGCCTTTTCCCTCCTTGCCCTAGGAACACTGCAGGTTATTGCTGTGCCTTTCTGGTGTCCCCGGTGAGCACCACTCCAAAACCATTTATCCCTGAACAGGTAGCTTCGCCTAGAAGGGCCTTCCCAAAACAGGTATAGAATCGTAGAATTATAGAATAATTTACGTTGGAAAAGACCCTTAGGGTCATTTGGTCCAACTGTTAACCTGACACTGCCATGTCCACCACTAAACCATGTCCCTAATATCAGCATTCTTGCACTTTTTCCATTAAAAGGAAAGACAGAAAACTTCACCCCCAGCCTGTGCAGGCTTATTTAATGGTAGCGTGTCTCCCAGAGACTGGCAGATAATTGGTATTTTCATCCTCCTTTACTTTGATGAGAAAGCTGAGGCCCAGCACAGCTGTGATTTGTGGAAGAAGCAGTGTGGGTTTCCCCACACCCAGCATCCCTCCAACCTATGTTTCTCCATCTTCACAAGGGTTGTTCTACTGGTCCTGCAGTGGGAGGACCCACCACAGCCAGCAATGTCCCCACCAATGTCATCGTTGCCTTCAGCCTTCATCTGACAGACATGAGATGTGTGTTTCCTCCAGCTCCTGACCGTGCAGTATGTCCTGCACTTCCCCTTGTGCAACACAGACAACAAGGTCTATGTCCACCAAGAAGCTAGACATCCCTTGGGTCAGTCCAGCATCTAAAGTATCAGGATCACAAGCAGCTCATCGCAGCAGTTATTGCAGTCATGGACCAGAAAGTGCCAAGTAACACTGCAATGCCACCAATGGCATGGGGTCACCAATTCAGGAATCTCAGTGGGAAACATTGTTTACACATTTTATTTGTCTTTCCAGTGAAATGCACATGAACAGGGACCTAGTTACAAGTGATACTTTATTGGGACTAAAGGGGAACCTCAAGAGTTTTGGGGTCTTTGGGAGCTCAGCTCAATGGGATCCAACATCCGAAATCTCCAGAGGCCACACAAGTCAGAACCTCTCTGAAAACGGGACCATCAGTTTGATGTTGGAGTGGATCTCAAAGCACGTCAGGGAAGATGGAAGAATAATGTTAGCTCTGTTTCACGCATGGAGAGAAAGACAAGGGCAGCAGAGACATAACGCATCTCAGGCTACATGGGATCAGCTGCAGATTTAGAAATAGACCTAAGGAAAGGGTGGTGCATGTATGAGTGTGTATGTGCAGACAGGGATGGAAGGGAACTGGTCCCACTAAAGTGACAGGTAGAACCTCCACTGTCTTCTCCAGAGCAAGGATTTCATCCAGCAGCTCAAACCCTCTATGACTTACATGAAAATCCTTCATATAAATACTGTTCAGCCCTAACGACCAGCAAGTGTTGCTGGTTCCCGCATCTCACCTAAGGCCGTCATTCCTGAACAACATCCCACAGCGTCTGCAGGGAATCACTGGAGCTTTCCAAGCCTTGATGGGATTCCGGGAAATGGCAGAAGTAAAAGCCTAAAGTGGGTTTGATCTGATGGAGGCTCATCTTAGAAGAAGGAAGGAAAAAATCTGCACCAGATGATAGGAGGAAGGATGTCATACCACCCCAAAAGACACCTTAAACATCTTACAGACTGAAATACCCATAGGCATACAGTCTGTTCTTCCTGCTCCCAGTTTATGCCCAGTCTCTCCCCATCCATCTCTTTTTCCTTTTAAAATCTAATTTCTCTAAGCTTCTGGAAGCAGTCAGACATTGGACTCAATGATCTCAAAGGTCCCTTCCAACCATGAAGATTCTATGATTCTATGGTTCAAGAATGACCTTCCACCACCTCCATTAAAGTCTGTCTCCCTCTCCTGTTCTTCATATACCTGTTTATATCAGTTTCAGAGGGATGGAGAAGGCCCACTGAAAGTGTTTTTCTGGGATATTTTTTCACAAATTAGACCATTAAACCTAATGTATGATATTAGCAAAGAGTGTGGTATTAAACAGAGTAGTATTTAGCACATAAAATATATTTAGAATATTAGAGAATGGGATCATTTTCTCTTTATAATCCTTCAAATGCATTGGAAAACAGGGGAGAAGTGCATTAGCTGCAGGATCAGGTTGTGATTCAAGGCTGAAGAGTTAAAGCTCCCTGGACCACTGTAATTTTGACCCCTTCTCCAAATCATTATGCTAGGACACAGGGCCTTTCATTACTTGAGAATATAACATTGGGATTTGGGAGCTTTAACTCTGCATTTTCTGGCTCTTGTGGGTTTAAGTCATAATTTAGTGTTCCATTAAAATAGTCCTTTTCCTTATTTTTCTTCCCAAGGAATTAACTTGGAGAGGTTTTAGAGAGTAAAAGGGGAAATTAAAAATGTGGGGAAACTGGAGAGATTGTCTCTGTTCTTACATGAAAGCCTTTTTGGGGGTACTTTAAGGGAAGGTGAACACACCATAAACTGCTTTGTTCAGGGTGAATGATGTTATGAGACCTTTGTACAAATAAGAATTGGATCCAGGATGTTCATAAAGACAAAGAAATAAGCCTATCAAAGAAACTTCATTTTGACTCATGCAAAAGTATGTTTCAAAATACGTAAAAAGCACTACTTTGTGATTTTAGTAAAGAGGATTTTTCCATCTTTCTGTCTTTCCTCTGAGCTCAGCTCTCCTCAAATCCTTCCTTCCTTGTTCTTTTACTGAGTAGTTTCTGTGATGCCCTCTGGTCCTACAGCATGCACTTGCCCCATTTCTCCAGTGTTCCTCTGAGAAGCCTCAGGGTTTTGATTTAAAGATCTTTGATACAGAAAACGTGTATCTATGGCTTTGTAGAACACTGGACAAATATGCATTTGTTATTTATTTTTATGGCTTGTGGGCAGGGTTGTAGGTAGGTACACCATCAAGTCCACAACACCGTTGTGCTAGATGTTTCTCATCCATATGCTACATACCCACCTCATCTGAGAGAGCCAAGGGGTATGTTGTCCTGCTGTTAGATGGTATTGTAAGCAAGGGATAGACCATGGGTCACTTATCAAGGTTTCTTTGTGCACTTGCTTGGACATCATGACACCTCCTAAGTTGTCCAGGCATAAACTGGTACCAATTTACACAGGGTCCCTTTCCATTCCTTGCATCAGGCGCAGGACAGTGATGCTACACCAAGAAAGCTAGTGGAAGTCTAGCTCTGGTGTTCCCACACCAGTTGCAATACCATCTCTTGCTTGCAATGCAAGTATATCCCAAAATGTATGACATATTCAGCAGGGAAAACAAATAAGCAGATAGCTGGAGGAAAGAACAGGGTGGCAATCGTAGCAGGCATTGAGAGAAGATTGCATGGATTATCTAGGAGCACATCTGGGTATATGCAATAATCCAGGAAGGAGCTGTAACAATAATCTGACACTATTACTGTTATTATTAATATTATAAATATTAATTACATGTTGAATACTGACATCAATCCCTTTCCTACCAGCATGACCTCAAAATCTACTGGAGATCCCAAAGCAGAGGCTTCTGTTGTCTTCAACGTCTTTTGGACGAGGTCATTTCATCCACTGGAAAAACTTGTTGCATTTTGGAGCTGTAACAAGAATATCAGCAAGAAAAAAAAAAAGCAGAGAGAGAGTTAATAGAGTGATCTGCTGTGTGAGGTCTGAAAAAAACAAACACTTCTGTGAAATAAATGGGAACAAATGTTAACGCCACTGATGGTGTTTGCAAAAATGGCAGCTATTGGCCAATATTCTCTTCCTCATCATTCCTCATTTATGGAACAAAATCAGACATTATCTCCAGGGATGTTTTCAGATGTAAATGGATGACTAGGCATGTTCAGATGATTTTTGCCATCCCTAGTGTTTATGTTTCATATCATTTCATGGGCACACTTCAATCAGATTACATCAAAACTCGTGGCCAGATCAGGGGTGTTTTGACTGAAATGAAGATTAAATGTTACTCAAGATGATTTACAGCCGTCCAAAACTAGATCTAGAAGGAAACTGAACCATTTGTCTGGCACTTTTAGGGCCTCGCGGGTAGGAAGTTCTGTGCAGATATATATTTTTTATTTCTATAGTCTTACAACCACTCACTAATGAGAACAATTTCTCACATCCTTGCTGTATGTAAGACACCAGCATCGCAGCCCTTCAACCATGGGGCTAGTTATGGCCACCTTTACATCTGTGCACATCCACATTAACTGATGGAGCAACCAGAGTCTGAATCAGACCCAGAGCTTCAGATCTGCAGAGTCACCTACCAGCCGTGTCCTCCTCTTTGACATCCAGGCTGTTCGCACTCGACTTGAATCATACCCAAACACAGCCAAGCTTTGAAAGGCCTGAGCTCTCAATTCAAGTTTTTCGGGCTATCTGTAGGTTTTTAGCATATTTTTTTGCCTGTCTCTGAGTTACAGCAGGTATCAGGACTTTAGGTAAGAAAAAATTTCAGCAAGGCTTTGTTACTTGAAAAGGAGACGTTAATTTGCGATCTGATGGGCATCACCACAGTTATGCCCCATTCAGAATTTTCCAAAAATAATCGGTGGTTGAGACCTTTGTGGCAGGGAAGGATTCAGATGGGGTCACCATGTGAGCTGGGTATTTTAGAGATAGCAGGAATGCACTGGCTGTGCACTTTCCTTGGTCCTTTCATCTCTGAATGAGTTTTGATGTTGATGATGTTTTGACGCTTGATCAGGTCTGAGTGATTCTTTGGGAAATTCCTTTTTTTTCCATGGTGCACAAGCCGACAGATGGATGAGGGAGAAAAAAAATCATGACTCTCCTGTGGATTTGGTGTCTCAGGACAAAAGTGTAAACTATTTTCTTTGCTGATGAGTCTGGTGGTGCAGGGAAAAGGCAGGTCAAGGAGTCATGCTGCCAAAGGAGAAGCATCTTCTTCATTTGCTGTAACTTGCAATCCCTGCACAGTGCCAATGGGAAAGCTTTGGGATTTTTACCGCTCCTCCACAAGATGGGTTGGAACTATCCTCCATATATAACTGGGGAAACCACATCCAAAGAGGGTGCCTCGGTGCACTGCATGTCCTCCCAATGACTAACTTTAATTAGATTTTTCATCATTATTTTATTTTACACTGTTGATTCACATCTCACAGAGCTTTGCTGTTCCCGACTCCCTGTCCTCAGCTGATGAGAACCGGGGCTGTGCATCTGTCTTTCACTGCTGTCGCATGAAGCGAGTCCTCTATGTTGCATACAGATGAGACTTGGCTCTCGCCTGCGTGGCAGCCAGAAGGAAATCCGCAGGAATCACGGCTCCCCAGGTGTAAAAGTATGGGGGGGGGGAATTAAAAAAATACCAGGCTCACAGTTTGCAGAGGATTGGTGGAAGGCAGTAGTGCCGCTCTGCCAGCGTTTGTGGTTTTACTGCCAGCCTCACGGTGTCTAGTGGTGTCTCGAACCAGTGAAAGGATTGTTATGCTAAAAAGCGAACGCCTTGCGGTTGTCGCTAAGGAGCAAAGCTGGGACACGTGAGCCCTCAAGGGTGCGAACGCAGAGGGCTGTAGAAGGACCCCAGGTGTCACTGCTTTTCAAATCCTGAACTGTTTCCTTTTTGCACTTGGGATTGGCAATGGTAAGATTAATGGCTGGATTGTACCTATGTTCTCCAAAGTTTCTTGCGATAATGTCTGATCCCTGAAGATTATCCCTATATCTTCTTCAAACTCTTTCTATTTAAACATTTCCTTTACAAAGTCAGCTTTCAACCCTGCATTTGAGAAACATATTAAGCTGTTTTGTCAGAGAAGAGACACATATCAGAAAAGGGCTCTTTCTGCAGCATGTGCCTCAGACCTCCCCAGCTTCTATTTATGCTGCTTTTGAGCATAAGGATAGTTTGCTTTTATCTGTCCAATGGATTTCTGTTGCTGTGATCATTTCTCCCCTGGGAAAGGAGTCTGTGGCTCTTTCCACCACCACAGAAACACAAAAGACCCCTTTTCTTTTTTTTGTCAAGGAGCCAATGTCGAGAATTTCCTGCTCTCTCACCTGGGGGTAGTGACTGACCTGGAAAGAACATCTCAATTGAGTATTAGTTTCCCCAAATGAAATATCACTTACCCGCTTCTTTGTAGTGCCAGTAATACGAATGGTCTCCAACCACTATAATTGCTTCGTGGTACATTGAAAAAAGAAGGAGCAGCTTTGCTGATTTGTGGTTTAGAAGAATGTACGATATATGTGTCTCCAACTGATATTAAAGATGACAGATTGAAATCTGAACCGCCAAAGATGTGCACGGCAGATGACAAATTGCCCCCCAACTTGGAGAAGAGTTGGATCGTGGCTCAAAGTGCAAGGGAAAGGCAAACAATGAAAGCCAGAAGACCAATGCGTAGTCTCCACAATTAGCGTAAGCATCCATCCTACATCTGCGGAGTGCTTTCTATTTCCATATGGATGTAAGTGAATTAGTGTGCTGGGGGCTGATAGCCCCATTAGGTAGCCTGCTTTCCTTTAATGGTTTGATAAAAGGAAGGTGACAAGAAGATAGATAGAGATAATACTCCAGGCTTCTTGCAGTAGAACCATTATCATTAACAGCATTAATTAGCCTATAATACACTGTACAGAAGCACCAGATACGACCAGTCTAAAGGGAAGTAACCTGACAATTGTCAGTAACATGATAGCTTAGCATTAGCATATCCTGATCATTGAATATCTTTATCTTCCTAACCTGGCCTTTCAAAAAGGGAAGAATTCCCAAGGCTGCCTTGCAGGCAGCATATCTAGCCAAGTCATTAAAAAGACACATGATGATGGAAGTGGGAGCCACAAGGTTGGTAGCAGACTCCGGAACCTTTTGCCATCAAGTCAGCCCATGGAGGACTAGTCCGGTTGTACCCTTTGGAGACTCTTCACGCTTAAGGGCACATTAAGGTGGACTGAACTGCTTCTAAATCTGACAGCCTTTCCCAGCAGAGACTAGCAGTGCCTTTGGAGAGCAACTCTGAGATCTCTGGTAAAAAGAAGTGCAGAGAATAACCCTGAGTTTGCCCATAGGAGGTAAAATATAGAGATACAGACAATTGGAGTATAGCCCTAGATTGGGCGGTTTCAGCCTAAAGTCAACCCTACCGTCCTGCAGATGTGCAGAGATGATAAATTGCATTGAGGGAGAATGATGCATTTTACTGTTACCCCCTTGTGAGCAGCTAGCCAAAAACCCCAGGGCTCCTACTAAGAAGAGAAATTAACTGTGGAATCAGTATTTTTTTAAGGTAATTGACTTTCTCTGCAAGGAATGTATCCAGACACAGAATCACAGAAATACAGTTGAGTCCCTTGGACCAAAGCTGAATCAGGGACATCTAGATCATGCTCAACAGAAATTTATCCAAACTATTTGTGAAAACTGCTAATCAAGGAGATTTTACAGCCTCCCTTCTTAGGCCATTTTAGCATTTTGTTGTGAACATGAATTCTAGTCTCCCCTAGTATCCAAACTAAATCTTCTTTGCTGTAAATTAAGCTCATTTCTTCTTATTTTGCTCCCAGTGGACTAGAAGAATTGCTCTCATCTCTTTTTCAAGTATCTTTAGTCTCCTGGAAGACTATTATTCTATCTCCACTTGGCTTCTCTTCTCTTGGCTAAAGAAATACAATTCCTTCAACCTATTTTGCTGATTACAAAAGTAATCAAACTACCAGAGAGGGTTCCCTTGCTCTGAGCACAAACCCTATCTCAGCGAGGAGCCCTGAGACTTCCTTTCATCAAGCTTTTCTGCATGCTGCTTCTTCAGCCTGTGTGATGCTTTTCCCCGCCAGCATAAACTGCGCTGAAAGGAATATCAAGTTTTAATCTAACTGCTCTCGGTGTCTTAACAGCCCGAGACACGTGGGCTGTGGGATCCCTCCTTGGGTTCTGGGTAGGTCCTCAGGGGCTAGGCTGATACCTGAGCTGGTTTATATTGGCTGACCCCAAAGGTTATCACAGAACTCTGAATCAGCCACGGCTTTGGGACGACCTTCTGAGGGAGTTTCCAGAAAAAGACCAAAAGGATTTTAAACTCAGAAACCCCCAGTTTTATTTAAATAAAACCTTGATTTCTCAGCTATAGGGTGGAAAGAAAGCGACATCTCCAGATGTTTCATCCCAGATGTTAACCTTAGGCTGGAACAAAACTCTCCTTTGCTGGAGGGAGACCTAAGGTTTGCTCAGCCTGGACACCCGTCCTTTAGATGGCCTACATTTGATGAGTTACAGGTCTGTGCTCTATTGTTCTTTTGTCTCACAAACAGCTCCAGTCCAAACAGAAGGGAAGAGTGATTTATTTATTTATTTATTTGGTGATAAAGGCAAAGTTTATGCTCCTGATTCCTTGGGTTGCAGCACTTTTATATCTAAAAGTATTTCTTTGGCTTCTTAAGTGGGTGCTTTGACCAAACAGATCCTTCCAAGTGTCTTCTCGAACATATTCTGTACGTGGTCTCGGGCAGACTCCAAGCTCAGCTGCTCTGCCTGTCCATGCAGCCCCCAAACTCCTGGGCACTACACACCCATGACTACAAACAGGTACCTGCTGTCACCAATGACAGTCTGTCTGGTATCATGAGAAATGCACTCATGAAGAGCCTCCAAGGAAGGTGAGGGACAAGTGAAACCAGGATGTCTCCTGGACATTAGACATGGACACTAGACATGGACTTAGACTGGGTATTAGGAAAAAATTCTTCACAGAGAGAGTGGTCAGACACTGGAATAGGCTGCCCAGGGAGGTGGTGGAGTCACCATCCCTGAATGTGTTTAAGAGTCGTTTAGATGTGGTGTTGGGGGATATGGTGTGGGGGAGAGCTCTGTAGAGTGGGGTTGACAGTTGGACTCGATGATCCCAAGG
This sequence comes from Larus michahellis, assembly GCF_964199755.1. NCBI lineage: Eukaryota > Metazoa > Chordata > Aves > Charadriiformes > Laridae > Larus > Larus michahellis. The sequence goes on along the minus strand of NC_133896.1, from coordinate 3,185,343 downwards.
GTCTTTTCCAACCTAAATGATTCTATGATTCTACGTCCTGCAGTGACCAGGTGGACACTCTTCAGCTAGGTATTTGCAGCTCCATTTTCCAGTTCTGTTTCCATGCTGTCCTTCCAAGAGGGAACCGCCTTGGCAATGACCACTGCTTTTCTTGGGAGTACAGTCTCACAGGGAGTTGCAGGGTTGCATTCAAGCCTCTTCATAGAAATGTCTAATTTAGATGCTGTAACCAGCCCGGCATCTACACCAGAGCTTTCTGACCTTGGGTCTACAGACGGTCAGTATGAAGAGCTAGGGCTGATACCTAAGGTAGACACCAGCACAAAGCAGCTGCTTATGGCCCATAGCTTACCCATGGGCAGTTTCCTGACAGAAAGATGCATTCCCACCTGGCACCAAAAGCAGCCTGTGGTCTATCCCACCTATGTTCAAGGATCAGCCGTGGAGGCATTTTCTCACTAACCAAATCCTCCCTGACTGCCTTCACAGCCAAGGGAGAGAAGTAGGCACTCATAGCATGACATTCATCTGACCAAGCATGGATGGCTCCTCTAGGATGGAATGATTCGTGTCTGAAAGGCTCTCAGTGGTGCATGGAGGGAGCGTAAGGGGAGAAGCTCAGTGTGGTGGTGAGATGAATCTCACTTTGGACCTCACCTCTTGCAACAATGGGGCATCGGCACCAGGGAACGATTTATACCAACATTTTGCTGGTCATCTAGTAACTGCTTTAGTGAAGTGCAAAAAGAAATGCTGCCCATTCTGCTCGGGCTGGGGCTTGGGAGAAGGGGAGGAACGAATTCTTCCTTGGGGGATGAAAAATATGGAAAATGAAATAGAGCAGACAGCAGAGAGACTGACAGCTGGAGCCTCCTGGATCTATTAGCTATTGACCGTAAGCTTGGTTAAGGTGGCAGTTATCAGCTATAGTATCATCCCACCTAAAAGTGGAAAGGAAATATCAATACTGAAATGTTAAAGGCACAAAAAAAAAGCAGAGCAGAGAAAGGATGTGAAATAACGGGACTGCAATGATTAAGACAGACAGCCAGTGATGTTGCTGCGAGGACTCTCAGCAGTGCTGTGAATGAAAGTCTACATTTCACTGTGAGAAAACACAAAAGGAGGTGAATTTGCTCTTGTGCTGCCTGCAGATTTTGGTAGACTGCAAAACACATCCCCTGGATTCTCTGAAGGAGCTGCTTAGAGGAAATACCCAAGTCAGGAGGGTTATTCTCTTTTGCTTACAAAAGGTACCTGGGCATAGTACCTACACCTCCAGTTTTGGAGCAAAGGGATGGATCCCCACCTCCCCATGTACATTATAATATCTGAAATGGCTTAAGGTCAGTGGTTTCTCAAGAAAAAAAATGTATTTGGTCCTTGCTGCTTTGAACTTGCTGTATATTTCCCATTGCTTGAGGTGAAAATCTGCCCTGAAAGAGTGTACATGCATCAGCATGTGTATGCATGTGTGAGCAGGGGTCAGATGGGCACGCAGCATTGTTATAAATAAAAGGAAAGCGGCTGTCTTCTTGCTTTGTGCTCGGAACCAGGGCTTATTTCCCTAGAGGTCCACATGTCCCATTTTATTTATGATCTCTAATGGCACCATCCCAAACGATGGCTGCTCCACAGATGGGCCTAGTTTCCTGAAGGGGACTGTCCCATGAGTGCAGCTTTTCAGCAGCACCAACCACCTCTTCCTCACTGTATGGTGCCCAGCAGATGTGCTATCATCTGTGGACACCTTAGAGGAGCACCTTGCTTTGGGATGAGGGTGGTTTTATGTTACTCTCTTGAAGAAATACTGGGCATGCACAAATCTTGAGGATGCTTTTGATGCACAAGGCAAAGTTATAAAGTTATATTTCATGCAAAGCATTTCCTTGCAATGAAGTTTCAAGATTACAGCTTTTCAGGGCTTTCCTGTACTCAAGATCAGCATCCCACATCCATGGTTCTCCTCTCCTACCCCTACGGCAACTCTTGATTCATGCATCTTGCTTACAGCGCAATTTCACAAAATCTCTTTTCCAGCTGCAAAGTCAGATTAGGAAACCTCTGCCTCACTGTCCAGCTCCTTCTTCCTACATCCACAAAGTGGACCAGGAGAGTTGCTGTTGGGACCACACCAAAAACCATGTCACTGGCACATGTGGGCAAAAGACAAACTTCTGGAGCTTGTGGGTGTGGGTTTTTTTGGAAGGAGGGGATGGTGTGGTGGTCATTTAAGGGTTATTTTCAACCAAGGTTATTTAGCAGATTTTCAAAATCATCCCTACTCCAAAAATCAAGCTCATGATGGAGCAATATCTGCCCTTCCCTCCTAAGATGGAGACAGCTGCTCCCCCTTACTCTTTTACTCCCAGATCAGCCCCTGCAGTCTCAGAGAAGTTACAAAAATGAATGGTGACAGCAAGAAAAGCGGATCTGCCCTGCCTATGGAATATCCCCCTCCAAAACCTGTGAGCAATGCCAGTGGTGTTGCTGATGAGGCCAGGAAGAGCCCTTAGGAGAGCATCCCTTCCATCCCCATTCTGCTGAGAAAGCATCCGTGTCCCCCTAAGCACCCCAAGAGAGCCTTGATTTAGGTCTGGCTCATACTGCCCTTTTCAGATGAATGGGAGGCAGAAATGGGGAAAAAGTCTTGTTTATAGTGGTGGTCAGAAGCAAGGGCAGGGGGAACATCTATATATGCGAGACCATTCATACGTGGCTGAGGCTTTGCCTCCAAAATAACATCAAGAGGCATTGGGGTGACAGAAGGCAGCCGCAGCCATCGCCCTCCTTCCCCCTGCAGGCCTAGTTCTGATTTTTTTCTTGCCCAACTTTCAAGGCTATTTCAGTTCCTAAAGCCAACCCTTCCTGTGCCCTCCACATCTTCCCCCTTCATCTTTCACCATACAGGGGGAGAAACATGAAAGCCGGGTTTCCTCTGCAGAGCATGATGAGAGGGGACCCGTGATTGCAATTACAGCTCTTGAACTAATGATGTGCAAAGACTCTAAATAACGTCAGTCTCTGTTCGTAGGATGGGGATATCCTGTGTTGTCCTAGCTCTGAGTAGCTTGTGAAAGAGAGAAAATCCGTTTTAACAGGGGAGTGTTTCCTCAGCTGGTATAAACCAGCGTAACTTGATGCCTTTCTAAAGGCCAGGATGGATGACGATAGCCCCAGGATGATTTCCCACAAGCTTCACAGGATCTGAATGAAATGAGCACAATTCATTGCAAGTCCTTAGCAAAACAAGCACACAACTTGGTGCTTAAATTTCACCATCACCGCTATTTTTATGTACAGCCAGCCAGTGCCATATTTATTTTCCCAGAATCATCCCCTGCTTGTTTTACAGGAGCAGGATTTGACATACAGGGTGTTGGGCAAATAATTTGCCCAGTGCTTCAAGAAGTCAGCAAGAGAGTCAGGAATCACGGCCTGGCACCGTGCAAATAAACACATCTGTCCCCTGGCTGCGTGGAAATAGGCAGGCGTGGGATTTAAGGGGTGGTGGTGAATTGGGGGCAGGGAGAAAAGGTGCAAAAAAGGAGCTGAGAACGGTGCCTGTTCAATGAATGTGTGTGAGTGGGAGTCAGTTAAAGGCTGGTTTATGGTGACTGCATCACACATCCACATTCATCTTTCTTTAAAACATTTTGAGTTTCCTTTACTCACTACCAAGGCAACTAATTCCTGCAGGAAAACGGGGTTGTAAACAGCAGTGAGCACAGCAACACCACGCCTGTCGATGCACGGTGGCCAAGTGCAGAGCAGTTCAGCAGATATGGAGAAAACTTCTCGGCATCCGGAAAACTCTCACCACCGACCCTGGGGAATGCACAGACCAACCCACTGAATATGCAGTGCAGGGTCCACCCGCGCCGTGCACGGTGCGTCAGATAACACCTCGGATGCTGACGGATGCTCAGACTCGCTTAGCTTCAGCAAACAGCGCTGTCGATGCTGGCAGGCGTTTTCCTTCTCACATCTGACTCCAAACTTCTCCTGCCCTCTCCGCCAGATCAGCTGCTCGGAACAACGGAGGAAGGAGAAGTGGCCTTGGAGGAGCTGAAAGCAGAGAGCGAGCTACGCACGGCATCTCAGCTCACACCATTAATGGTATTGATCTGACTTACGGGCACTGCAGGTGGCAGAGCATAGACTTGAACCTTAGCATCCTACCCTGAGCCAGGACAAAAGGAGAGCCCATCCTCATATGTCCTGGGAGGAGTCCTGAGCCATGCCTCTGCAGGTAGCCCGGCGTGACATGCCGGGGTGGAGGGCAGCTTTGGCTGTCACCTTTCCCAGCAGGGCTCACAGACCTGAAGGAGAGAAGTGCTGGAGCTCAGCTGGCAGAGCTTTGCCTTAGTTACAGCATCGTTGATGACCCTATGGCCTTTGTGAAAAAGTGTGCTCAGCTCTCGGGCTGGAAAGGTTGGACACCTCTGGCTGATTTATCTAGAGGCGCTGACACAGACAAGCAAGGTCCCAGCCCAGGGAAGTGTGTGGAAGATGGATAACACGGCACAGAAATTAATGGGCCATAGGGGAAGGCGGCAGAAAATGTGAGGAAGCTACTGGTACCTGACACTTGCCTTTCAAACATAATTGCCCCTTGTCGGGCTGATGGAGGGATTTGAACCTGGCACTTCCTATGCTGGAAGCACAAATCTCCAGGGTCTGCATGAAAGAGCAAGGACGTCGCTGCACTGCTGACCCATCCCTTCTGCTAACGGCAAGGGTTGAACCTCGAGACTCCAGCCAGACATTCACAATTAACAACATGCACACACGAGAGCATCTCCATATTAACCCATTATCATCATCTGCCCTCGGATGAGCCTAAGAGCAAATGAGAGTTTCCCCACACAGCATCTGCCTCTTTAGTCGTTGAGCAAGTTTAAAGTCACCGTTGGCACAACCCCTTATTTGTTGCTCTGCTTCAATCCCTAGGCGCTAAGGATGGGTTCCCATCCCACCAGCCACATCCAAACTGATCACCTGGTGCTCCCTCAAGACAAATAACCACAAGTAAGTGCAACTCAGCTTAAAATACAGATGGTAAACTGGTCGATCAGCCTGAACCCTGGAAAAGCTTCCCCTTCTCCATTGACTAGAAAGGGAAAGAAGGCTGATTAGCTCTGATGCAGTATCTGTATTATCGCACCATAAGACACTAAAAAGTGATGTCTCATGAAAACAGAGTCCTAAGGAACAACACCTTAGAAAATCCCACTCTAGGAATAACGCAGAATAGAGATGATGATATGATGATCAATAAAGCAGAGAGGTCCCAACAGTGCTGAAAGAGAAATCCACTACCCATTGCAATGTGAAGTCTCCACCCAGGTGGAGGAGGAGGAGTGGGAATGTATTACTTTGCTAGGTAGGACAATATAATGCATCCCACCATCTGGCTTTGGCCTTTTCTTGGCAAAAGCGTTCTCCAATTATCAAAAGTAACTAGAGATTTTTGGGTGCTTCCATTTCATGGGGCCAATTTCATATACCTTAAAAGGGATGGATTTTCAGGAAGCACAAGCCCAACCCTCTGGATGTCAGATCCTTCTGAAGTGCTTCCTACAGGCCACCGAAAAATTAAGTCATCCAAATTCCCTCAAAAGTTGATTTCCAGTCTCTGTACTCCAGTCTACACTTGATTCTTCTATAAGTGCCATCATTTGAAAGGCCTGACCCTTTTCAAGGCTTCTCCATCGTGTTTCATCTGAAGGTTTTGCAACAGATTAAGGACAAATGTCTCTGGTCATTACACAAAGTGGGCTAGAATTAGCTCCCTGGTTTTCAAAGGGAAAGCAGGAGGAAAGTGCAAAGAATGACTAAGAGTGTCTCAAAAGAGTTTGCACAGAGCAAGAATGGTCTCCTGCATCATGGCCTTGGAGGTTTAACTGGGCAGCTTGCCTGCCCTTTGTCTGGGCTCCTCCAGCGTTTCTCCAAAGTCGACGGGCAGCCATCGGATTATATGGTTTCCCAATATGTTGTGACCACTCCTTAGTATACTGTATTCTCTCTACTCCTACCTCTCCTGGGGTGCTGAGCACTTTGGGCAAGTCCTGACAGTTGTACACACACCCATCCAAAGTACCATGGATTTGGTGTCATCCCACACGTGTGCAGGATTGAACCCTTGCTGATCACCTTGGGAATCCAGCCACAAGGACGTTTTGAATGCTCCCCCCACCCCATTTTCTGCCAACACTGTGATTTGCCTTTCCTGAGACTCACAATAGTATGTGATTTTGATTTTCAGATGAACAATGACAATAAAAAGGTAAGAAGAAAAAGATTCACTTAATTTTCTCTGTTAAAGAGAAATAATTTTGTACTCCTGCCTCCCTCCTCCTCCTCCTTACTCTGAGCTTTCACTGATTCGAGGGTCTGTTACCGGGTACTCATTGGAAACAGCTCATCTCTGTTTACTGTCTCTGCAGGAGATATTATTGCCTCTCACAGCTTAAAGTCATGATTTTGTTTTTTCTATTTGTTTGTCTTTTTCCATCTACAGCCTTCCTTCTTGCCTCCATTTCCTAGCTGGAGAGCGCCTGGATATTCAAACTACTTTTGAGAGAAACATTATTGCTTATCCTTAAGTGTGCAAGATATTAAGCCTGTGTGCAAGACAAGGGGTCATGTTCAGATAGCCTGCTCAAGGTGCCTTGCTTTGGAACCACAATGGTGGAGCATCACTAACCAAGTGCTCACTTGGTTCAGTGACTCACCTCCTTTGTAACCCTTGGAGAAAAAGATGCAACCGCAAATCTAACTATCTGCAATTTGAATCACCAACCTCAATATGAGACCTCACTCGCCTCCCAGTGACAGAGGTAATTGGTTTTAATAAGACCAGGAGAGTTTTCTAGTAGAGAGGGAATGTCCGGCTGCCCTGGACACCAGACAGAAGACCTGTCAGTGACTTCATACATGACCTTCATTTCCATGGGCACCGAGGTGCCTTTGCAGTGTTTCCACACATGTAAAATGAAAGTAGGATTTCTCACCTCAACTCTGCCAATTATGAAAGAGCAAGATCCAGCAGCCTCTCCTGGGGAAAGGTAGAGCTTCCTAGGTACTGCTGAGGCCTCACTGCGTAGAAGTAACTGATGTGAGAAGGGGGAGGCTCATGCATGTTCATGCAACAGCGTAAGGGACACAGTGCCAGGAGACCAGGCTGGGAGATCAAATCATTGGCTGCCTGGCTTATTTAGAAACAACAGTTAAGCTACAGCTCTCAGTAATCAGCTTGATCACTGATAATAGAAGACCATAATACATTTTTATTCCTTTCTTTGGGTTTTTTTTTTTTCCCTGTGCTTGCAGCTAGGAAGCACTCCTATTTGGCTTTGCAGGTTTCCTAAGGCCAGTCCTAGTGACTGGGTTCATTGCCAAGACCATCAGGGCGGGCAGCAGCCTATTCTCCTCCTCCTCCTCCAGCATTTCACTGTCATTGTGCCAGAAGCAGCTCACCCCAGTTTCGGTAGGGATGACGTGAATGTAGCACCAGACCCAGTCTGAGGATGCTGGGTAAGGCTGATGGCGAGCTGCTGGTGTTTGCCACTGCCCCAGTGCCCCGACTTTGGGTCGGCTACTGTTATCCCTCTCTGAAGAGACTTTCTGCAGTGGTAGATGGAGGGAGCACGACTGACCCAGCTCATTGCAAGGTGCCAAGGGCAGAGAGCAAAGGGGTCTCATGGCCATGGTAGAGCCAAGCAGACAGAAATAGGAAAGCTCAGTGGAGAAACTGCATGTAGAAAATGGGCTGTCATTGTCTCCGCTGACCCTTTCCCTCTGCTGAGCCAATATCGCAGTTTTCATTTCCAGGCAGCAAGCTGGAAATGTTTCCTTCCCTGTCTGCAGATGCCAAAGGTGCCTGAGACGAGAGAGAAGCTTTCAGGGCAGCTCATCACGAAATGCACCACAATAAACACTCGCAGGACCGGAGCGGTGCTTTTCTGAGCACGGCGCAGGCTTTCCGCCTTCCTCCACCGCACCGCGCAGCAGCCTGTCAGGAGTGGGACAGTCACAGCCTTTGCCTGTCAGACTGTAGGATTTCTCTCTCTCTCTCTGCCTGTCTCTGTGCCTTTGGTGCAATGCAGTATTTTCTGCTCTAGCTGCTTCGCTCACTGGAGCCCTGCAAGTGCTGGAGAAAACGAGGGGGTTGCTTTGCAAAGCCTCCCTGCGTGCAGCTACTGTTCCCATCTTCAGTGTGTCCATGCTTAGGGCAGTGATCAAGCAGGAGCGGGAAAAACACCTTTTATACCCCAGTTCTGCTGCCTGGTTTTTGCAAAGTGAAGGCTGGGAAAGGAGCAGTGAAGATGCCCAGTGAGAGAGACCAGTTTCTGGGGAGTATGTGCCCAGAGCACCGGCCTGCAACTCAGAAAACATCTCAAGATGTTTCTCCTTGTGTCAGCTGATGTGGAGAGGGATTAGAGAAGACACGGGTAGTACATAGCTTGTCACATCTAGGATGGAGAAAAAAACCAGCTTGATAAACTCAGATTTTTGCTGGCCAGTGATAGGGCGAGGCTTGTACGCACTGCCTCATGGCTAGCTCCTTTGTGGTGGAGTGGCCACGTCCACACTGCGAAGCACTGGACCCCATGGCTCGTCCATGGCCCTAAGACATAATAATTATGTTTTGGCGGATTTCATTCTCCAAAATGCCTGAAATTTAAAAGCTATCCCCCAAAAAATGTGTTCAGGCTTTGTCTCAGAAGCACAAGGGGATTTGTGCCTTTGGGGATCATACCAACTATGAAGCGGTAGGTGAGCTAGTAGACATGCACCGTGAGCAGTGCGGGGACTGGGGTGTAGGAGCTACCCAGGGAGCTAAGCTGACGGTGTAGATGGACAACTTTGGCATTCTACGCAGAGACCGCAACCCAAAATTCTTGGATAACCTTTGGAGAAAAACCCACAGATCGCTGTTGCAACCACTTCTGGCAGAAACCCAGCCCCACTGTGTTTTGTGTATGCAGAGGGATTAGCAAAATGCGTAAAATGTGCGGTGGCTTCCTGCCTTTATCGTAGGAACTTGCCTCTGTCCCTTGCTTTTCAACTACTCACACCTTCCAGCCACACCTCCAGAGCTTGGGCCCGGAGTAGCCATACCCTGCTCCTGCCCTGCTCCTCGCCCAACGGCACAGAGAGCAGCTTTACACCCCACGCAACACCCAGATGTGCTCAGCAATGTGTTTAATGGGTTGTGCAAAGTCCAGAGCAGCAAATGGTGGGTTATCACCCAGCTTTGCGTGCTCGGTGGAAATGTCCTCAATCACCCTTGGTCTGCAGAGCCTAGGAAGGACGCAGGCAGAAGGCACCGAGCTCCTGTTTTGCTCCTCCTTGCTCCTGTCCACTCTAATGAGAAGCAGGTGGAGCTTCTCCTTCCCCAGCAGCCATGGAGCTTGTTTGAAGCAATTTGGAGGCAATTGAATGAAAAGGAATAAATGAGTGGATATTGCAGTTTATGGATGGCTGAGTCAAACCCACAGGCAGTGATTAGAGGCCCACAGTCCCTTTTATGCCCACAGTAAGAAAATGACTTAAATTTGTTCTATTTTAGCTCCAAACAGGAGGCGAAGTTGTAGTGGGCTGGATTGTCAGTTATGCCACCTTTTAATATTCATCTGGAGGAAAAACAAAACAGAATAGATTTTTTTATTTTAATTTAAATAAAGTGTCAGTCGATCCAAAGCAAATTTCTCTGGCTTCCATCCTCTCCTTCTAGCTGAGATGCAAAGAAATGAAGGTGGGTAAAGCGGAGAATACACAAGTGCAACTTCCCCACTCTTTCTCCCACCTTCATTTGCCCTACAAATAGTTTTCATCGAGGCTGTTTGCCCAGCTGGCCCTTTGTTAGCACTATCTGTGATGGTTCCTTGCCTCCTTCCTTGCCTGTTTGCAACCTCAGCCTGGCTGAACCAACGCAGCTCCAAAGTGTGGACGAGATGAACATGTCATAAAAAAGCTTATCTGAACTTTAGTTTCATCAATGCCTCCGTTACTGATTTTCTGAGTAACCTCGGGTAAACCACTAGAATTTTTTTCCCCAAAACATTGTCGCGGATGAAAATATTTGACGTGGTTATGATTTAGCAGCGATTCAAAATTTATTCATGATGTGAGGTAGATTGAAAGGCTGAATTTTAGCAGCACTTAATCACCCACTGGTTTAAGGGTTTACAAAGTGGGTAAACAAAAAAACTGAACGGAGACTTAGTTACAGATTCGAAGATGGCAAGATTCACACTAACTTACTAGAAGGTATCCCGAATCAATAACTATGCGTATGAGTAAAGGTACAAATCACAAATTAATAGTTTTATATATACGTATATATATCTAAGCAAAGCATATAAGCATGCATGCACACATACGCATACAGATCTCCTATTGGGAATTTCTCAGTAGTGGGCGACCCTAGCGAGCTGAAAGGTGCTGCTTTTATGTCCTGCACAGTAACGGATCAACGAAAGAGCATCCACATCCATAAAGCTAATGTGTATCTCACAACATACAGGTGGAGAGGTGGATGAGAGAGAGACAGAGACTAGTCTACAGTTGAAATTTCCCTTTCTGCTTTAGAATAAATACTCACGAGGCATCAGTGCTCCTCAACAGGTGGTAGTTGAGGCTTGAGAAGGGTCTTTTCTCGCCCTGGCCTTGAGGTGTCAGCCTGAGAGGTATCTCAACTCAGGGGAGTTACTGGCCACAGCCCACTGCAATCCAGAAGAACTCAAAGGGTCTTTACTAGAATTGTTACTTGTAGGTTCTGAGATAATTGACTTTCGCCAGGTACTTTTCCATTCCAGCCCAACTCAAGCCAACATGCTGGAAAAGGCAGGCCAACACAGTTGATGCTTCAGTTGCCTTTGTGCAACCGGGATACAAAGAATTCCCAGTCCTACACATTCAAGGTTGATACCAAAGGACCTCTCAGGACTCATCACTGTGGTCAACGCAGCCAGACCTTCTTCCCACTGAGACCAAGGTGAGGTGCTGGAGAACAAACGGGGCAAACCTGGACTTTCTTCCAACATGAAGCTGGTTTGCAGCCGAGGTGCGCACCAGACAGAAAGGTGCATCCCCAGCTTTGAAGAATGTATGGTCTAAACATAAAATAAGGAAGAAAAGGACATAGATTCACCCAAAATCACCCAAAATATCAGAGGTTGGGGTAGGCTTGAGATGCCTCACTCACTAACCAGTAGCCTCGCCTCTATGCTACAAAGAAAAAGCTTGTATCTTTGTATTCTTAAACTACCTTCTCTCATCAGTGTTACTCTCAAGGTTTTAGTTTGTTTATTTATTAATAGGGAAACGATACAGTCAGATTTAAAATGTACTTGTCAACCTACATCTCTGACAGTCGTGTTTTCCAGCCTCCTGGGACAATGGCTACCATGGCATCCGAATCTGAATCTGCCACATCAAGTCTCCTTCTTTGTAAATTGATGGAAACTTGACATTTTTCAAGTCTTTGAGAGAAATTACAAAAAACAACAGCAACAACAAAAAAAAAAACAGCAAAAAAAAAAAAACAGAAAGCGACACACACTTAGAGCATCAACTGCTGAAGCTATATCAAGTTTTCAATGGATACAAGGAGAAAAAAAAACCTTCCTGGATGATCAGTCTCCTTGTGGCTCATGATAACTCTCATTCTGGTCCTACCAGCTCTCTGTACTGCAGTGATTGTGCTCTTGTTTTGTCAATTTGACTTTTTACAGCTTGAATTTTGCAAAGGCAAAAATATGATGCCAGTTCACATGAGTAGGACCTTCCATGCCAGCAGTGTCATGTACTTTCCAAAGATAAAGGCGGAGCAGCATATACACGGTTCAAAGTGCACTTTGAGGGCTCATTTTACTTTCAGCTTCATTCAGCTCTGTCTATAATCCCAAGCAACCCACTTCTTCACGGTAACCTCTTCTAGTCTTTACATACTCCAGTGCCTTCCAGGTAGAGATGTCTCTCAGCAGTTCCCATCTCACCTGGCCTTTCATTTCAGCTGGGGCCTCAAATTGTGATTATAATTCAGCGGAGAGCAATAACATCTGCATAGAGCAAAGGCGCAAAAGTACTGTACAAGACAGCACCGAGATCAAAAGCAGAACATAAATACTAGGGGAAAAGTACGTTTTTTCCTATTAAAAGACCCAGAAAAGAAAACAACAGTACACCAGACCTCCAAAATTGGTGGATGCTCAAGTCACGTCTGCTAAGCCTGGATAGAAGGAAGGAGAAAGATGATGCCTGGTCAATTGGAATAATCACAGATGGGAGAAAAGGCATTAGGATTTGATGCGGAATGGAGTAAGCCCCTGAAGATACACAGTTACAGAGACTTTATAATACTTCTGTGGAGTTACTTCATTTCTGCTGTTACACGAGCGTGTAGAGCACGGCAGAAGCTGAAAAACTATGAGTGGTGAGAGAGTCTTTTGGTTACAACACTCGTCAGCAGCTCAGAAAGTATAGATGTCGATCGTGGCTCCCACTCTAGTATTTTTTGAACCTGACCACTTGCTTGCAGCTAGATTTCCCAAAGAACCCAGCTCCTGAGCTAGCTGCAGAACAATTTTATTTGTTTATCTGTTGCTCCTGTAAAACATGTTGAGGTTTTCTTGAAAAAACAGACACTTGGAAACAGTGTATTTATCAGTTTTTAAGGAAAACTCATGCTTTCTTTTTGTTCCAAATGATTTTTGACGAAAAATGTGCATTTTCAGAAAACTCCCCTTTTTTTTCTTTTTTTTATTCTTTTTTTTCTTTCTTTCTTTCTTTCTTCTTTTTCTTTTTTTTTCCATAAATAGAAACAGAAATTAAGCAAACAGATCCAAGAACCTCATATGGAAAAAGCTCTAGGGCTCTTGACTAAGCACCCAAGTGAGGAGATCAGATTTCCCAAAGTGCCCAACCTGCAGGACCCCCCAGTTTGTACCAGGAAAACAACACCCATCAGAAACTATTCCTGGCCTTACGTAGGGACTCAATCAAAATTCTCTGGAGTCTTTGTGCTTGGTCACCTCCTTGAGATGTAAGACGCTGTGGTCTCCTTTTGGGTGGCCAGTGTAACAGCTCCATCGCACACGAAGAACTGAATTTCTTTACAAAGCAACCCCAGTCCTACGCCATGGGCCAGAGAAGATGAATACTGTCACCGTGCTGCTGCAAACACCAGTCCTGCCAACTGCAGAGTGTCGGGAGCCACTTTCCCAACTCCTCCCTCCTCCCGAACAGTTTGGAGCTCAGCCATAGCCCTGGAAGTGGGCCCAGATATTTATGTTCCTGGACCTTGGCTCATGGCAGCCAGTGTTTGGTTTTGAAAACAACTGCTGATTAAACAGAAATCCCCTGCCGAACAAACAAAAAGAGTATTTTCTTCCCCATTTTTGTCCATACAGTTACATGCCAGGGCTGGAACAGGATTGTTTTGCTGGACAAATCTCTCCTTGACAAATTCCGGCAGCGGATACACTGATTTGGTTCACACCGGCATTGGTGCTCCCAGGGACTCAGAGCCTGCAGAAGCTGGGAGATAGTCTGGAGAGTGAGGGAAAAGGCTTTTCTCAAGTGGTTAAACTAACACCCAGTAAAATTGATAGGTAAAAGCCAAAATAATCTTCGGTGTTCTTCCTCAGCCCTGCAGAGCTTGATTTCAGTCCCTAACTCCTTTGCTTGCAAAGCAGCCTTCACTGGTGACAGCGATTGCAGCCCACAAATAGCTGTCTTACACAGCCCTTCAAAATGCTCTCCGTTTCCCCAGGTTGGAGAGGTGATGTGACAGCTCTGAAGCACTCCAACAAGTTGCCATTCTGACACTGAAATAGCCGAGATTTGGCCTCCAAGAGACCACAACAGTTCTTTCCATCCCCAGCGCAATGCTTTGTTATCCCCAACTGGACTCTCTGCCTTCACACAGGTTTTTCTTTGTATCGCAAGTGGCCCTACTGCTGTCAGCTTTGATGCAGACTCTATAGTACACGTCCAAAATATTTATAAATAAATAAAGCAGACAATGTTTGGGAACAAAATAACATGGAATTTTGAAGATGGGGTATGGCTGGAGGCTGGCAGTTCTTGGCCATGAGATCATCCACAATGTACTTGTTAAAACGGCCTTCCACATTTGGTGTATCACACGTCATAACTACATCCCTACTGTTCCATTCAAAAGTCCCCTCCAAGTGGGAACTAGCAGCTGGCAAAGACTCACTTCCCAAATCAACTTCCAGCTGACATTGTCCCCATGTCTCTGGAGTATCCCCTTTGTGCCTGCAGAGCATCGGACTGCATGGACCATGTTCCTCCCACCACGCTCTCTTGTGCTTGACTACAGATTAAATTTGTGCTACCACGTTTCCTAGGTAAACTGTTGATGTAAGAGCACATCACACTATCTGGGGAGAGACTCATTAGATTTTCCAGGGAGGCTTTGCAAAGGAAGCCAAATTTTCAGGACAACCCAACAGGCTGGGTACAGAGCTGGTGCGAAAATCTGGGAGCTCTCATGGGTCAGGAACTTCTGAAAATCTGAATTCTTTGGAAATCTTGTACCATTACTTAGTCAAAGTGTTACAGGGAGCCATGTCATACCAAGCCTCTGTGTTGTCATCTTCTCAGTCCTATCTATGCCTTTGCAGCCTCTTCTGTTCCATACCACATGTTCCTTTTTCAGCAGTGTATTTAGGAATAATTGAAAATTTTCCATCATAAATTATTTCTCAAAGTAATGATATTTTTTTTCCAAACTGCACTGTTTTTCCAACATTATCTTCAATACCCAAACCCAACAGCTCAGTGTCCCAAACCTAAAATGGTCGGATGGGAGTATTTCTCACTTGCCTTTAGCCCCATTCTCCTACAGTGTCAGACTCCCTGCCTGGAACACATCTTTAACAATATACCACCAACTTTTTTCAGGGAGACTATGATGATAGAGGAAGATGCAGACTAACAAGATAGTCTAGAAAAAATGGAGCAAATCTCCCTAGGCACCAGAGAGTACATTGGAACTAATGTTTCACATTTTCCAGCCTTTCCTCAAATTAGTATTTTCACTTAAATCCTCCCAAAAACATCTCAGGAGGTAGAGATAGAAATTTCTTCATCCGGCTATAACTGCAATGGTATTCCATGAAAAAAAAAAATAATAAAACTTCCTCCTGTCTTTCACTTTCTTTAAAGTTAGTTCTTGTGAAGGGAACATGGGATCCCATTTTTGAGTGACAGGAAGATACCGGATGATTTCAGTGATGCAATTTCTCCTCTTTTTGCTCCGTCATTTCTGCTCATCTCTGCTCAAGAAGTTGAAAAGACATTCAATCTACCTTTGACAAGTGATCATCTGAGCTGAACAGCAGTCACTGTCACGTAACCCATGCAACAGATGTTGAATGGTAATATCCTTTATTTGGCCATTGGTCTAATCTGAATTTACTTGTGAGCCAGTGGCCTGGAGACAAAAGCTTTTGGTATGCCCTTACTAATGGTGGTCAAGCCAAAGGAATTTATAGGACGTGGTTACAGGAAAAATATGAGTGGCTAGAAAAGCATGTTCACAAGTATTTTTGAGTCCTGAGCACCAAAGAGCCACTAAGTCTATTGAGAATAACTCTGAAGAGAATGTGTTTGGATGGAACTAGGTAAAGGGAAATAAGAGTTTTATACTGACATATTTCTTGGCAGGCACCATGGAGCACTCTCCCCAATGGGTGGGTAAATACCCTGGTCACTACAATGGTTTGAAACTGGGTTGCCCTCAGCAACTACAGAAAAAATCTTGTGCTGGCCATGAGATGATCTAATAGATCTTTCTGTCTCCCATTTCTAGCCCTCAGTCCCTTGGATTACCTGTTTCTTTTGGTGCAATTGCCTTACTTCCTAGTCTGAAGTGGACTCACCTCTCTAATCTGCAGAACAATGATGCTCTTATTGGTTTTCATTCTTAACACTTGGTCATGACTTTCATTATGATGCTGGTAGACTCATCGTAGCTTTCATGGGTCTCGCATGCTGCATTTGGCAGGAGATGGGAAAGCACGCCCTTACCCATACCTTTATGCAGAGCATGTCTGATTCCAGCCTGCTCCCATATAAGACCACAGGATCAGCTTACGACAACAGAGAGTGAGGTGAAAAGCCACAAACTGGTCTTCCTCATCCACAGCTCTTCATATTATTCCTCATAACTGTAAGAGATGGACTATAAATTCCCTGACGAGGGGCAGAATGCCCTCCAAGCCTTCAATGGAATGCCTCAAACAGTCGCAAGGAAATTAATAATGCAGGCCTGGCCTTCAAAGAACTGATAAGGCCAACACTTCTGGCGCCTGAAAGTGTGGGAGAACTGTCTTGTGAAGACAGCATAGTTCTGCCACTCGTGTGATGAGCTTGTGAGTTCTCAGTTCTCAAGGCCATTGTGTCCGATGAGTGACCTTTGCTTCATTATCCACGAAATGCATATGAAAGCACACACCCCTGCATATGCTAATGAAGATTATAGAGATCATGCTAAACATGGATGACTATGGCACTCGTCTCTCCACCCAAATCATACTACACGTCACCTTGGAGAAGGGAGAAACCTGAGATGAGGCTGTCCTTGACAAGAGGGGTGGACTGTGCCAATTCAGCAAACATAAAAGGGGAAAATAAGTGCCTCTAGGGGGGAACAAAGAAGAACCAAGATAGTGCCTGGGAAGATTCTTCCCAAGAAAGAAGACCGTGCCTGGGAAGATTTTTCCGAGAAAGAAGATTATGCCTGGGAAGATTCCCTGAAAAAGACGCTGGAACCAGGACCAGTGATCTCTTTATCTCTGTCTTTTTCTCCGTCTTTTCCTCTCTCTATCCCTCATTTTCTCTTTTCTCTTAGAATTGTTAAGTAACGGTTAGAGTTGTTAAGTAACGACCTTAAGTACGACCTTAAGTACCGCTCGCCATAAGTTGTCGTATAAGTGTTGTTAACTAACAGTATGTATACCCCACCACTTGCCATAATTTGTCATATACCTAACCAATTATTGTGGACTTGTTAACCTATACTAACTCTTTTGGTAAGCTAATAAATGTTTCTATATGGACCTTGAGATTTATCTCACCTTAGTCCGCGCCATTGAGAATTTACAAATCTGAAGTCACTTACCCCCCACTCTTTACTGAGAGTGGGACGTGACAATAACATCAAATAAACTTGTCTGCAGTAGGTCTGTCCAAAGATCCTCCCTCCTGGCCACTAACCTGTTTCCCAAGATGGGCAGCTGCAGATACCTAGAGAGAAACTATACAGAACTGGCCAATGATAGAATGATCCATTCCCCAACTTACCCATTCGAGACCCATTCTTCTTTCCATCATGGCTTCAAAGGGATGGCACACATGGTGGGTAGGTAACTTCAAGGTGGGTGTATTTTCAAATATCTTATTCTAACTTTGATTCATATCAACCTAGAAAATCTGGATGAGACTAATGGCATTTACTTAATGAAACTAAGTGTCCTTCTTGGAAGAAGTAAAAATTATTCAAATTGAGTGAGTGTCTCAGGCAGAACCCATTAGTTAGAAAGCTGCCCTCAAATCTTTGGGTCCATGTGTCTGATGGCTCTGAGTTCATAGGAGAGTCTTTCCTATCCTCACTTCCACTTGGGTGGAAACAAGAGGGCTTTGCTGCATTTGATTCAAGAACCAGAAAGTTCAAAAGCAACATTAAAGTCAGATATCAAAGGAGGGGAAAAAAGGAAAAAACAAAACAAAACAAAACCAGCTTGATAATGAGGTTTGGGGCAAGTCTTACTCTTTTCAAAATCTATACACACAGCCTCAGTGATTTGGCAGTGGAAACAGCTTGATCTCAAGAGTCACCAAGAAATGGGAAACAACCGAGATGATTGATAGGTCTTGAACCTGTAATTTTCTTTCCCCAAAAACATAGGAAAATTAAGACTTCTTCTCGTGTCTTAAACTGGGATGAAACTAGAAGCCATGCCCACGCACGTATCTCAGTGGTGGAGAACAGTCTCCCACTGTTTTGCCTCTGAAGTTTCCTCTATTTGGGTGAGCCCCAGGGACTGGTGCAAGGTCACCCTTTTCCTTGCACTGCCTGGCCAAGTACTTCACCACAGAGATGATGCAAAAATGGGCACAAGCTACCTCCCACCCACTTTGAGCCTGAGTTTTAGGAAAAGAAAAGCAGCTGCCTCAAGCGATGTTGCCTCTTGTCCGATGACTACTGAACTGCCGCGCCAGCATTTTTTACGGCAGTTTAAAACACTATCAAGACGGCATCAAACTGCCTTTTACATCCAAACCCAAATGGCTATGGAATGGAGCCCAGAGTGAAATGCTAAATTAGATCCTATCAAATCAGCATCAGATCACACAGGCTAAGCGGTAATGAATGGCTCCTAATGACGGAGTTCATCATTATGAAGTAATGACAAAAGATACATAACTATTGAGGTCTCCAACAGTGCAACCAGCCGCCACCCATCACCTACCCCCTCCGCTCTGTCTGTCGCCTGCTGATTTTTTCCTATTAGGGTGAAGCTTTTTTCTGGGGAGTGTTTTTCTCCCTTTAACTGGCAAAGGATTTTAGGGCTCATTCAGGATAAATTATTCAGTCTAAATGGAGATGCAATAAATCTTAAACGGCAAACAATAGATGATTCTCCCTTTAGACCCACAGAGCCTACAAAACTAATCTCCTGCTAAGCAATAGTATGTCCCACTACAGCTGCTGATGGCAAAATTTACAAGGGTAGCATTTGTTTCCTTATGTGCATCTATATTTAGATTGCCACAGGGCTTCCCCTTCCCACAGCAACACAAGGCAACCCATCGTTACATGTGTAAACTGGTCACCACGGGAGAAAGAGTAAGAGAGCAATGGCTCACCAGCTCTCAGTTTGGAAAAGACTCAGTCATGCAAGCTTCTAGCTATTTCGCTTGTTAAATAAGGACACTTAAAAGTGGAAGAAAGGATAGAGCAGCTTGTGTAAGTGAATTAGGATTAGCAGTCCCATGTATTGTTTTGCTGAGATTTAAGCCTCTCACGTAGCTGGACTTGCACTTTGCTTTTTGGAAAGCATGGTCTTGGCATGAAATCTGTACTGTTTAAAGTAATCTCACCCACTCTGAACCCAGTGGACCCATCTGGAAGAAAGTGAAGCCTCAGACCCACCTACGGCACTCAAATCTCTGCCCCATCACCCAAGCCAGCTCCTTTTTCTTCCAACAGAACTCAAAGCACAGATGAAGTTTGTAGCATCTGGAGGATGATGCTGCTCCTTAAGGAAGAGAACCAGCTCAAAACACAGAAAATCCCCACCACAGACTTAGTGCCAGGAACCAGCTGATATAACACTGTGGCTAGCACAAGCTTCGGCCACCGAATGGAAATAGCTGTCAGTGGATCCTCGGCAAGCCACATTTCCCCTGGCTGAGGACTTGGCCTTCTGTGTTTAAAATCTTTCATCACATTGCACACCCACTCCTTCCTGCCATCTGCCAGGCGCGCCATGCCCCGGGCCAAGTCTGGTGCCGGCTGCTTCTCCCTGCGCAAGCCTCCCCTGCCCAGATATGCCCAAGTGCTTCTGCAGACTCCAACTGCTCTTCTCAGCCCAGAAAGGAGCCAAGTTGGGAGCTCTTCTGTGATTTCCCCTACCCCCACATCAGCTGTAGCAGGAGTGAGCAACTGCTTTGGCTTCCCTTTACCTTTCAGGGCCATCTGGACAACCTCAGACCTTGTGCTAAGGGAAATGGAGGAGGGCCAACAGCACCTTCATGTTGTCACCCAGGAAGCAAGTTATAGCCTGGAAGCAGAAGGTTTATGTACATTCATGAAATAGTCAGGGCTTCCTTGTGCTCCTTTATGGCTGCGGAGTCCTCTGGGAATGGCATGGACTCCTAATGGATGCTGCATTAGCTAATCCAGTGATTCAATTACTTCTAAATACTCTCTGGTGGCAGGGGCTAGTCTTCCTGCTCACTTACTGGAAATAGTTGCTCTTCCAGGGGGAGGGGAGAAGATCTTCCATTATAGGAAGCAGCCCCCTCTCTTTTCTTTGCATTATCTGTCCACAAATAGGGCTCAGCCTCCAAGGGCACAGATGGACATAGGCAGACCTGAGATCTAGTATGTCTCTCCCCAGCGGGCCAGACACAAACCCTTCCTGGCTCCAGCATCATGAGTTGTATGAAGAAGGTAGGTGATACAAGCTCAGCACAGTGATGCCCCTGTGTCCACCAGCTTGTGGGAGCTGGTCCGTATCCATCTAGCACAGGGTGAAGCCAGAGGTTCTCAGTCCTGCTGACACTCAGTGGATCCTCGGCAAGCCACACTTCCCCTGGCTGAGGACTTGGCCTTCTGTGTTTAAATCTTTCATCACATTTCCACTCCTTCCTTCCTCGGACCAGCATCCAGATGATATCAGGGGTTGCTCTGCCCCATCCATTTGTTACATGGTCATCCGCCAGCTGGACAGCACTGTGTTCAGTTTTGGGCCCCTCACTACAAGACATTGAGGTGCTGGAGCGTGTCCAGAGAAGGGCAATGGAGCTGGTGAGGGGTCTGGAGCACAAGTCTTGTGAGGAGCGGCTGAGGGAGCTGGGGGTGTTCGGCCTGGAGAGAAGGAGGCTGAGGGGAGACCTTCTCGCTCTCTACAGCTCCCTGAAAGGAGGGTGTAGCAAGGGGGAGGTCGGTCTCTTCTCCCAAGTAACAAGTGATAGGATGAGAGGAAATGGCCTCAAGTTGTGCCAGGGGAGGTTTAGACTGGATATTAGGAAAAATTTCTTCACCAAAAGGATTATCAAGCATTGGAACAGGCTGCCCAAGGAAGCGGTGGAGTCACCATCCCTGTAATTATTAAAAGACGTGTAGACATGGTGCTGAGGGACATGGCTTAGGGGTGGACTTGGCTGTATTAGGTTGATGGTTGGACTCAGTGATCTTAAAGGTCTTTTCCAACCTAAATGATTCTATGATTCTATGATCACTAAAGGAAATGGCAAAAGTACGGGTACCAGGCTGGACAGACTCCTATCTAAGCAATCGCTACAGATTCTGTTGCCCAAGTTTATATTGCAGCTTTAATGGGACATTTCTTCATTTCTGACCCTGAGCTCTGCCTCTGCGCGTGAAGACAGTTCAGTGGTACATCTCAGACAGCCGTTGTCTTAGGCATATGCATAGGTATCACCTGTACGTCATACAACGAATCCACGATCTCTTAGCTAGTGCTTTGCTGTATGGACAGAGCTTCATAAGCCTCAGAACAGCATTAGTCTTAGTTCTTGAAGGCAGACATGAGATGAAAGACAAATTCAGCGTGCTCAGATGAATAAGAAACTGGTGCCAGAGAAGAGCAGGTTTGATCCTGTAATGAAGGAGGGCTGTAACCAGCTTCATCTGCTGCATATACAAATACAAAATACTGCTCCCCTCTGGAAAGTAATCAGCCAGACCATGGGAGGGTCTGCTGTTAGTCTCAAGTGGGTTTTACATAATAATACACTTATTTCTTAGAAACAGACAGAAAAATGTGGAAAGATTTGCAGAGAATGGGAGTGCCAGGTACACTTCTTTTTGATTTCTCAGGGATGAGCTATCAAAGATCCACTTTTGGCTTTGCTTTTACACTAGGATTGCTATATTCACTTTTGACCAGGAGAGTGCTAAAAGTATATACAAAAGACATTGTCTGCATAGCATTAAAAGGGAAAGATAAAAATCTTACAGGCTTCTACCAAAATCTCCATATGGCCAGAAACCATAAGGCAGACATTCATATAATAGTTCATAGCCGTAAACAGCAAAGACATCAAATATATATATGAAATCTCTATATATAAAATATATGTAATATATATGTCTAGTATATACACAAATACATATGAAGTATTTTCAAATAAGTAACTCCCTACTGGGGACAAGAATCAATGTTTGCAACATGCTGTTGCAGAGCATGTCGTCAAGCGATGTGGAACTGCATTAATTACAATTTCACTCCGTGCTCGTCCCAGGCTTGGGCTCTCAGGGAGGAATTGCTATTTGCAAGTGGTTTAACACCCTGCTGCCGCTGCTCCTGCGTTCCCAGCTCAGAGGGGCAGGAGAAATGCTGTTTCCAAGCAGTTCAGCTCACTGCTGTGGTAAAAGGGGGACAGCAGAGAGCGCTTGCCTGAGTGACTTTCCCAGGAGCAAAGCGTGATCAGGCAATTCAAATCCTGGCTAATCTCCCCATCCGATGAGCACAGGACTGAAATCCAAGACTCTGCCCTTCAACACTGATCCAGTACTTTGAGAGTCACAGAATGGTAGGGGTTGGAAGGGACCTCTGGAGATCATCTAGTCCAACCCCCAAGAAACCTCAAGCTTAGATACTAGATGCAAGTTTTAAGAGAATGAAAGATGTCCTTTGCATGAGGACAAGACCCAGACTCATTTTGGAGGAAAGTTTGTGCCAAAGAACATCTCCAGCAGACTGTTTGGATGGAGCCATCCTGCGTTACAGCAGCACAGAGTTTAGATATGTGGAAGTGATCTGTGCTGAGCCACCTGGTCTCCTGACCAATGACCATGGTCTGGTTTACTGAGATATATCCATTGCATGGTCCTGATAGATCATTTCTTCCCAGACTGGGTGGGA
The DNA here is from genome assembly GCF_964199755.1 of Larus michahellis. Classification (NCBI taxonomy): domain Eukaryota; kingdom Metazoa; phylum Chordata; class Aves; order Charadriiformes; family Laridae; genus Larus; species Larus michahellis. Next base: position 3,162,685 of record NC_133896.1, on the reverse strand, counting down.
TTTCCATGGGCCTTGGGGCAAGTGCTGCCCTGCCAATGTTGCCCACACTGATTTTCTGAGGAGCTGGGTGCAGTTTGAGGAGGGCAAACAAGGCATCTTTCTGTAAAATTCCTTGTTTAGTATCAACGTAAACATGACTCCTTCACCGTTACCTTGAGGGGAAGCCCTTAGGCTAAATCCTGCAGTCACAGGTGGGACACGGGTAACCTGGAGAGAGTGGAGGAGAAGGAGATATAGGGAGAAAGCACTGCATAAATGGCAACACAGGACAGGCAGAAGATATCATAAATTCAAGGAGAAAGAATCAAACAGCCTGAAATTCAGATATAATAATACATTTTCTTTGCATTGTAGAAGAACCAGTTTAGAGAGAGGAAATTATGAATCAGAAGTGATTGGAATATGGAGTCACTTCGGAAGGTGAAAGAACCAAAGTGTGAAATAACTTTTTCCTCTAACCTGGCAGGTGCAGAGTTCCTGACATTCATTGCCTTGGTAGGTATGAAGATAAACCCCTGGTTGTGGAGACCACTCAGCCACAAAGACAGGCAACCAGGTGATGGACATGCCAGGCTGTATTTAAGCTGCCTACTCTGGTGTGTGGGCTTAATTTAGGGTGTGTTTTAGTTCATGAGAGGAATGATTCTGACTCTGCTTTCCAAGGCTGTCAGACCTTCATCTCCTACTGTCAATGTAGAGAGGTGGGCAGGCTCTCTGAGCAACTCCTTATTGCACATTCTCCAGAAGTGAAGCCTACCTCCCTCCTTCACCTATGGGGAACCTAGAAGTGGTGGTCCCACACAACACATGATCTGAGCTGCCCATCACTACATGGAAGGCTGCTGTGTACTGCAACTGGCACCTAAGCCCTTCTTGGAAATCATAATGTGGATATGGCCTTCATTTGAGGAAATTCTGGACAAACAAAATTCGCTGAGACACTCCACAGCCATAAAGTACTTCTCGACCCTCCGGAACAAACCTCAGGCATTTCATAAGAGCCGTAGCCATAAAGCAACAGGAGGACCCAGGGCATTTCCTAGCACTACTTATGCACCCCGTGGATGGCAATGATGGAGTTAATATAGCTCCCATCTACATGTTGAGCGGGCAGCTTGCCAGAGGCTTGAAGTCTGGTAAATAAGCAGGCACATCTTGGCTCACTGGGAACAGATTGTTAACTCAGTTCAGCTCAGGGTGAGACGCACCCCGCCGAGCGACTGTCATTAGCGGAGAGGATTCAGTGGTCATGACTGCATGTCACTGTCACAGCCGGAGCTGCACGGGACTGGAGACCAAGTAAGAGGAAATGGGTTTGGCTCTCGACCAAGTCTTGCAGTCCTTGCTCCACCAGCACACCCATTCCCCGTCTCGGTGTAACCTGCTGTTCAGTGGGTGTTTCATGTTCCTCCCCTGGCAACCAGCCTACAGGCACGCAAGACCACTGCAGCTATAGTTATGTCTCAAGAGCTAAAAGTTCCCCAAATCTGTCCCAAGTCCTTCCCTTCGTGCCGATCCCAGTGCGAGGACCACCAGGTTCGTTAGTATTGCTGACTTCCTTGAGATCCCGCAGGGCCTTCATGGCAAATGAGGCAAGAAGACTGCAAGCATCATCGTCCTGGCTGACATACCGTGGCAGAGACAACATACTGGATGCTTGAGCTGCAGCAAAACCAGTTTAGCTGAGTGGTTACAGGACGCTGGCAGAGAACTGGAAGGGTCTAGGTGGGGGTAAGGTGTGTGTATCAACCATTCCCTCTCAAAAAGGCCATGGCTGCTAGTGGTCGTGCAACTAAGCACCTCTGTCCACCCAAGGGTCATCTCCCCAAGGCAATGGACAAGGTCCACAAGGCAACTGGCTTCTCCAGTATCCTTTCTAGGACCAAACCGTCAACTGGGCTTCATCTAGTGGAACCACATCATCAAATCCCCTTCCAAGACCTGCCAAAGCAGAAAATACAGTTTTCAGGAAAACCGTGCACTGCAAGGGCAAATCCTGGAACATGATCCATTTAGAGAAAAAAAACAGCAAATCCACAGTTCACCCTGTGCTGTTCCCTCGAGCTGGAGCTCAGACACAGAATTATGGACCTATTATCTGGGCTAAGGGAAAAATCCATCAGAAGTCATCGGTATAGGGCACGCAGTGCACATTGGAGCAGTTTCAGCTCAGGCCAGCAGAAGCCGGTGGGGACTCCATCTGCTCCAGCCAGCTTGTCGCAATGCCACACTTGCATTTAATTCGTGCATCCTTGGCGCAATTATGAGGATCTACATGGGAACTTTCTCTCCGTCCCCCGTTTGCTCTCAGCATGCAGCGAATTCAAAGTTGCGCTCCCAACATCACAGGGCGGTAGAACAGAATTGGTCGCAGTGTCACGAAATCAGCTGGAAAGTTTGCAGAGCTGCAGCAAGGCAGGCAGGCTCATTTTTCTCAGTTGATAAAAAGCCTGAAGAGCATTTTTATTAAATCCATTGAGGGAAACCCCAGGATGAGTGGCAGAAGGGGACAAGGGTTTGTTATGAAGAAAAATCTTCTCTTAAACCACACAGAAATCTTAGAGAGAGGCTCAGCAGAGGCATGGTGATTTATGAAAAATTATCAACAACTTCTAAAAATGAAATGACCACAGTACTGTAACAAACCAGCTCTGAAAAATATGCACTAAAACCCCACTAGGAGATGGAATCCAAACTGTGTAATGATACAACTTTATCACAGCCCATATAGCAATCAGCAAATCAGCCTTCCTATAGCTCAAACTGACGAGCTTTTGGGGCAGAAAGGTTGGGATTTTCATCTCTGCCAAGCTGTGAGCAGCTACGGTGCATGGCAGAGAAACAACTGCAGTGAAAGCTTCCTGGGGCAGGATCTGCCTCATATCACACTGGCTACTTAGTTGGTGCTTAAATAATATAATGAGAAACTGCAATGTGGGGACAAGTCCTTTTGCAGCTGGAGAGCCGCTGCTTGCCAGCTAAACCCAAACCAGAACCCACCAGATTTAGATTCAGCAGCCAGCCACCAACCAGGGGCTTGTGAAAAACACCTCTGTGATGTAGAGGACAGCTTTGAAGCCCTATCCTGTACCCGGAATCCTTGCTCTGAATCCACCCCAGTCCATATCTCTTGCTCACTGATCCTTTGTTGCTCCTGGTCTCTACCCTTGACCGCTCCCTTGAACCTGATCCAGCTGTGCCTGCCAATTTCCCAGACCCTTTCCCTGACATGGTACTTGATGCCCACTTCTGCCCCTTCCCTGCTCCTCCATTTTGATGCGTGGTATCGCCACAATTTTGTCACCTTCCATCCAGCTCTAACCACGGCCCTGCTTGCCCTTTGACTAACAACGCTCATGATTTGAGGACCTCCGCCACCATCTCCTCTTTGGAGGAGAGCTAGCTTGGCTTCCAATAACCCAGCTCGTAACAGATAGAAAATCTAGGTGTCTTCCTTTCATCACAGTATTTGCATTTGCAGCCTTACTTCTACATCAAATGCAGAATTTGATAGCAACCTGGCAAAAGAATGACGGTTTACCACCAAAGAAACTAAATGCAAGTTGGCCAAGTGACTTGCACATAGGGAGTCTCTGTGAAGGAAGCCTTCACCACCGTGGAGGATTTCTGTGGCAGATGCTCGGTGGAGTTGATTAGACAGAAATAATCTCCCACTCTCATACCAGCCCTGGCCCTCCCTCTCAATTCAGGTGGAGAAAGGGTCTGAAGAGAGAAATCTTTCTCCTTTTCAAGTGCTTCCTCCTCCACACTACAAAGTGTTGTTCCCACCCTCGTATGGCCTGTGCAAAGTGGGAACACACAGCATGTCAACCTTTCCCTGGGAAGCAGACTCCCAAGGAACAAGCGATACCATTTTCTGCAAGTGAACTTTAAAGAGGAGGAAGCCTTTGTTTCTTAGATCCTTTTAGGTGCTGATCAATAATGAAGCTTCAAACCTCCACAAATACGCCGTTCCCTGCAGTCAAACCAAGCCTTGAGGCTGCCTTTGCTCCTTCTGATGATGGGCAGCCTTTCTTCCAGCCCTGCTTCACCACCCTTCCCGGAGGATCTGCCACCAGAGGAGGACCCAGGATCTGCACGTTCAGTATTCAAGCCATCAAACAGCTATGACATCTACAGAGCCAATTAATGAGAAGGGATGGGTGCCGCGGGAGCAGTGACCGATCTGACTTCACGGGGTGGGTGAGCAGAGAGGGAGACATCTTAGTGACACGGGGCAACCCATCTCAATCCCAGCCGCATGTCCCATCTCATTCATAATGCAGCCGGGCCCTTCACCGCTTTTCCCTGTTGCTTTCGATACCGGACGAACAGGAAAACCACTGATCATTAGCAACAACAGACAGAAGGATCCCAAGGGCAAACTTTATATTGTATTCATAAAATCAGCTCTCCTCTCAGGCAGTCTGTCTCCGCGTGGCAGGTCCACTCCACAGAGCATCTTTAAAAATACAGTTTTTATTTCAGTAGTGCCAAAAATCAAGGCCGCCTTATGCTAGACACAACACGATTAAGTAGAGCATCTCTGCTCTGTAGCACTTAAAATTCAAATAGTCAATACAATGTGCAAAGGGAACAAGAGACACAGGGAAGTGAGCTGACTTTCCAAAATCATATTGGAAATTCGTTTCGGGGCTGAGAATACCACCGTGGTCTCCAGCCAGAGGCAGGATCCTGACAGCGTGGTGAGCCTGTCCCATTAGTAATAAGTTTAAATATTTCAAGTGTTGGAGTGTCTATCATTTTTCTTGGAGGCCGTTCTGATCATCAGGAACTGATATCTCTGATATTTAGCCTGAAGTACTGTTATTTCCTAGTCATAATCCAGTTTACTGCACAACATAGTCTTCTCTCCCTCTCTGGTTTTTACACCTGTCAGAGATCTCCAGTCTCCTAGAATGTTCTACTTGTCATTGCCTGGAGAAACTACATGTCTGCTCCTTGACCCTCTTGCTGCCCTTTCCTGAATTCACTCTGGTTTGTCAAAGTCATGCAGGTTAATACCGTGCCAGATTACCAAGACTGGCACTGAAGTCCTTTGGAGGTAGTTGCACGAGAGAAAATGACCCTTCTTTGAAGACCATTGCAGAAAATAGTGCTTTCTACTCAGAATACGTGCCACCACTTTCCCGGTTACTGCCCTGCAATGCAGACACCTGGCAGATACACGACAAGACAGCACCAACACGTCACACACTTAGCTCAAGCCTTGGCAAAGTTGGGTCAATTTAAAGCAAGGCACTGACCTGACAACTTCTTCTCATCAAATAAGGCAGGATCAGTGGTGTCTCTCTTTGGGGTACAGATGATCACTCAGTCTGGATTTATGGGTGCTAAAACAATACCCCTGACCTCATTTGGGACCCATAAAGAGAAACCACAACACCTGATACCAGTACAACACCACGAACAGTTGTGGCCAAAGCTATATGTCATTACTAGATAAAAGATCACGGTTGAATTAACCCTCCATGGCTGCAACATGCTGTGATGAGAAGACCATTCCTTGGCCAGCAAGGGAAGAGGCTTTTGTGCAGCGTTGTCCATCTATATAAAAAGAAACTAATGCAAACATGACTCTATTTTATTTTTTTTTTATTTTTTTGTATCTGGTCTTGTACAAAGGGGGTATGGAATCATGTATGTTCTGCAAAGCTGGAAAAGAATCAAATCTCAGGAGGCTCTTCATTTGGGCTGGTACCCTGTAATGTTTTTTATTAATGATTCAGACATGGGAAATCATTGAATTTGCTGGAGATAATGAAATAAGGGTAGTGGTTAGGACTCAGAAGGACGTAACCATTTTGCAGGCTGATCCTAATAGAGGAGGTGACTAGGCACAGAAGGAGAATATGAAATTTAATGTGGCTAAGTGTGAAGTGATGCATAGGGGTAAGAGCAGTCTCTGAGCTAAGTGCATTTTAAATGGTGCTGAATTAGTAAACAAAAACAATTCGGTGCTGAATTTGTAAACAAAAACAAAAGAACAAGATCGAGACGTACCCGACAGAATCAACATTTACCGTCATTGTACAGCGATGTAATATAATGTCTTGGGGTCAGGCTTTCCCAGGAGGTCAACAGGAGAAGCAGGTGAGGGCAACAGCAGGCTCAGCTAACGATGGTTAAGTTAGTTAGAGGGAGACTCATTTGCTTCAGCTTTTCCTGATGCCAAGCATCATTCTCAGCTGCTACTTAAAGCTGTCAGGCAACTCAGGCTGCTCACACCCTGTTTTCTGATCTTTATTACTTTGCCAAAGTTTAATTGGGCCAGCTGATGCTTCTCAAGCTGGGTGTCTGCTGCAGGCTGGTTAGTGAGTTATTTGTGTTATTATTTGCCAGAGGAGGTGGAAGCAGAGAGGAGGGAAGGAAACTTGGGTTTCAATAAGAAATGAGTGCAACTCGTTCCCAGTCAAAATGCACCGAGCAAACCATTAAAAAAGATCCTTACAGCTTTCTGGGGGGAGTAGCGCTGCCTCTTCCTTGGTTTGGAATAGGGATTTGACATAAGGAAAAAGCGACTGACTTATTCTGATGTCTGGGGAATGGCTTTTCCCACTCCCTGGGGGTCGTGTATTTACTAAGTTAAAAACCTCCGAAAAACTTCAGCTTTCCAATTACTCAAGAAAGCCTTGTTAGTACATAGTAACTGCATCCCCTGAGCCATTTGTTTGCACTGACCGTGCTCCTTCCCCTCACCCATCCCAGAAAGCATCAGGGTTAGCACAAGCAAAGGCGCTCTGCAGGATGAATCCAAGAGACAAATCCTAGCGGCAACCAACAGAGCGGGCAAGAAGGAGGAATTCATGGAAATGTAGCCTTTTTCCTTAAAAAAAAAAAAAAAAGGAGAAAAGAAAATAAAAAAGAGGAAGTTATTTATAACCCGGAGACAAAAGAGCATTGGAGTTTTAAAATCAAAGCTAGGAAATGCGCAAATTGCCAGTGTACATACTTTAATTCAACCCCTTTCATATATAGTCATTATATTATAAACTTAATTACATGGTTGCATGGGTTTTGTCTCCAGAACTTGGCTCACAGGATACACCGTGCTTATTGAGTCAGGCACCAGGTTTCTCCCTGTCATTCAGTGGATAACCCCATCCCTCATTTTTCTGCACAGTATATGAGCCTTGCTCAAAAGGCAGTATTATAAATTTCAGTTTCTTTTCTCTGCTGATCCCCCATGCCAGAAGTTTCACTAGTATGAATGAATTTACTTTCAAAACACTTTCCTGAGATGAAGCTGTAGTATGATCCTCATGGTAAATGCTAGGAGCTGAGACACAGAGATAAAAAACATATACCCATTATGACTGTTTGATTTGAGCTTGCTGTGACCCATTTTTTTCCAAAAGGTTAGCCTTTTTTAGAGCTTTCTTTGTTAGATCTCTAAGGTGCCATTCATTTTAGTTGCAATTTTAACTATCCGACATTTTTACAAAGTAGACTGCTTGGTTCCAATGAACGGTCAACAAAGATTTTAGTCTAAATTACTTTCTGTGTGCGCATGACGAAGGCGCTTTTGTGGTAGAGTCAGGGCTGAAATAGGGCTGGCCACAAAACAAAAGTTCTCTTTTGAATGAGAGGAAATGAATAATCAAGATTTCATTTTTAAAATATTTTAATGAATCTGAGATCTTCTGCAATGGGTAAGGGTGCAAAAAGAAGTAGAGTCACAGTTAGCTTGCATTTCTGGAATGAGCTTAGGCCAAGCTTTAGTCTGTGCTCTGAATCAAGCAGAATAGAGGTCTCCTGAAATTGTTCCAAGTTTTAGCAAAAGCCAAATAAGTGAAATATTCACAGGGTAAGAGGCAGACTAATGGTACACCCACACACCTTTGAACTTCTGGGTTTTACCAACTTCGAATTTTGCTATCTGTCACTTAAAATCCTATTCTAATCATCAAAAGCCTTCCTGATCTATTGTGCTTTTCCATCAGAAAAACAATTTGTGACCAAATTTCAAAGCAGCTCTACATTTCCCTGCCTAAACTTTGGTGTTGGCTTTTCTCCGCTAAAGTATCTCACCCAATTCCTCGCTTCCACCTGCTGCCACTGCTGTGCATTTGGCCCCTGTTGCAAACCGCATCCTTCACATCTCCTTGCAGCAAAGGAGACAGAACCCATTTGAGAAAATTGGGGTTTTATGAGAGTTTTTCTTCCCTTAAGTCAAAGAAACTGGAGATTTGGTAAGTCCTGAAGTTTTAGGTGAAAATGCAACACAGTCAATATAAAGAAGTACAGACTTACAGAATAACAGTGGCCGGAAAGGACTTCTGGAGGTCTCTGGTCCAGCCCCCCACTCAAAGCAAGGCCAACTCCAAAGTTAAATCTAACTTTGAATTTAGATGAGGTTGCTTAAGGTCACCTCCTTGAGCTGTGGCTTTAGCAGAGACGTAATCCAGGGATTTCCCTGGAAAGGCTCACCAGTGGGCAGACGCTCGTCTCCAGGGGATGTGCTGCCTCTTCTCAGGACATCCCTGACTTTAAGTCCACTGAATTGCAGCAGAGCAATAAATCGACTTGTCCACACCTCATCTGTAAGACATATATGTCTTAACTCATTGCCCTCTTGCAAAAATGGCAGAGCTTCATGTACTGTTACCAAACCTGCTTTACTTTGCAGGTGAGATAACTTCAAACCATGTTTCCTGCACTCTCTGCAGAACTTCACAGACCCTGTCTAAAACACGAGTGCTTAATTGCATTCATTAGTATGTTCAATATAATGTAATGCCAAAGAAACAAGGACCGAGCGTGTAACCAGCCAGATGTATGAGAAAGGTGATCCGCCAGGCCATGGGAGCATCTCATGAGAGGCAGCCTAGATGATAGCCTTCTGTCCCCGACCGTTGTGCAATTAGAGCCTTTATCCTAATGCATGTACCCACGTGGACACCGGCAACCACCATCCTGCCCTTTCCTAACTTGTGAGAGCTTGTCTTTGTAGCCTTAATGTCCTTTTAATGTAGAATTTTTGATGTGATTATTTATTTACATGACCGTGCAGCCTAGAGAGAGGGGCTCGCTTACAAGTGTTGCGTGAGAAGACTGTGATTACTCAGGCTTTGCAGAAGATGATTAAAGCAGCGTGACTAAAGTGTTTAAAGTGATCTGTCCTGAAAAAGGGCAATGCGTAAAGTGCCCTCTTCCTGCGTGCTGCAGCTGCTGTCTGTATTCAGAGACCGATTTGTTAACCGCAGTGACAAAAGGAAGTTCTTCTTTCTTTTCCTTCTCATCGCCTTGGCAGTAATCAAATACAGCATGCACTGGGTTTTACTCCTTCCAGTTGCCCGCTCAAATTGTTGACTCATTTCCAGGCAGCTACACCTTCACCAGCCTCTTGACAGCAGCGAGGTGGGAGACGGGTCCCCAAAGGCATAATTTGAAGACAGTGTATTTTACAGAGCTGTCAAGAAGTTCTTCATTTGGGCTGCTGAGCCTTTATTACTAGTGACGTGTTGTAAGACAGAGAGGACCCAACTTGCGTCTCGGATTTCAGGATGAGTTTGCAAGACTGATAGAAAAAAAAAAAGAAAGAAAAAAAAATCAACAAAACGAGCCCTTCTCTTCAGCGTGGAGCTTATCTAAGCTGCTGCTCGCTGAGTTAGATAAACGTGGGCCCTCACAATCTGATTATCACAGTCATTTCATAGGCTTGATACAATCTTTAATCTACGGGCCACTATGAAATTAAACTGGCTGATCTTTTTGGATAGAGGCAAGGGTTGAATAGCTGAAGGATGAAAAGGAAGGGTGTAAAAGGGGAAGATGAAGGAATTTCTTTCATCGCTTAGGTTTGTACAAAGTCGGCCTGAATATTCATCGTGGGTGGCAAAATTTGGAAGAAAAGGTGAGGGGAAAAAGCCCACAGCAACAGGAAATCTTATGTTGGGAAAGAAGAATCTGATTGTAAATATTTTCCCTAAACCTTTCTAATGTTTGTTCACATGCAAACGGTACTTGCTTTTAGTATGCAGATGGAATTTGCTATCTGCTGCAAAATGAGAAAAGAAGAAACAGAGATGGAATTTAAGAGTATTTACTGGCATTTGAGAGCATTCTACAGTTGGACGAAGTGGATAAGATACACCTCTGAATTGAAAAATGACTCCTGAAGAGTAGTAGCTGCCTCCTACCCCCTGTAAAGGTCAGGCTCTTCATGAAAACTATGTGGTCCTGCAGGAAAAAATGCATCAGCACAGCCACATGGCCTGATCCAGGAGAAGGTGCCCAGAAAGGGGAGAAAAGGATGAAGCTGCATCTGAATATGTTCTGTAGGAATTGAGATTTGCAAATATGACACTCACTTGAGGCGTCTCATGAAGGAGACAGTTTTTCCAGAATGCAAGACCCCTCTTCCTTCTAAATAATCTCCACCCCACCACAGTCTCTAAGGTAAAACTGCCCCAAATTGTTGCATATACCAGATTTACCCCAAAAAAGTAGTTTCTCCTCCAATGGAGAACGAACGGAAGGAATTCCAATCCATGTAGCCAAAGTTTGGTTTTTCTGGGGGTGATGAACTCCATCGGTTTCAGTGGACTTACTCAGGTTTGCACTGATGTCGGTGAGATCAGAGGTTGGTCTCGGTGACATAGAGCTGGTAGAGCAGTCCTCAAATTGTCCCTAACTCCGTGGGCATCTGGTCCGCTTCTGGTTCTGTCTAACTTCCACCTCAATAGCGCCAGCTCCGCAAAAATAGGAACAGCGGGGGACTGACGGAGAGGTGCGTTGGGCTGGAAAGGCTTTCATGAAGGGAGATGGTTTTTTTGTCGTCTCGTCTTTGAAGAGACAGTGCAGCAGTCAGGTATTCAGGCTCGGCTTGTGTCGGCTTTTACAAATGGAGCGATGTGAAGAGTTATAAATGGAGGGAGCTTTTAATCTCTGAGCAAGCTACAAATCGAAGGTGAACCTCATTAACTTGGACACTTTGTGTGTTAAAAATGAGAAGCATTTCACCTAATGAGAAGCTCTTAATAGGTGTTGTTTTTTTGCTAAATTATCATATTAACCAGCAGATAATTAACAAGCATTTTCTTAATGTGGTGCTCTACTGATAAAATCTCATTGTCTATAAATCATCAAGCCACTAGAAAAAAAAAATGGCTTTTTAATCATGCTGGGCATTATGGGCAAAAAGTACAGGACAATTTTAATTGTTGGGGAACTAGAAGGGAAAGACAAGAATCTCTAATCTGTTGGGGGCCTGCCTGGGGCGCCTTAAGGTAAATCAAGCACTTAGGGCTGGTTTTTAAAACACTTTAGAGTACTTATGGGCACTGATATGTCATTATTGAAATGGCTTCCTCAGAGGTACAATGTGGCAGAAGTTTAAGAGCAAATGCACATCCAAATGATACTTTAGAGCAGATGGGGCAGGGGGTGGGGAGGGGGTTCCTCTAAGAAAAGAAAAAAAAGTCCTGGAAAGGAAAGTGAGCAAACATTAAAGTTACCTTCTGAAAGTAGCATAGGATCTCTAGTAACCACATGTTGTTGGGACCTTGCACTATCAGAAAGATTCCTGCCCCAACAGCATCACGATGGTGCATTGGATCAGTGTGGTCTGAGAGCAGAGAGCTGCTAACGTGGCCATCACAGGATGCCTTGGACAGCAAAGCACCAAGACCTCTTTCATCTCTGGCCAACACTGCTCATGATACATCACCCCAGAAGATTTGCAGGTGGCTCCCCGTTATCCTCAGTGATGGCAAGACAAGTCAAAATCAGTGGCATGCTTGTCCCATTTCTACATGAAGGAACTCCAGTGCTCTGCAGCTCAGTGGTGTGTTTCATTTTGGTTTCTACCAAATTCTACTCCACATAGCCATCATAATAGTATCTAAAAGGTTTCCATGTTAATTCCAGCCCCTGTCTCTACAGCCCTGCTCAAACAGACATAAGAAAACTGTGGCAAAACCAAAAGTTGTCCTGCAGTTTCCCACATCCCTCCTGTTCCTCCCAGCCCAATGGTCTCTTTAGCAGGACAATGTCTACACAAGAGCATGGCTCTCACTTCTGGCTACATGAGTCAGAGGTAGACAGAGATAGCTCTGAGTTCCTGATGATCAACACCCTTTTGCTGGGATGCTTGATGAAGTGTGTGACAAACCCTCCCTCCCAAGCATATAATCATAGAATCGTCTATGTTAGAAGGGACCTTTAAGATATTTGAGTCCAACCATAACTGACTTGTGACTCGTTTCCACTCAAGTGCATCCTCCCAGCACTTCTCTGCCATTTCCACCATGCTTCCTTACTGGGACAAATCCCGCCTAGTTCAGTAATTTTCCTGCAGACACTCTTGGTGCCAGCTCTTGGTGGTGCTTGCTCTTTCTGCAGAACAACCATGGAGTCACTGGTGGCAATTTCTGAGATGTCCTGGTGGCTTCTCAGTTGTACCCCTTGAACTGCTGAATTAATTTCAGCCTGTTCTCATAGTTTTACTAGTTCACACTCTACTTTTCATAGCATCTTTGCCCTCTCTGTCTGCAGGGGAATTTGGGCATGGGAGGATTTTGCTGGGAGGAGAGGTGGCAGAGGATGAGCCGAGCAGAGGGCAAGGCTCCTCTCGGTGCTCCCTGCTCACATTTCCCCAACACCTGCAGGCTGTGCTGGCTCCGAGTGACACAGCAGCAGTTTTCTTCTTGGCATCCAGCTGCTTCGACCTCTTGCTGCTGGGGCTGTGGGCTCTACGCCAGCTGGCCTGGGTCAGAGAAAGTTGTGCACAGATAGGAAAGTCAGACCGGTGAGCAAAGAACAAAACTACAGAAACCAAGCTCAGCAGCAAACAGGAGAAAAGTAAAATAGAGATAAAACCTTCAAGCCCAAACTGTTCCAGGGGTCTGGGTGTAGGTTATGAAACCTTCATTTATAGCTGATAATCTAGCTATCCAGAAGAGCCCAGCTGCCCTCATGAATACTCATGAGGCTGTGGGCATGGAAACAGACCTCAGATATTTTTGCTTTTGTGGAAAGTCACCTACTGCTTGAACAAAAGGAGACTCCCTTCTGATGGTCCACAGTGTCAAAACGATGATGCACGCATTGCTCAGCAGTCCTCAGCCCATCTGGCAAACATGCATGAACCTGTGCCTCCAAGGACCCTAGAAAACTAGTACCCATCATGCGGCCAAGTCCTTAAGATATACAACCCACCCTAACGTGGTCAGAAAGGAGCATGATGAATATCCTGATGTTCCATCTACTTTCCATCCTTCCACATTTGATGCATGGAGGGGAGAGGCAGAGTCTCAACGAAGCAAAACCCAAAAAGTTCATTGTGAGCCACATCCTAACAGGGAAATGCTGGAGGAACCCCCTGGGTGGAGAGGAGCCTGGATGGAGACTGGTGAAGCAGAGCTTGGCTCCTGCAGGCTGGAGATGTGACAAGCAAGAGGTTGGTTTCACCACAGGACTTTTGCATGACTAGGTTGGCAGGGGATGGCTCTTCACTGGCTTGTCTTATGCCCCATCCCTGGTACTACCATGCCCTGGCCCAGCACGGAGTGAGTGGGTGCTGCTCTGCCTCTTCCCAGCTCCCACGGAAAAAAGAGGGACAGAGCTGGAGAGACAGTGAGAGGTGAGAATGGATGAGAGTGAAAAATTAGGGAGGAAGGAGGAAAAGAGTGCTCAGCATGATGACATGTGTTGGGAGGGCATCGGGGCCCAAGCACAGGCCATGCATTTGTAACACGCACTTGGCACTTGCTTTAATATCCAGCAACAAGGGGACTTGTTAGAGGCAACTAAAGACCACCAGGAGCCTTCATCCAGCATTTAAACAGTGGAAACTCTTCCATTAACGCTCCTTCCCTTTCAGCTCCTCTCCTTTTCTCCTTTATTTTACCTCTAGGTTACGCTCAGCATCTCGACTGGAATTACCTCGGGCTGCTGCTGAACCAGCTCTGACCTCTGCTGCGAATGTTTTTGGGGCCCGGTGGCTGGCGGTGGAGTCCTGGCTGATCAGCGTGAGCCATACACCCTGGCCAGCTTCCCCCTCCAGCCAGCAACGTGATGGGCTGGGGAGGGGGGAGGTTGTTTCGGGCTGTTATAGCAAATTTACTCCATGATTTATAGGAAGGGAAAATCCATTTGGAATTTAAAGCTGCTATTAGCTCCTTTCAGTGTGCATGTGTCTGCAAGTATATAAAATATATATATATAATATAAACCCTTATAAAAAATAAAACATAATAAAAAGGGGAGGGGGAGGGGTGTTTGCAAGCCTTGCAGGCACAAAGCGCTGGAAATGTGCAGCAGGCTTTGTAATTACCATAGCATTTCCAGTGCGTTTGGCCACAAAAGCTCTGAATTGAATTGCTTAGCATCCCTCTCTGTCTCCCTGTGACTCTTCCTTGCATCACAAAGCTCAGAAGCACTATTTGAAGTTTCAAAAGGAACATTTTTGTGAATGAGATAATCAGCGCCGACTGATCGGCTGTGAGCCCCTCTGTGTAATCCATACACCTCCAATGGAGGGAACAAAGCCATGTCCAGCTAATCCCCTTGGGTCATGCCTTGAAGTGTGTTGCATGGACCCTATGGCAGAAGAGGAGGCGGGAAGGATTATGTTGTCAAGAGCAGACGTATGTCTGTGCTCTTACATCAACCGGGACCTCGTTATGCATAATTCTAGGTAATGAACTCCAGGAGTGAGGCTTGTGAGGCAGTGAGCCATTTGGCACACTGGCAGCCCTATACTGATGATACAGGGGTGACCTATTGACCAGCAATGCAGAAGCCACGTGGGAAAGTACCTTCTGACCTGTGCATGGAAGCCCTGTACCCTGCAGACAGGACAACAACTGCGGTACATAGAATCATGGAATCATAGAATGGTTTGGGTTGGAAGAGACCTTAAAGACCATCCAGTTCCAATCCCCCTTTCCCTGGGTAGGGACACCTCCCACCAGCCCAGGTTGCTCCAAGCCCCGTCCAACCTGGCTTTGAACCCCTCCAGGGATGGGGCAGCCACAGCTTCCCTGGGCTGGTGCCTCACCACCCTCAGAGTGAAAAATTTCTTCCTGATGTCCAATCTATATCTTCCCTCTTTTGGTTTAAAACCATTTTTCCTTGTCCTGTCACTAAGATCCCTGATCAAGAGTCCCTCCCCAGCTTTCCTGTAGCCCCCTTTATGTATTGGAAGGGGCTATAAGGCCTCCCCAGAGTCTTCTCTTCTCCAGGCTGAACAACCCCAACTCCCTCAGCGTGTCCTCACAGCAGAGGGGCTCCAGCCCTCAGAGCACCTTCATGGCCTCCTCTGGACCCCCTCTAACATGTCCATGTCCCTCTTGTGCTGGGGGCCCCAGAGCTGGATGCAGTACTCCAGGTGGGGTCTCACGAGAGCAGAGTAGAGGAACAGAATCATCTCATCCAGGAGATTTCCACCTCCTCCATCACTTGAGAAAAGGTCTTAACCATCACTTTATATGCTGGCCAGGAGGTGAAATCACTTTCCAGCCTGTAAGTGGTGCCAGGCTGCTGCACCAAGAGTTGTGGGACCAGGGGGAAAGAAAGACGGGGGCCGCTGGGGCTGTAGACTTGTGCTCAGAGTATCGAAAGGGAGGGAGAGGGGCTGTACCAGGGCCTGGGCTGCTCATGCATTTCACACTTGGAGTCAATGGATCAAACAAACAGCAAAACCTGGGAGCAATCTCAGAAGCTCTTAAATCCCCTACTTCCTCATTGCTATGGAAGAAGCGTATACTGTGCAGGGAAAGGTGAGCAGGAGCATGCGTGTGCGTGTGTGTGACTGTGCACACACGCATGCCTGTGGTGGGCAAAGAGCACGTTTCTGACCCAGTGGCTCACCCCGCATCATCTGCAGGAGTAAATTGGCTGATAAAAACAGGCTTAGAGCTGCCGCGCTGAAACAAACACTCAGGAGCCGTGAATGTCCATCCTCGGGATCTAAACTTGTTCTGCTGTTAACAGAGTGCACCTCAATTACAAAGGCAAAAGACCTCGTCCCCTTTTCCCCAAAATCCACCCCAGAAAAGAAAAGCTGTTCCTGATACACTGCAGTAAGAGAGACCCAGACAAATGTCTTTGGAGAGCCCTGCTCCCTCCAGACGGAGGAATCTCTCTCGCACTGACATGCTCGCATCCATACACGCTTATTCCTGCTCTGTGACTCTCCAAAGGGAGCCATCACTCTCCTCAAAATGCTCTCCTGTAGTCAGCGGTGATAGGCAACGTAATAATACCTTTTATTGGTTCAATACATCAGCTGGAAAACAGAAGCTATTCCTTTCTTCAGGTGATGGCCAAAGAGTGACCTATGTGAGTGTGCAGGCCGGTATATTATAGCTGTTAGGCTGGCCCGATAGGCAGGATGGTATATTTACCTCTCTTCGTTTGTCTCTCGGTGCTTTATTGCATTTCCTGTTTTGTGAGCAGCCTTAATAAAACATCTTTCTGAAGGGCTCTCCGCTGCGTAGTAAATATCCTCCCTCATCCGCCAACTTAGATAGGGATCAATCAATCAGAGGAGGCCCCTTGGGATCCCAGGGTGCATCATTCAAGGTTAGGGACCAGACAGGCAGGTGACAGCAGAAGGACTGCAATGTTTCTGCTAGGAATTAACCCCCCCCCCCAGCCCCCCACTGCTGCTTGCCAAAGGAATAAAAGAAAAAAAAAAGAGGATGGGAGAGTCCTCCAAAGATGGGAAAGATTTCATCTCTCATCCTCAGCAGGGTTTCTTTAAACAGCCTGGAGGAAAACAGGCGTCCCTGAAATCGGCCATCTGGGTGGCTTGGTATAAAGAGCTGTAACACAGCAGAATGCCTTGGGCTCTCCTGCCAGTAGACATCAAGATCTAACCATGGATTGAGGGGTACCACACATGCGAGGCCTTGGGAACCTTCCCATTGAGAGATGGGTCAGGACCAGGGTGCAATAACCTCCATGGTGGTGGTTTGTTTGTTTCGTGCTGCTCAGGAACCACATGAAACGTCTTTTCTAGCTGGCAAACCAAAAGGTGGCACCGGGTTGGTGTGTGCAGGAGTTGCCTGGTGTGAATCCAGCCTGGCCCTGCTCAGTGCCAGACCAGGTGACAAGGCATGTCCCCCGATGGAAAGAGTTTCTTTAGTGATCAAGCATTGACAACAAGGTTTTATTGTTGCCTGTGCTTCCCAGCTTTGCAAGTGTCTCTCGTATTAACTCTTCAGTACCTTCCAGAAAGCAAAGAGAGGAATCCAAAAGATTAATTTATTGCTCCATTATTAACACATTAAAATGTCAATATTTGCCTTCGGTAGCCTGCAGTGCCAGATGGGAGTGTGGAAGCTCTCATGTAAGGAAGCTACAACCATAAGTAACGATGACCTTTTAATTGGTCCATTATAAGGTCGGAGCTTGGCCACCACTTTGGGAGAGTTCACTAAGCAGTTAATCCATTTAGCAGAATCCGGATCTTTGGAGAGGATGTAAGTGGTGTGGTTGTTGTATAAGCTGCATTTGAGAGTCATTAAAGGGTTGCTTTTTGCAGGAAGAGTCGCATTTTAACAGCATTAGCTCCCGGCTCCACCAGGCAAGCCCTTGTGAATTACCCTTCACTGAAGCTACAGCTATAGATTTCATCTTATAATTTCCTATGTATAATAAACGACAGCTCTCAGACATCCTAGAAGAAGGCTTCTAACGGCAACCGACATGCAGGAGCAGACAATACGTCCAGACTTGGGGGTAAATTAAGCCTGAACTCTCTGCAGACGGCTCCTCTCCAGCTGGATGGAGGACAAGAGGCTGCGCGTTGGGTAGCGTATTCACAAGTTGCATTTCATAATTTGGCTCCTCGCACACTGACCGACGACAGGCACATTCTGCAGCTGTACAGCCAACATATGCTTCCACCTGTAGCTCCTGTGGATGGTACAGCTGGCTCTTTGGCCAACTGGTCCGCAGTCCTCCATCACCGCATCTGTGAACAAGCTGAGCTGTTTCTCTGCTGGTGCCAAGCCTGCAAAAGGCTTGTCCGAAGGGAGGATGTGTCACTGTTTGGTTACAGAAACCCCTGACCAGACAGTACCTGCCAAATTCTGTCCTCTAACATGGCGTTCACAGACTCATGCAGGAAGAGAGCAGCCCTGAGGAGAAGGACTTAGGGGTGTCAGTTGATGAGAAGCTCAACGTGAGCCAGCAATGTGTGCTCTCAGCCCACAGTCACCCGCATCCTGGGCTGCATCCCCAGCAGCGTGGGCAGCAGGGCCGGGGGGGATTCTGCCCCTCTGCTCCGCTCTGGGGAGACACGCCTGCAGTGCTGCCTCCAGCTCTGGGGCCCCCAATATAAGAAGGACATGGACCTGTTGGGGAGGTTCCAGAGGAGGGCCACAAAGATGATACAAAGGCTGGAGAACCTCTGCTGTGAGGACTGAGTTGGGGAGGTTCAGCTGGAGAAGAGAAGATTCTGGGGAGACCTTAGAGCCCCTTCCAGTCCCTAAAGGAGCTCCTGGAAAGATGGAAAGGGACTCTGGATCTCGGAGAGAAGCTATAGGAGCAATAGGGCGAGGGGTAATGGTCTTAAACCAAAAGAGGGTAGATTTAGATGAGATCTCAGGAAGAATTTTTTCACTCTGAGGGTGGTGAGACCCTGGCCCAGGTTGCCCAGAGAAGCTGTGGCTGCCCCAGCCTGTGTTCAAGGCCAGGTTGGACGGGGCTTGGAGCAACCTGGGCTGGTGGGAGGTGTCCCTGCCCAGGGCAGGGGGGAGGAACTGGATGATCTTTAAGGTCTCTTCCAACCTGAACCATCCTGTGATTCTATGATTCCATGAGACAATGCCTGATTCAGATGGGCGTGCCGATTAGGTTGGGGAAGGAGATGAGGCTACAGGAATGAAAGAAAGGCAGGGTCCCTGTTCTTCTGACCTGCAGGGTGGAGATGGTTATCTGGAGAGGAATAAGAAGGTCCATTCATTAATGCATGTGTGTTTTAAGGCTGCTCAGCGGTTAAAAGCTGGGTAAGCCCATGCAGACAACAACTGCTAAAGTCTGAGGTCCTGATTTGGAGCTCCAGGTCATTCTCTGTGTGCTCAGTAAAAGGCTCCAAATGATGCAGAGGGAATTAAAAAGCCACACTGCTGCAGGCGGTCCCTCGGCACAGACCTGTAAATGTGGCCTCCAACAACGCTCACAAAGCCCTTTGCAGAGGTAGCGCGCCAAGATGGTGAAAATGCAGTGTGACGGCCAGCAAGCAGCCCCTCACCAGTGCATGGGTTAACTGAAAAGATGCTATAGAGAGAGAACTGGAGTTAAACCTCAAAGCCAATGAAGTTAGTTCTGCTCCCTTCCCCTGTCTGCCCTCCCTACCTTTCACTCTCGTGGATCTACACCGGGCTGCTGTCCCCTTCATCTTCCAAAAATGATTATACGAACTGCAGGGGACCCTCTAAAACCTTCCCTGGTCAGAAGGACAATCCTGTTCATCTCTCCAAAGACAAAGACCCCCAGTTACAGTAGAAGGGTGAGGGTAGATGGTAGTGTTGGACCAGCAAGGACACCTAGACCACAGGGTTGCTCCATGAGGCTGCAACATGGTAAAGCTCTGCAAGCCCTCTCCTGAAAATGGTGGGAATCCTAGTGTAGAGATCTACAGGGATGAAAGCTCAGGTTGTGGAGGTGCATGGCCAGCAGGACACCCCCATTGCTCAGGTGGTGCAAGGTTATACCGAGAGTTAGGGTTAGAAGGGAGACTTGATCTGCCCATCACTTCTCCTGGAGAGCATGGCAGTGGGGTATGCTGCCCTCTCGATAGAGCTGTAACTCGCCCAGTGTCCACCCATTCATCCTTGCACACTCCTGTCTTTCTAAGTTTCTTCTCCCCAAAGCAGCTAATCATCGCGCTGCCATGACCTCCTGCCCTGGACCTCATCTGTGTGGTGAAACCAACTTTTATGCTCAGCGGCAGCCCCGATTAGTGCCTTGTAAATAGAAGCATCTTTGTGTGCAAGCACTGACCTTTGGCTCGGCTCCTGATCTCAGCGGATTTGATGTGTCCAGCTATTTGTCTTGCCACTCGCCAGGAGGAAGAATAGGAGAGGGGAGGCGGCACACGACCGGCAGCTGAACGGAGCAGGGCTCTATTCTTGGCTCAGTCGCAGACTTCCTCCCCAGCCCTCGAAAAAATGATTTACTTTGTCTATTCCCAGGTTGTGCAGGGTTGTACCCTGCTGTGGTGGACATCTGCTGGAAGTGCTTGTAGCAGCAGGAGGATCACAGGGGGAGGATGAAATTTGGCTGGAACCTGCATTGCTGCGCTTTTGCCTAAAATCCAGTTCTGGACTTTCCAGAATCTCAGATGGCCAGCAACTGGGAGGAAACAAGAGGAACTGTGTAGTTTCACTGCCATACCTTCTTCGTCATCACACCACAGCTCTCTGAAGCACAGCCTTCTCCTCCTCACAGGTTAAATCCAGACTGCACTTCTGCACCTTCCTCCTCATCTCTGGGGACATCGGTCTTACTGATGTCCCCCCATCTATTGCTCCTGCACACCTCAGTCCCGCCACCATGTCTGCCCAACTCCTGTCCACTTCCCACCCTCCAGCCAGTCCTCTTCCTTCCCTGCCCCCTTTTCTCTCTTCTCATCTGGGATTAGAAAGCAAATTTAGTACATTTCTAAAGAGATACCAAGTCCCACAACCTCTCCAGCTCCTACCCTGTCCAGATCTTGTCTGTCCCAGAGACTTAGATTCCTCCCCTTGTCCCAGTCCCTGCAGGAGCCTTCTCTTACAGGAAGTCGAGGTAGTGCTTTACCATTACAGTCAATGTTTCCAGTTCTATTAATTATGTCTCCTGAAACAGGGACAACTTAAATAATTAATTAAAATCATAGAATCATAGAATAGTTAGAGTTGGAAGGGACCTTAAAGATTATGTAGTTCTAAACTCCTGACATGGGCAGAGACACCTTCCACTAGACCAGGTTGCTCAAAGCCCCATCCAACCTGGCCTTGAAGGGAGGAATAGGGAGGAACGGAGGGATTCAATACCTTTAAAAGAAAACTCTGGCATTAACCGTGTGATGGGAAACTCACAGAGTTTTTCATGCTGTAGCAGAGCTGCACAGGAGCACTTCTAGTCCCTAGAGCCATGCTGATGCTGAACTCTAGTTCATGAATCACCAAATCTGATTCCATCCTGGGCTAGATTTGTGACAGTGAGCATCAGGCAACATGCTGGTGTGAAACTTCCACCCAAGGGATCTGTGTGGACCCTCAAGCAACACACAAATAATATCACCCCAGATACCAGCTCCAAGTCCCGTACATAAAGAGATTTACTAGTCCTACCCTGTAGAATGCTTCTCACCTTCACAGAGGCGGAGATTGTTTTTTCGGCATATTATTAATGAATAGAATTTGCAAATTATCTCATAAATACCTGCAGCCTCATTCAAATGGCAAGAAAGTGAATCTAAGCTTCTCCCAGGCAGAGGGGGACCCTCCTTTCCTGTCATAGGGGCTTCACAAGTAACTCCTGGGGACTTCACCACTGTAGCTTTCTGCAATGGTCAGCTAGAGGCCTTTCATGAGCATAGAGACAACGAACCCCTCCAAATGCATTAGGGTAAGAAAGGGTGAAAACATGTATCAGGACAGGATTGCAAAGTACTATGAGGGAAGGAAAGAAGGATTGAAGAAAAATGTTGGGAATCTCTTCTGGCATCTTTATCAAATTTACACAAAGCAGAGCCACAGTTACTAGCTTTGCTCTCAGCACAGCTTAAAGGTCCAAAAGAAGCACTAGGAAGCCCACTGCAAACTCAAGCGATACAGATGTCACCAAGAACAAGCTAAAACATACTAAATGCACAGCTAGGAAAGAAATTTGAAATTGAGAACTGGAAGGAAAAAAACCTCTCAACCCAAAAGTAAAAAGAAAATATCCAAAATGTTGGCAGTTCTGAAGCTTCAGACTGCTAAGCCAAATCTAGAGACACAGCCTCTAGGTCCACAGACCACCTTCTCTAATGGTTTGGGTGTTACAATCAAAATCTTGTTGTGGGCAAAAATGGATCACATCAAATTGAGGGAAACCACAGTCTATTATTGGTGCATGTGTGATGCTCACCATGCCAGCAACCTTCTGGGTCCTACAGTCAAAGGCACCAGTCACTTCCATCAGAAAGGCAGGGTTGTCACTGTGCGTTGTCACTATCCTAAGGAGGTCCTGCGGGGATGGGAGGGATGTTCATCCAAATCCTAACGTAGAAGACTGGAAAAAGGTGTTAACTTGCATTATGCATGAAAAGAAGGTCATATTTACCCTACCCAGGCTCCAGTCAGACAACCACACGCAACCTATGGATCCTGTCAGACTGTCCTAGTACTAAAAAGACCCTCTTGGGCATTGCCATTAGGGCAGGAAGACCCTATGGTGCAGTTTACTGTGATTATTGCCTTCCTGCCTTCAAGGGACCAGGGCTTGCCATTATCATCAGCTCTGTATCTACCTTTCCATTGAGATGATCACCCACAACCGTATTTCAGACCATTCAGTGGCAGAAAGAAGAAGGGAGGTCCAAGCTGAGCACACTTGCAACCTGGGTGGATGTGCTGTCCCCCAGGCTGGGTGTAGGCTGACTCCACTCTCAAGCCCACAAAGGTCAATGCCCAAATTATTAGAACTCATTTAAAGGTCCAGATACAAGATTAATTTGACCGACAAAGGACTAATTGGTTTCAGGACTAATTAAGTACATATACTGGGCTTTGCTTAATCAGTGAAATTTCCGATGGCATTAAAATGTCTAAGAATACAAATCCCCAGAGATTTAAAGCAAATAGTTAAAATCAACTTAGATCCAATTATCATATAAATCACTAATGACCTGGGTAAATTGGAAGCTCTTTGGCTCAGCCTCTAGGGAAGAATAAATCTGATAAAAATGAACATGCTACCTGGACTAATGCACAGGCTCAGGGGACTTCACTGCAAATATTCCACTAGGACTTTTTCAGTGACATTCTTATTCATTGCAAAATGACAACATTTCAAAACAAACAGTTTTTAGGGGAAGGTTTTGTTGAAACTTTCAGTGGGAACTTTCATATCTTTGTGTTCAGCATCCAAAGGTTTATTCGCTCAAGAATAGCCAATTATGCGTTGCTGGGCACATTCCTGATGAATACTTCAACTGGAGGGCAATTAGTTATTTCCGGTCCCATCCTCCCACGCTCTGCTTTTCATCTTGCTCGTGGTCACAGTCTGATAGTCCATTTATAGAAAGGAAAAACATAAATGGAGGTGATTAAAGACTTTGGGTTTGATCTAATGAAAAAGAACTTGCAAATGTTTGCTACATGCCCCAAGATACTCAGATCTAGTTTTCTGAATTAATTAATTCAATGAAAATGGTGGTGGACAAAGAACACCGGGTATCTTCCTTGAGCAGCTTCAGTTGACAATTGAACTACTTGAGCTTAGATTTCCAAATCTGAGGAAAGAGCACAAAAGCATTATGGTGACTGAAGCCACCAGAGGGATATAAGACATCAGATAGTAAACACAGAGGAAAAACCTGTAGTAGTAATATTTTTTCACCCACACTCATTTTTAGGTGCAGGCTACAGGTAGTTCCCAGAAGACCTAATCTCCACTAACCACCTAGTCTGTCTCATCTTGACCTGTTTATTTTGCCACCCCAAATTCCAACCTTATTCTCCATTCATAGGACTCTCAGGCTTGAAAAAACCTGGTACATGAAGAAAAAAGGAAAAAAAAAAAAGACGAAATACGAAACAGTTTTTATATATCCGGTGATTACAAATCCCAGTGTTTACATCTGCCAAACTGCTACACACATTAGGAAGTGCTGCCAAAAAAATGAGCATTCAAAATCTTCATCTCCTGACTCCGGACTTTAGCCAGGAAATCCTCACGGTCAGAACCCCTCCCACTCCAGATCGCTTGCTTTGCTGTGTGATTTCCTAATGACCCACCAAAGAGTTAATGTGAGTGTAATGAGGCGTGAATGGGATAAAGAATTAACAGTGGAATAAAGTGATTAAAGAAATGTCCTTGGACCTTTGGCTGTGTCTTACAGAACAACAGAAAGAACAATATCAAGGTACGCCAACCGCCTCAAAAACCTATACGAAATTAAAGCTGTGGTCCCCCCACCCCAAATGATGGTTATGGAAGCAGCCTCCGGCGAGCTGTGTTTGTACATATGCTTTGGCCGTCCCTTTTTATTCCAACCCCCTGCTCTGGTATTAAAACGTGATCCCAGAGGTCTGCAGTAGGCTGGATTTTGTTGCATCCATTGTGGCAAGAGGCACATTAAAGCGGACGGTCAAATGGAGTGCTGCGGTTTGCAAGAGGGGTCTGCTGTGTCATAAAACCCTCCCAAAAGGCATGTCAACTTGACCAGGGGACCTGGGTTTTAAGGGAAGGTGCACATCCCAGCCACACAGGGTAATTTTTGGTTGACCAAAGAAACTTTGTGAGACCTAGGTGAAAGGCATGAAAGAAATCCATACCCTCCACCCTGCCTCCCCTCTTCGTCTTTGCCCTTCCTACCCCTCCTTTGTGTTATTTTGCTTTGATATGTGCCCAGGAAATCTCGGGCGCTTAAAAAACTTGGGTACCCAGGCAAGCAATAAATATCGTTGTCATTTCCTGATGTAGAGCACTTCAGTCCTTGAGATGCATACTAGTACTTC
The DNA here is from genome assembly GCF_964199755.1 of Larus michahellis. Taxonomy (NCBI): domain Eukaryota; kingdom Metazoa; phylum Chordata; class Aves; order Charadriiformes; family Laridae; genus Larus; species Larus michahellis. The sequence goes on along the minus strand of NC_133896.1, from coordinate 3,137,996 downwards.
TCGTTGGTTTGTTTGCTTGCTTTTAAAGAAAAAAGGGTTAATAAACAGACAAAGCAGAAAACAAAGGAAATCCACATTCACTCTCTTACTCCTTAGGAATACCAAAAAACTCTAAAATATGGACTAAGCTGTGGCAGCTCGTCTTCCTTTTCTCCCATATCATTAGGAGGATCATTAGAGGTCAGAGTACAGTCCTTGCGTGGATAAAACAGCTCACAAAAATTTAAGCCTGTGGCTAAAGAAAACTCTGATTGAGGCAGTCGCTCAAACCTTTGTTGCTGCAAATGCCCGGCAGCACTGAAGAACTGTGGATGTAGGGATGCAGCAGACATTGAGGTGGACTTACAGGTGCATGGGAGAGAAGGAAAGGCTGAGCTGCAGGGCAGTTGCTGTTTTTCCCATCCTGCCCGGCTAAAGGAAACTCAGGGAATATTTCAGCGTGTCAGGTCCCCACAATGCCAAAGGCAGCAAAAGCAAGCCCCAACCTGAGCGCAGGCAGAGCCGTGAGAGATGATCGTGGCCACTGTCAGGGCAGTGTGGGTGCAATTTATAATGCAGCGCATTGAGGTGATAATGGGAAATACCGCATCAGTAGTGCTCGCTCACCCACCACCCCACAGCACCCGCTCGCTCACAGTCCGCATGGGGGAATAGAGACACCTGCCATCGCCTGAAATGTCCTCAGGGCCAGAAGGAGGAATGCTGGCTAAAGCGGGATTGGAAAGTTGTAAATTCAAGGCTTATCATGACCAGACCTCATTCCAGCTGGCAAGAGGATGAGTTTGCTCCCAGAGCAAGAGATCTGCTCTGATCCTACAGCTCCCTCTCAGAATCCCAGACAAACTGATGAGGATGGACCCAATCAGACCCTCGCCTGGGCCTCAGTGGACATGCATCCAAACCAAGGTGAGTTAGGGAGACGAGCATCAACCACTCCATCTACAGTGCTCTCCCAGACAAGGCTGGAGCTGATGGTGCTCCAAGGGGATAAGAAAACAATCAACCAGGGCTGCAATGCATGGCCTGAAAGGACAATTTCACAGAATCACAGAATGGCAGGGGTTGGAAGAGACCTCTGGAGATCATCTCGTCCAACCCCCTGCCAGAGCAGAGTCACCCAGAGCAGGCTGCACAGGAACGCATCCAGGCAGGTTTGGAAGATCTCCAGAGACGGAGACTCCACCACCTCTCTGGGCAGCCTGTGCCAGGGCTCTGCCACCCTCACAGGAAAGAATTTCCTCCTCCTGGCCACTGTGATTAGATGAGACCGTAACACATGAGCATTGATTACCATGATGTTCCTCCAGATGCTCCGTCCCTGGAGGTGTTCAAGGCCAGGCTGGATGGGGCTTGGAGCAACCTGGTCTAGTGGGAGGTGTCCCTGCCCAGGGCAGGGGTTTGGAACTAGATAATCTTTAAGGTCCCTTCCAACTCTAACCATTTTATCATTCTATAAACTACATGCTTTTAACAGACGCTTTCTACTTTCTTATTCTGTGCCATCACTGTGATACATTACAAAAGTATTCAGTCTCATTTTATACTCATTTAAGGCCATTAGCTCACTGCCCAGTGCCACACGCAGGTACCGTGTGCTGAGCTTGCCCACCCAGATGTTTATCACATTAGCCAGCGCAGGACAATTTATAGCTGGGCTAAGCCAGTCCATGTCCGCTCAGTTTGGTCCTGGGTCTGAATTTCCGAGTTAAATATCTTTACATCTGTGCAACGACCAAGTCAGCTGCATGCAGTCCGAGAGGGATCTGCAAGTTTTACACTTCACGGTGGAAAACCGCATCCTTCCCCATGTGACATGTCACATTTGGCCTGGAAAACTTGTTTTTCTCTGGGGAACCAAGTGTTCATCTGTAGTTGGTTCATGAGATAAAAACAGGTCAGATCTTTCCCCCCAGGGTTCTGGGATTTTTTTTTCTCCTTGTGCTGGGAAAACCCTCCATCGCATCCCAGGAAGCTGAACCTGGGGTTTCCCTGAATGTACTGCAGGACGAGCATCCACCTGCACACTTGCCTGTGGCTGCCAGCTTCCCCGGGCTGCTTGTCCCCAAAATTATCTCACTAGGGATGGAGAGGCTGGAATTTGCTCTGCTGCTGCTATCCATCCAGCAAAACCCAAGACCTCCAGGGAGGGTGGCCGTAGCCAGGGCAGCTCAGCACCCACGCGCTCGCTGGAGCTTCACCGGAGTCAGCGGGATGCTGAGCCATCCCCGTCTCCTCCGTGGAGCGCAAATGTTGGCAAACAAGGATTTGCCTGTTGCTAAGCTACATGGGACCGATTGGTGCGGCAGTGAATGGAGGGCTCTGCAAGCTCGGGTCCGAGATCTGCGGGGTGAGGAAAGGGGGTTTTGCCTACAAACCCCGGGACACGCTGCTCGCAGCATGGTCGAGGTTGCAAATGCCGGCTGCAGCGTAACGTTTCTGGGGCTTAAAAACCAGTGTTACCCGGGGGATGAGCAGCATGAGAAAGCAGGCAAGGATGCTTGAAGGTGTGTCTTTTAAGATGAGGAAGGCTTTAAAGAGGTTATCCCCGTGCTGTAAAAAACAAATCCGATCCTGGTACCTAACTCCCAACCCCTCTAAAGCTTCAAATACATCCCTTGAAATAAAATAAATAAAAAAATAAAAAAAAAAGAAAATATTTTAATCTGGAAAGCCCCTCAACCATCAAAGTACTTCACCTTAAAAAAAGAACAACCAAAACAAAAATCAACCAAAAAAAACCCTAACAAACAACAACATTTCAAGAAAAGCAAATAAAACCCACACCCTGTACAGAGGCAACGTGCAATAGGGCTGAACCTGGACCCTTCACCTCCCACCCTCACTGGTGTCTCCCCAGAAGCCGTGGCTTGGAGAACACCAAGGTCGGGGCAGACCCCTGTCTACGTTTCCTGCAAGTTTCTTACAGTGGGGGCTTTTTCTAGACTTTTTCTTTTCCCACCACTGTTACTTAATGAATAAAGTCTAATCAATACTCGCAATAAAGCTTCCTAGGCAGTAGGAGGGAAAGGGACAGCTCAAAATTATCATTATAATGGCAGGATTGATTCTCCCACCAGTAACTCAGCTCTGAGAGCCTCAGACTTGAGCTCACAAATCTGACCTTTTTGTTTAGCTCAGGTTGGTTATGGCCTTGCCAACGTGGACACGTGTGTCCCCCAGCTCACATGAGCCATCCTGCAGACACCCTCCAAAGATTAGCACAGCATGAACCAATGCAGAGAGCCCCAAGATGTTGCCAGCTGCAGCCTGAGAGGGTTCCTCCATCACCCCAGTGCCCCATGTAACTTGTTTTCCTGGAAATTGGTGGTGTTAATGTGACGTGAAGCCACACCATCTCTAGGCAGGTGCTTTCAAGACCAGGACTTGGACTGGCTTGTGACCAAGGAAGAGGTGTCGTATTAGCCTGGCTGGGGAAGGTTTATCTTAGTGCCTCCAAAAAGGGGATTTTTGTAGTATTTCTCAATGGAGACCCTTTTGGTGTTACAGGGTTTTACAGCAAGTGTTTTCTGTCTCCAGAGCACCACTGCTACATCAGCACAGATCACACAGAGCCTCAGTGCATCACCATGGGGGAAGGAGAACCAGTTTCCCTGGGTAACTGGGCTCCTGGTTCTTCTGTCACGGCCACCAACACTGGGAGCAATTAGTGCCTCTGTACAAACCACTCACGGCTGGATTTAGAGTGAATAGCACCAGCAAGAGGTCTGCAGGCTTTCGCACGGAGATGAATGGTGGTATTTGAATAGCACTTACTGCGTTTGATGAGGACTGGTGCTGTGCGGTGGAGAGATGTCCAAGCGCGCACACACACACACTCCGATGTGGCTGCATCAGGCTTTGGTGCTCAGTACAATTTTTCAATACCTCATCATTGGCCTGGGGTGGGGAAAAGTCTCCTGCTTCTGCCAGACTGGGAGCAGTCATGGCTGTCACAGGTTCTACCCAGGGAACCTTCTCCTATGGCATTCCTGTACCAGGCACCTCTTCTTGTATTACTGATACAGCAGCTGCTGAGGGCTGTTGAGAAATGTGCCCGGGCTGAATATGAAGCCTGGTTTATGCGCAATGGATGCAGAAGGCAACAGTGTCCCTAGCTCCCCTGTGGGTGGTGTTGGGTATGGATCTCCTAAGCTGAAAAAAAGGTCTGCAGATGTTGTGGGACTTGTGATGGACACCATGCACCTTCTACCAAGGAAGACAGAACTGACAACATCTTCATTTTCTGGAGCAACAGGGTATTTTTTTAGATTGAAATACCCGCCTAAACCAGAAAGTTGTTGGGACCGAAAAAACCCCAGCATCTAATGAACACCAAGTGCTCCAGGTTCTCCCTGCCCAGGTTCCTTGTGAAGAGAGAAAAAAACCAAAACCAGCCTCATGGAAGAAAACTGCTGCATTCATCAAAGACCAGGTATCAGCAAGGAAGCTGAGGATGGGCTTGTTTGCCCAAAAAGTTCCCACCCCAGTAGCTGGTACTTCCAGCACGTTATTAGAGGTACCTTTAGCACAAACACCAATGCTCACCCTGCTTTTGTTCCATGTTTAACGGAGATGGGGACAAAGAGGCATCACAAGCTGCAGCAGCACAGAGAACTCAAGAGGGAAGAGATAAATCTCTCCGTGTTGAGGGTGCAAAGCACTTGTCCGAACACAGATGCGTTGCACCATCCACACACCCAAGGGAGCTCACCCGCCACCCTCCATGGGACACGAGCACTCCTGGACCCTGAGACAATGAGCTGTGCTCAGCAGTCAGCACAGTAAGTTTGTTTTAATGTCACGTTTTTACGCCTGTTTTGTCAGCCTGCGGTGAAGTCTTCCCAGCAGCAGATTTAGACCCACCACCGTCTGGCAGAAGCCTGGCCACAAGCCCACGAAGGAGCAGCCACGTCGAAATGAAGATAAAGCACTTGGAGGTTTTGATAGACGACAGCCAGAGCTGCCTTTGGTCTGAGCCGCTCATACAATATACAAACGAAGACACAAATCAATGCAAAGTGTTTGAACTCCAGAAAGAAAGAAAAAATAACTCATCCATCACACTCAGACATATGTCCATTTGAGTCCAAACACTGGCAGCACTTTTTATCAATGGCAGCAGACGGATTAATACAAACTGGGACGTACATGTAACAGGACATGAGGTCCCTCTTCCTTCCCAAAGAGGCAAATACTTCCCAGCTGCCTTCAGCATCATCACCGGGACACACAAATTCTCCCAACGCACCTTAAAAGAAAGGATTTAGCCCCACTTTAAGGAAGGGACACTGAGGGGGTAAGCGTTACCCCATGGCTGAGCTTTGAGGAGGAAGATTAGTCAGGGTTAGACTCTTGAAGCAAACAGCTGAGCATTCGATTAAAAAAAATAAATATGGAAATGACACTACAGAAAAGATAAAACAGCAAAAGGTGAGACCAAAGTCTGCTTTGGTCTGTAGAATTTGTCTCTGTCTCTGCAACCTCTGCAGAGACACAATCTCTGCTACACGGGGTCTTGTCCCAGCGTGTTCCCTGGGATCCAGTTCTGACAAAACTGGTCACACTGGAGCAGGAAATGGGACATTTCTGGGGCCATGATCGGTCAGGCACCCTCAGCCTCCAAAAATTCTCTTATGGATGGGGAAGGAGAGTGGGTACCAAGCCTGCCCGCAGAAAATCATATACCCTCGCTTTCTTTCTAGCTCTGATGGAGTATGGAAGAGACTCCCAGGGACCTTCAGTCCATCTCTCTGTGTCGCTGCTTTATTAAGGAGGTGGACTGCGCTGAAGTGCATGCATGACTATTAAGGTGACAGTCTTAGGTCTGTTAAGCTCTGTTTATCATTGATTATTTTTCGAGTTGTGCTGTCCAGTAATTAGCATCATTTGGCGTTTTTTTTTGAGCGTACAAATTAAGCATTAGCTGGATTTGAGAGAGGTTGGTTGTTCAGTTTTACCTGATGCTGGGGAGTTCTGCAGTCCTGGAGGAGGCAGTTGTCTTCTCCCCAGCCTGGCTATCTGAAACCCGAGGGCGGTTTACAGCCTGCTGGTTCGTCCAGGCTTAGCCATCCTCCTCTTGCTGCAAATTCATAAATAATCCAGCCTAAGAAACAACCGTTGCACCAGTTTATTAAGCTTATTAAGACCATGGCTACCAGACAGCTCTCAGAATTTCGAAGAGCCTAAGTACAAGGAATAAATTTATAAAAAATTGATTTAAGCAGGACATACTTCACCCTGCAAAACGTCTCCCTATGCATTGATGCGCGAGTCATCTAGTGAGACTTTCCCACCTTGCAGAAGGCATTTGACCTCTCAAAGAGGACTTGTTTCAGGCTGTCTGCAGACCTTGGTGGGTCCTTTTTAATCGCTCGTACTTTGTCTCGGTTTCAACCTGTCATTGCCCAGAATAATGCAGAAGGGCACATTCGGATTTGGGTGATGCTGGAGAGACAGGAACCTGGACCAGCCTCCAGCTCCTAGTTCAGCTGCTCTGAATCTTAGCCAGAAACACTGATGCAGATCCACTGAAATCAGGAAGAAACAGGGTCCCAGGCATCCCTGAGACTCACCAGGGTCACACAAGGAGACCGGGAGAAGCTTAGACTTAAACTCAGATTTAAAACCACAAACTCATTTCTCATCCTGCATCACTTTCAGGTCATTCCCCAAGCTCATGAGGCACAGAGGGGCTGGAGCAGGAGCCTTCCAAATGCCTGTGAGAACCGGAGAAAGGAGAAAACTTGAAGTTAGCCCCATGGGCACTCCTGTGTTCCCTACAAGGACCAGGAGACACATTATGGGGAGCGCTGTCTCCTTGCTGCCACCATCTGCAGCTTGGACACGTCAGAGAATTTCAAGGCGTTACTCTGTTTGCAGAAGACAGCACATATCGCAGCCAGGACCAGGTTATTTCAAGCCCTCCCTGCTCTTCTCCTCTGCTGTTGCGTAGGGAACCCATCATTTATCCGCCTTCAACCCCAAGTGACTGCAGGGTCCTGGACCAGTAGCAATCAAGCCACATCAAAGACAATATCAGTCGTTCCTTTCAGCAGGATGGCAGGTGTCAGGGAGAGCATCTGCAAACAGAAATAGGAGGATGGGCTGCCTCTCACTCACTCATCTGTCTATCCATCCAGGGTGCTCCGAGACCATCGATTAATACTTAGCACTTGTACAGCAGGTTACGGGTTCAAAGTGCTGCGCAAACATTAACTACTTAACGCCCTTGCCAGGCTGTGAGGAAGAGTGGTCATTTCCATGGTGCAGGTTGGTAACGGAGGCTGGGGGAATTCAAGGCACTGGTGGAGAGGAGGAGACAAGCCGGCTGGGGATCAAGGTGACACCTTGTGAGTCTTTTCCTGCTGATGTCTGTCCGTGCCCACAGAGCAGTTGTGTTCATTTCCCTTCCATTGCAAGCAGAAGGGATGAATCACGTCCTTCTCCTAAAAAGGGACAAGGACAGAAATGGAGTCTCCATCAGGGGCTGCAGCTTTTCTTCTGGACTTTTTCTCCAAGACTAGAGAGATCCATGTCCCGATGGGAGGCTGTCCGTGCTAAAATAAGTTCACCCACTTTCCCTTTACGTCTGATTGGTGGCAAGACATGAGGTGTTAGCGCAGGTTTTTTTAACTGAAGCTGATGTGAAAACAGAAGGTTTGGAAGATGGACTCATCAAGGACACTGGTAGGACTGTAAACTCTTGGACACAGGGAGCATCTTGTGTGCCAGGCCATGCGGTGCTAACCACAAAAGCGTGACCAGAGATGCTTCGATGATCACAAATAATTCCCCTTTAATGGGCAAAAATCAGAGTTTGGGCGGTGGCCAAACCTCTGTCAGGAAGGGGTGAGGTGGAGTTCATCCTGCCCCGGGAGGGAAAGAATGTGGTATCCCTTCTGGACCTGTCTGGAAGCACACAGGGTCTTCATCCAACATGTCCAAAGCCTTTTCTGTGACAGCTCCTGAAACCCCTCCCTCAGCAGCTTCCCAGGCCAAGGGGTCTCCATGACCAGTCTGGGCTGACAGTTCTTCTTCCTCCACAGAAAACGCACCCATGCCCCAAGTACTACAAATTAATGCCCAACAGCTCCAGATGCAAAGAAAAGACTATTTTGTTGTTTTGCTGGACTGTTGGAAATTGCAGGAAGCATTGAAATATGTTAAATGGTGCTCTGAGTCCATGTCACTCTCACACAGACCTGCACCCAGAGCAGCATCTCTCCCCACCATGCCCAAGCTCATCTGCTAATATTCCCTTTCCACCAACACAGAGACAATTAGGAAGGAGATGAAAACCAGTGCACTCCAGCAGGCTCTGCTACCTCAGAGCTCTCCCTGAGCACCCCATACGGCCCACCCCACCTCAAAATCCGAGTCCTAATCTCCTCATCACAACCCCAGCCTTCCTTTGCTCTGCACCTTCATTACAGAAGACCCCAATATCATGTTTTTATTTTTATCTTTACATCTTAAATCCTTTTCACCCCTCCAGAATACTCACAAAATGGCTGGAATAAATGTTTGCCCTTTTAATAAGAGCACACATGAGGATTCACCACTGGGGAGAGCCCAGCAGCTGTGAACAGATGTGTCCTTAAGTCAATCCAAACCCTATTGTCATTCACCACCGCGACCCACGGCCGCCCTGACAGGAGCCGACGTACAAAGCTACATCTATTATAGCAAACTAGACAAGGTCAGGGCACAGGATCAAACTCCAGCACACAATTACGCATACTTCTAAGCTACTGGTGAACTATCTGTCACAGTCCCAGACCACGATGAGCAGCCTCCCAGACACTGGCCAGACCTTCGAGGTCTACATGGGACAAAGGTCCTTTCCCAGAACATAGACTGGGTTTGGTCACTCTGTTTTGGAGAACAAGAAAATGTAAGCATGGGGACACAACTACGCCATGCTGTGTCTCTGGGCCAGTGAAAGACCTCTGTCCCACGTTACTTAACAACAATGACACAGCCAAACAGCCCTGGCATCTTCTGCAACTTCTCCTTGGAAAATGCCACCTTGCTGTAGTGTTTGCCTTGCACCAGGGCATCACCAAGGGTGGAAGTCTTCCAACTGCATCTGTAACAAACAGAGAGGGGGGAGAGAGGGTTGAAGGAGAAATGCTGCCTTCTGTATGGAAAGCAGACACCCAGGCTGTTTACCGTGGGCTCTAGCAGCTGACAAGAGCTTGAGGGCCACCCTGCTGCTCTGACCGGAGATCAGATGGTGGCTGTACAGCTCCCAGCTGAGGGCAAAGCCTTGCTCACCCACAGGACACTTTTGGAAGAGCTATAACAAATCCCCCTCACCTGCCCCCTGCATGCCAAACCAACACCTTGCCATCTTCAGTGCCTGATATGTTTTTACATACCATTTACAGTCTCTTTGCAAGTGCTGGGAAGAAAGAGGAGGTCCCTTCATGGACTGGAGTAGCAGAGGACATTGCTGCTGTAATGGCTCGCATGGGATGTGGACACACCGGGGATGGAGAAAGGGAAAAGCACAGTGGGAAGAGCTCAGTGTGACACCATGTCTGTGGCTGGACACTAGCCATCCTGCTGGACCGAAGGCACTGGGTGATCCAACGCACGGCCTCGTACCTGCTGCTGACAGCCACCTGCGTTACATCTTTGTCAACTGCTGAACTCAGAAATCCCCTGGGAGCTGCATTTGCCTGCGGGAGATGCACAACGCACAAAGGCATGAGCCGGAGCAATGGGGAGAGGAGGGATGGAGAGGAAGCAAGGGGCCCCATGTGCATGTTGCCCACAGCTGTGGGGTGGAGGAGACTGTGAACCAGGAGGGCTGTGTCCATAAGAAGGTGTGAGAGTGGTCTGGGGAAGGGGAGCTGGCACGTGGAAAGGAAAGCAGCAAACAGGCACGCAGGGGATTTTGGTGCAATGCTCTCCAGGGAAGCAGGGTGACAGGACCATGGGATATCCCTGGGGAAGAGAATTGTCTGGCAGCCCTCACAGTGGGGTGGATGGGGCAGATGTGATGACAAAGCACGCGTGTGGGGTGGCTGGGGGCATATCCTGGCTTTCGTATCTCCTCCTGCCATCCGAGCTGGCCAGACTGGGAAAAGAGCCTGCTGAGAGATTTCCAATGTGCTGCCTGTCACCATGGAAACCCCTTCCCCAGCATTCCAGCTGGCCGGGGATGCTCACAGTTATGGGGTGGCCACAGAGCCCCAGGAGAGGACCAGTCCCTGGGAAGGGCATGGGGCAGGAGCAGCAGAGAAGGGGTGGCCCTGGCCCTCGGGGCTCTGCAAACGGGACAGGATCAGGCTACGCACTCCTCAGCCATGGGGAATTGCAAGCCGATCCCTGTGTTAGCCCTGGCAGTAAGCGGGAAGGCTGGGTAGCCTCTGAGGAGCCTGCAAGGGCATCCCAGGAGACAGGAGGTGGAAGGTTGTCAGCCGGGGGTGCTGCCAGCTGATAAAAGGTGAGAAGAAAACCCCCTTCAGTCATTCACTCTGGAGTTACCCATCGTGGAGTCTCTACTCCTGGAGACACACAACCGGGAGACCTGGTGGCTCAGGTCAGCCAGAGCAGGGGTGAAGGCAAGGCGAGCAGTGCAGTTAAAATATCCAGACAAAATATCCCACTTAGCATTGCATCATGCATCTCTGTATCAGCTGTCCTCATGCATCTGCCTAGCATGGTGCCCTTCTGAGGACAGCTGGTCTCTTCTGCCCACCCCATGCTCGAGCCGCCTGGGTACAGAAAAAAACCCCAAACCCCAAAGTTTGTTCAGAGGGAGCAGTACAAATTCCCATCGTCTGTCTTCCAGGAAGGTGGTGAAGGCAGGACGGAGCTGGCATCCAGATCCCATGTTCACAGTCTCCCTCTCTTCCACCACCTCAAACAGCTGATAAAAGTCTTTGCAAGACCGGGTCTGCAGGGACAGGAGTCTTGGGGCCACGCTGTTGTCTCCTGGAGGTGCTGGACAAATGCTCGGAGGTGGTAAAACTCGCCTTAAACCACGCATGTGGTTTTCGGTTGCCATTCAGTGGGCCTCAAGCGAAACTGAGCCCACACTTGAGTAGGATTCACATTTTGTAGGTGTTCATCAGTCGTTTCAACATGTTTCAGTTTTTCTGTTTGTTTTGTTCCGCACAGTATTTATTGTGTGTTTGCTGCTGCGTTTCACCAAACTGCAAGAAATATGTAAACAGCAAATGATCAAAGCAATATATCTTTTATATCTAAAAGCAGGCGAGCCAGATGGAGTTAATTAATGAAGATGTTTAGCAAGACTAGAGTTTAGCTCCTATGCAAACAGGTTGTTCCCAGAAGCATCGATCTAATCCAATAAACAATTTGTGGGGGTGTAAGAAATGCTGATTTGTTCCTTCCTTTCCATTACAAAGAGCTGAGCAAAACTTTTGTTGTTGCTATTTAATCCTGGTGAGAGGTTTTGAATTAATGGAACCAAAATGTAATTCTGTGCCTGCACTGGAAACATTCTCGTCTGCCTGTCTTGATCCTGTTGCTTAAGGCAAAAGAGAAGTCGAGTATCCAAAAGCAAATTCAATGCTCCACCTCTTTTCTGAGACTGCCAACAAGGGAGCTAAGTACGGTCAATAGTAATGACGTGGACATCACTGCATACCAGACTGCATCCAGCCAAGAATCCTGATCTCTACCAGATGATAATTCAGGATGCTATGTCAGATTTTATTTTTATTCCACAAGATATTACCAGACATAAACCGTTATAATGCCCCAAGTGACACCCCGCTCAATCACTCTGCGCTGTGATCCACCCTATAACTCAGATTTACAGGCCAGCTTTATGCCACAGATTATTGATCAATTATCTGGCTGGGGTTGTAGCAGTCTGTGATGCCAACCCCTTCCTGGCCATCAAGGAAAGAGGAGCCAGTAGCCTCCTCCGGGACAGCACGGAGGTATGCGGAGCCATACACGGGCATATGCAATTCCCAGGGGCCACAATGATGGGGTCCCATCACCATCAGCACCTACTGGCAGAAAGACAAGCGAGATGCCTGAGCTGTCTGGGGAGGAAGGAGCAAAGCAGAGCAAGGAGATGGCTCCGTTTGCATTTCAATCAATCAGCTGCGTAATGGGACACGGGAAAAACAGCGATTCAAGTCTTATGAAATGGGCCAAACTTACCGTTTCTGCATTTGAAACAAAAAGAGGGGGAGAATGTCTCCCAGCTTCCTCCAGCTGGGGCAGGTCGCTGTTCCCAGGAGTCTCTGCCAGGCTGTGCCTGTCCCAGCAGCTGAGGATTAGAGGTGGTTCTCATGGGGAAGCTGTGGATTCGGTCCCCGGGATGCTCGCAGAAGTGACTAGAGCTCCAATGGTCACACATGGCAGCGGAAGAGGGCATCAGGACCTCACACCTCCCATTGGTGAGGAGCCCCAGCCCAGCTCTCGTGGCAATACAACCCTTCAGTTTGCACGGCTTTTACCTCCCCTTCTTTCCCCTGTCACACTGAACACAAAGGCTTTTGAAGTCTGCCTGTTGCATGGGGTGGAG